>NC_133932.1:77050793-77356596 GCF_031877795.1 Strix aluco
GGTCCCTTCCAACCCAAACCATTCTATGATTCTATATGGTTGTCCCTGTTTTTACTCTCCTCAAGCAGATGGCTGTAGCCATTGATGGAAACAGAATACCAGATCAAATGAACCCTTGGA
This sequence comes from Strix aluco, assembly GCF_031877795.1. Lineage (NCBI taxonomy): Eukaryota > Metazoa > Chordata > Aves > Strigiformes > Strigidae > Strix > Strix aluco. The sequence goes on from NC_133932.1 coordinate 77,050,914, forward strand.
TTTGCCCAGTACTGATATTTTTGTGAGGAAATGTAAGATTGTAACTTATAGATAGCTAGAATTAGACAAGATGGATCTCACTCAGATTTCTGAGAGGTAGGAAAAAAAGGCCAATGTGCATATTTCAGGGGGAAGAAAGGGGACAAATGTTCCTCCTGGAAAATGCATTAGCTCTGAGATCACCTTTGTCCATACAAGCAGGCATCTGGGTACAAAGGGTGAACAACATAATTACTTTGAAAGCACTGCTCTGAAAAGACTGTATAAACATTGAGAAATAGGACCTTTCAACATATTGAGAACAAGAACAAAGTACAACACAAAATAAAATTATCTCTTTGCTAGGTCATTTCTAGTAAATTGTCTTCAAAGATCAGGTCATTTAGGCAAATCTGCACCAATGAAATGAGCAAGCAGTTTAGAGGCAGGCACTTCGATACATGAAACGAATAACATTAAAATTGCCTCACAGACTGTGAGTAACCTGTTTTCAGGCAGGTATTTTTGGGTTGCTTATTACAGTATTTTTATTTTGTGTTTTTGAGTGATAACATATTTTGGCTTGGAAAGATAGTTAATCCAAAACAAAAAGCTTTTTTTTTTTTAAAAAAACCTGTTATATTCAATTTCCCATTGAATTAAAAATCCAAAATTGGTGTCTAAAGGATTGTGCTGTGAGGGAAGTGGGGGGCTGAAATTCTTATACCACAGCCGAAACTATTATTTCAAGTTTTGACAAATAGATTAGTCATCTGCTTATTGATGAAGATAAAACAATATCTATCTTACTTAAAATATAAGGGTCCTTGCATCAAACTTTATGAATTTTCCTTATCTAGAATCACAGAATCATTTAGGTTGGAAAAGACCCTTAAGATCATTGTGTCCAACCATAAACCTAAGACTGCCAAGTCCACCACCAAACTATGTCCCCAAGCACCATGACTATAAGTCTAAATACCTCCAGGAATGGTGACTCAACCGCTTCCCTGGGCAGCCTGTTCCAGTGCTTGATGACCCTTTCAGTGAAGAAATTTTTCCTAATACCCAATCTAAACCTACCTTGGTGCAATTTGAGGCTGTTTCCTCTGTCCTATCACTTGTTACCTGGGAGAAGAGACTGACACCCACCTTGCTACAACTTCCTTTCTGGTAGTTGTAGAGAGTGATAAGGTCTCAGCCTCCTTTTCTCCAGACTAAAAAACCCCAGTTCCCTCAGTTGCTCATCATAAAATTAAGGGTCCTCTAGACCCTTCACCAGCTTTGTTGCTCTTCTTCAGACATGCAAAACTACTTGTCATCTAACCAATTTTGAAAAACTCAACTTGCATTTACCATTTTCAACTATTTTGACAGCTTGTAGGGAGAGGTTACTCACCACTGCTGGTAACTACTGACTTCATCCCTGATTCCTCTTACTGAATGCCAGAGGATTTTTGCAGTTTATTACCAGTCACTTTTAAGTAACTGTAAAATATGATAGAGAAGTCAGAGATCTCCTTTACTGAGTCCCCCCAAAATACAGATTTCAGCATGGAAATCTGCCCAGTTTCTTTTACAGTGAACATTAACAAAAAGAATTTATTTTATTCTTTGCAATCTTGTCCTCTCTCAGGTTTCTCTTGTGTACTTTGATCATCAGCTGGCCTTACAGACTTTGCCAAGCTTCTTGCTACTGATGTGTTTGAAGAAAGATTTTGTATTTAATTTTCATTCCTTTTGCCAGTTGCTCTTCAAACCCTCTTTTGGACCCTCCTAGTTATGTTTTTACATTTAATCTGCCAGAGTTCATGATCATTTCCTTTTCCTCAGGTTTGAAACAGCTTCAGCCTTCTGAGGGATGCCTTGTTTCTAATATCCTCCCTTACCTGCTGTTCAGTCATCATGACTTTTACCTTTAAAAAAATCTGTGGTATGCATTCATCAGTGCTGCTCCTTCAATAATCTCCACACTGTCTGTAAGGTTTTAATTCTTTTACCTGATCATTTTAAACAAGTTTCTTCATCTTTGTGTGGCTCTACCTCTTGAAACGGAGCAAAATTGCAGCATATCTTTTTGGCTTTTGTTGCTCCCGTAGGGATACAGAGTTTATCCAGATTCACATGTGCAGTTTTGAGCCAAGCCACGTGTGATAGTCAGGACAAGGTTGACGGAGGTGTCCCACTTTGTGGACTGCCTTCACAGCTGCTTCAAGATGTACTTATCAATGGCCTCGTAAAAATGTGATCTCTGTTATGTACCAGTGAGAATCTTCATAAGGGTAATTGAAGGCTCCTACTATTCTCGTGTTTCCTGCCCTTTCTGCCTCTAATCTCTCATGGCATAGCAGTCAGTGCTGCCATCCTGTCTGGGTCATCAGCAATGTCTTATGTTCTTCCTATTTAGGCCTTGAATTTTGGTCTCTAAGGACATTCAGGCACTTGATCAGGTAGGTAGTTTGTCAGTTTTGATTCTTATCAAATTGGGCTTCTCTGATCCAGTGGCTTGAGAGGATGAGTGTAGACATGAGAACACGAGGCAGGAAGAGAGCAGCAACAGAGTTCAGGGAAAGGGATTCATGTCCCAGGGATTCACAAAAATTTTCTCCATGGTCAGAGGAGCAAGGGGGGCTCTTTTAAAGAACAATTAATCCTACCTTCCTTGGAATAAGACTAGACAGTTTATTCTTAACATTAGACTGGCTGCTTCTAAGTTATTCTTATATTTGAGGTCTCACTGATAAAGGATTTGAGTGCCTAAAGTGTGTCTTCAGGGAAATATAAGTCTGATGTACACTGATGGGTTTACCCTCCTTCCTCCTGCTGAAACTGGACCAATTAAATCTTTTAAATGTTGAGGACAGAGCTCCTTAGCTGGTTGGGAGGGGGGGAGGGCAGCAGAAACAGGATACATTGGTTCTCATGCTTGGTCCAAGGACCTATTTTTATATTAAATAGTTAATGGGTAAGTGAAATCCTTGGAATAGAGACTGTCTGCCAATAAAGTAACTTTACTCCTCAACACTCTCAGTCTTGGGCCAGTTCTGCTTAAGCATGGAAGTGTGGTTCCAGGCACCTGAAGGATTTTGAAGTCCAGATTTTGAGGGTTAAAAATTTTACTCGTTTTCAGGAAGAATGAATCACTTTTTTACATAAAGAGAGATGGATACACAAGGATGGGGAAAAAAAAGCATGAGAGTTGGTTTTTTATGCCTGATGCATATAAAAGAACATAATCCCCCTTAAGTAGCTCAGAAGAGATACTTTGTTAATTTAAGTGGTACATACCAGTTATATTGATTCAGCAATAGAAATAACTGGTTTTGTGTAACATATAAAGCTTAATAATTAAGTGATTAGTCTGAGGCTATTACTGTGAGACAGCAAGCTTTATGTGCCATTCCAGTTGTGAAGGTGTAGGCACTAAACCATCTCTGCTTTGAAGGTGAGGAAAGCCATGGCAGCCCATGACAGCTGGTGAATTGCCTATAAATACGTAGAAGATGGTTTCAGCAGCTGCCATGACTTACCAAATTTAAAATCAACTTTCTTATGCATTGAAAAATAAAAGTACAAATTCTTGGTGAGTGCCCCAAATAATTAATATCTTTACAAGTTTTGGTCAATTTCAACTTTAGTAGGCATTTGATGGCACTGCAGTATTGCTGCCTGAATTATTTTATGCCAGGCTAGAAGCAGCTCCTTGTGGGCTTCCTAAGCACAGAGTGTGCTGTTTTGTTCTGGATCTTTTTTATGACCATACCTAGAGGAAGTATTTAATGGGTAGAAAATTTTATAGTACTTTTACTTAGCAAAAATATTAACCTTCCACTGATATGTGTGTTCCTGTTTAACAACCCAGTGAAGCTGCTTAAACTGACAGCTCCCACTACAGCCAGAATTATTGCTTATCTGCAATCTCATATATCTAAGAATTTATATTCTTTTGTTCCATTTCATATCATGTAGATTTCCATACTGTGGTGTCTGAGCAGTTTTCTGAAGTGCAGAAAGTAATGTGACTAGCATCCATCATATCTATTCTTGTATCTGTTCCCTATGGGAAGAATGAGAATAGTGGAGATGCTTTGAGTTTATAAATGAAGTCAAAGCTGAAAATAACTTTTGCACCTAGATGCCCTTTGGTTATTCAGGAAATACATTCCAAACACTTAGCCCTGGAGAAAATGATGGATCTAGTACAGATGAGCTTCACCCTCACTGTAGAATTTCTGCATGTCAGAGAAACAGTGCTGTTGGCAACACTGCTAATATTGGTCTTTCAGTTAACCTTGGCTGAAACAATGACGTACTTGAAGATAGTAACTGAGACCTTGGGCAGGAAAAATTACCGTACAAAGAGCAGGTTCAGGAAGCAGAAGGCAGATTTGCTACCTAAACAGTAGACAACATTGTTTGAAGGAGGTACTACAGCATTTTGAATTTAGTGTTTTCTAAGTGCTGAAGGCTACAAAACCAAATATGCCTGTGTTACCTTGCTCAGCTCTGAACACTTCATGAGATAATATGATCACTTCCCATTGACATGAAATGGAGGACCTCATGTCAGAGAAGAAAAGCAATCCAACTGACAGTGTGACAACTGATGTCACTAGTTGTGGGTGCCTCTAGCAAAAAGATTATTTCAGGCTGACTTTTAGGTCTATCCTGATAAAATACCAGCTGTAATGCCATGCTCTGGCTAAATAGAAATACAAGCCAGCTAAGAAACAAGATCTAGCTTTTTCCAGCTAGAGGGATTGTTTTTTCTAGTATGGTGATCTTGTGGCAGCCCAGCCATTAAAGCTAACATAACAATTAGTCTGACACCTTCCCACATCCTCCAGCTGATCTAAATAAATAAATAACATCCCTCCAAATATCCAAGAAGTAATCTCTCCATGCCAAATTTTTCTCCTAAGCTGTGTACCTATTATTTTCAACTCTGTGGGACTTCCTTTTCTATAACCACAGCTGGAATTTGTTCCTTAATACTGACTATGTCTTCACTCTTTGTCATGTAGGTCAAGAGAATAAATTAAATTGTGACATTGTGCTGCTTACTGTGGCATCCCCCAGGAATTTTTGTGGTCCCTACTGATTGCCTTGAATCATTAATCAAAGGGTAACTGCACTGTACAGCCCACAATATATTCTCATCAGGCGCATGCATTGATGATGCTGCATCAAGAAAAAAGACTTAATTGCATTGACAGAACAGTTTAGAATGTTTATCAAAATTGTGCTTATAACATCTAAAAATACTGTAATTAATGCAGCTTTTGGCCTCTTCGCACACTGTTTTCTTTTTAGTTTCTTCTGTTAAAGAAGACAGCTGTTTGCTAGGAAAACAAATTCATCTCTTTTCCTTCTCTCTCTCACCTCCTGTTTTGTATTTGAGTGCATCAGTAGGAGGCTCACAGTTTGTTGTAAATGTTCATTCACAGTTTCTGCAGATTCCTACATTCATATTCACAAAGGCAGAATATTTCAAGATGTCCTTCATACCAAGTTACTGTTACTTCACATCAGACATGCAGAATACAAAGTACAGATTTCAGGGGCTTTGCTTCCCAAGGCAAAACAATGATCCTTAAGGGAACAAAAACCACTGTCCTCGAGGAGAGTGTGACAATTAGGGTCAGCCATTTCTTCATTCTTAAATTGTTTCTTTTCACTGCTGATCTAAATGTGGCTTGTGGGTATTATCATGCAGAGTATATTAGAGAATAATGAAAGAAGATGTTCTTTGATCAGATAAAGCATCTGCAAGAGAAGGTGGGGGAGATGCTGGTGAGTCAACTTGTGACACCACCAGGCAGTTGGGCCTTGGCTCCTGGGCAGGCCAGGACGGTGCTTTTCTTTTCCCTATTAAATATTCGGGCTGAAAGAACAGAAAAGGACACAAAAGTGTGCTACGTGGCTTGGACCACCACCATGGGCTGTTTCTCTTGTGCTGAGCAGCCTGTGTGTATGTGGGGACCTGCAAGTCCATGAGAAACCCAACCTGCTTAGTGGCCAGCAGGCTGGGAATCAGGGTGCAGCATATATCTCCTGCACAGAGAGCAACAGGAACAAAGGGAATTTGTAATGGAAAAAGATCTGTCCTAGGTTAAAAAAGATATTGGAAAAAAAATTATCTGTTTGAGCATCAAGAAAAATGAGATTTAACATCTGTTTTGCTCACACCTCTACAGAAAATTAGTATTATCATGACTCATTTTGGTCATCCATCCACTACCATTAACTGTTGTAAAGTGCTTTGTTACTTCAAATATCTGCATTAGATTTTAAAATGTTCCAGTTCCTACATATTGCCTTGTAAATCTCCTATTACAGTGAAGAAGGCTGTGTATGTAGCAGAGCTTTGCAAGGCTGCAATTTCACTGAAATTACTATTATTACCTTATAGACTGTAAGGGTAAAGCTCAAGTGCTGCAGTGTATGAAATCCTAAGGTTAAATAATGGATTTTGCCATAACATTACACTGGACTTTATACTTCTGTGATGTAGGACTTGCAACTCTATTAAAATAGGAGCCTATTGAAAATCTTTATCACTGTCTGGCATAAAAGCCTGCACTGTGTACACACACAGTGCGAAGGCTCAACATTGTAGAGGAGGTGGAAGTATCTTGAGTTCATCAAACGCTTTCTGCTTTGTGAATGAAGGTGTTCAGAGCCAAGCTGCCATTACATTGGTAGTTTGCGATGCACGTGAGAATGGGATCCCCAACAATTAAAATAATGCCTGTTGAGCAGTACCAGAGCTGGAATCAGGTAAGACACTCATCCTGTGGTGGAGCCTGTGCCCACTTAAGCCTATGTTCACCACAAGAAAAACTGGACGAATTAATTAGGAACATATACAAAGCACTAAAGAAGGAAATTAAATATAATTAAATAATAAAATTCACCATAGTTAACCAATAAAATTAATTAAAATTAAGTATATTTTAAATAATTAAGATTTTAATGAAGGTGCTCTTAACACAAATCTTAATAGACATTCAGTGCACTTAAACCATTCTTTCTTCTTCAGTATCTTAAAGTGGTATTTTGTATGGGATGGAACAACTTGAAAATTTCTGTATGGTAGTCTTCAAGAAAATGGATTTAACAGACAGATTATTTAGGCTATTGGTTGCTATAATCTTCCAGAATAATTTGAGTTTAATACCTTTCGAAAAAAAGATGCCACTTTCTTTTCCAGTACAAACTCTGCTCTTGGAAGTGCTGCCTTACAAATTAAAATAAACTTAATGCATGTAGATTTTGAGTCTTAAAACCACTGAAAAAGCAAGGTGCCCCTAAAATTGATGATGCAGCTTGTGCTGGCATCTCTTTTCATTTATTACCAAGAAAGCATTAAACTGCAGTGGTTATGCTCCTGCTATTAAAATTACATCAGGACTTCCATTTGAAAGGGGTAAAAAAACACAGACCAAACATTCTGTACCTGATCCTAGATCAACTGTTGAAATCAACAGTGGTCTTCGCATTGCAAGATTTTTTTTCTTTCTATATTGTGGAGAGCAATGGGCACAGCTTATGAATTTTCCTTTATCTCCATTCTGGAAAACTATAGAAGGAAAATTATTTTGTAACTGAAAACTATCTTCTGCTTTCACAAAGCGTGGCACTGTAAGGTGCTGGATGAATAGGAAAGAACCCTCGCTTTGCGTCGAGCTGTTGTTTTGATTTATGACTGTAAGCTGCTGCTGAGTCTTTTCCAGCCTTTCAAAGAGGCTGTCATTATGGATGAGAATACTGGCATTTGAAAGCCCTCTTGCCTGCTGATGCTGGGAAAACCAAGACTGGTTTCCCTCTCCCCCAGCCATGCCCAGCTTCATTCACTTCTTAGAAGAGACCCCCTTGTCCTTGAGTTTTGCAGAGAAAGAAAAATGGCAGAAAGGGAAACATTGCTCATTAAAGCTTAACCTAAATATGTATGTGGATTTTTAAATAAGTGAAATAGCAGCTTTTTAGCCAGTCCCTGTTTCACTGGCTCCCCAAGACAGGGCAGTGAGGCAAGTCCAGTGTACCATGAGTGGCTTCAGAAAGCTGCCCACAGCCCATGCGGGTCTACCGTGCTGAGGGCAAATGCTGCCTGCAAACGCTCTGACCCACAGCATGAACCCTTCTGCCTCTCCTTCTCCTTTCCCCAACTCACATGTGGGAAACATTTTCCCTGGCACAGCCAAAAGGATGCCATAATGCCATCTCACTGCAGCAATGTAATCCTGGCATTATTATCGTTCCTTCAAAGAAGCAAGTGTCAAACATGTCAGAAAAGAAACCATAAACACTGGGCCGGGATCAACCTGAAAGAGAAACTGCAGTTTGCAGCTTATTGGTTACAGTTTGTTCAACACAGGATCATCTTTACACAGGCAGGCTCAGCTTTTTACTGCTGTCCTTGCTCCTTCTGTGAGCCAGGAATTCACAGAGCCTTTGAGAAAGATTGTCAACTTTAATGAAAATACAGAAGTAAACCAGCAATTTAAGTTCAACCTTCACTCTAATATTACTATTAGCCTGTTTTGTTTAATTAGGCTTTTGTCCTGTGCTGTTTTTAAAATGCTTATTAACACCAAATGCTAAAATACAGGTACTATTACTGATTTTTAAGCTGTACAGTTACACTAGCATTACAATTCTTAAAATATTCCTGTCTAATTTTAACACTGAGATGAAGTTTGGGTTGTAACTCCATACAGATCAGTTCTGGGGAAGCAGAAACCAGGCTAGGTTGCAAACGATTCCTGTCAAGCAGCCATTCAGGTAACTGGTAGTGCCAATTGCGAGATTTACAAACTTCGCTATTTCAATAACCAACTGCTGCACAATCATCGGGGGGGGGGGGGGGGGTGGGGGGGGGGGGGGGGTATAAAAAGTGATCTAAAGCTGAGTCTGTTACCTGAAAAGATCTGGAAAATTTGTAAATGGATTTTTTCATGACATACGTACTTTGAAAAGAGTTTAAAATGGGTTTTAAACAATAAGCTTAGTTCTGTTCTGCTCTTTAACACAGAAGAGTAATTTTGAGTGATATTTCTGCTGTCAGTAGATTTCAAATGTTGAGGTTTTTATTTTTAATTTAAATCATACACTAAACTCCTTTAGCAGTCACAGGAGTTGTGGACAGTGCTGAATGCTATATCTCTTGTTCCTTACTAGCCTAACACATAATTTTGTGTGTATGAATGATATATGAACTTCCTTAGTTACCAAAATGTAAAGTTTTTCAGCAAAACCAACAGAAATTTACTACAGCATCTGATATTTTATTTTTTCTTTCCTTCATTCATGGATTATTTATTGCACATTCGTGTGATATGTGCTTGGGAGACTGAAGGGACTGTTGTGAATTCTTGAGGAATATGTTGATGTAATATTGTTTCTTGAGAAGTAATATTGTTTCCCTTGAATATAACAAACTTTCGTAGAAGAAATTCTGTCTAGGAGAAAGAAAAACCAGACCACAAAAAACTAAAAAGATTTAAATTCTAGGCCCATGACTGAAAACTGCTTTGTCCGTCTAGTACTCTGTGGCCAAGCGTTTTGTCAGTTTACTTTCTAGTCTTATGTGTGACAGTGTTTTACTGCCTAATAATACATCACTCAGTCTGTTCTGTTAACTTGTTGATCAACTGGTGATTAATAAACTGGGTCATTGAACTAGTACTTCAAAATCCACTGGGCTAATAATAGTGGATTACAATCCTTCTCAGCCTCCCTTAGACATTCATACCATTTCTGTGGTTTTGGGTCTTAATGTAAGTGTATTAATCCTTCCACACTCTAACTTGAGCAGACATGTACAAACTTCTCTTACTACTCACCCCTGTGGTGTTCAAAGTGTTTCTGGGGCTTCACTGCTGTTCACCATTGTGTAGCAAAGATTCCTACAGGGCTTTCTGTTTCTGTATTACACCCCCCCCCCCCCCATTGTTAGCTAGATCCAGAATAAAATCATTTCCTAATCAGAGACCATTGCCTAAAATGCATTTTTTCTCATGTCTTGCTGGCGTGCTGTCCCCCCCAGGCATCCAGTGTGTTTCAAGACATCAGTAGCAGCACCAGACTTTATTAACAAGATAAGAGCCATTCATTACATCTACAGCTACCCCTATGGGGTTGGTACTATAATTTTTTTCCAGCTGATCATACCTTAGTTTACTGTGATCCCAAGGGTCGAGAGAGTAGACCTGCCCAATCTTAAAGTCTGACTGCTCCTCAGCTAGTAGAGCTGAAAGTGTTGCTTTCATGTTGCTAGATATCACCTGCACTGGTTGCAATGCTTGGTTCTTAGGGGTCTTCTCTTTCATTTCTAGACCAGTTCTGCCAACCTATGCATGAAGGTGATAACCAATTTCTTATTCCATTTGGCTGTATCTTCTCCCAGGCACTCCATTTTTTCTTCCAAACTCTATTGTTGTTCTATTTCAAATGCCATCTTCATGACTCACCCAACATTCCTGGAAAAATAAAAAAAAACCTCTCTGTGACATCCTGCAGGCAAGCCCCATACCCAGAACCATGGGGGTCTGTCTTTTCCTTACATTCCAGGGGCCTGGCTTGTTTGCCCTCAGGGCCTATATTAGCAAACATTATAACTGCTTGTATTTCTCCTACTATTGTGTCTATTTGTCGACTTCTTTTTAATTAGACTCCTCAGGCTCTCCTCCTTCCCGGAGAGTCTCCCAGCCCTTCCAGCCTGCCCTTCCAAACTCCATAATCATACGCAGTGAATAAGCAAATCCTCCAGCAGTATAGTTTTGAATATTAGCTCACCGTAACTAGACCCCACCTCCCTCCAGGACCAGTTTAACTATGAACAGTAACTGCTTTTAACAATATGTGACTCTGGACCCATTTGGGATTTGTTCTTCCAAATAAAGTTCTACAGAGACCAATTCCAGCTGCCTTCATGCACCTCAACACTGGCTATAACCTCAGTTAATTCCCCATGGCTGGTGTTCCTGTGGGTTGCACATGGCCCATTTCGTGGCTGCAGAGGCTGTTTAAGCCAGGTGGTTTTGATCAACATTGGTCAGCTGGGGGTGATTTCCTTTCACAAGTAGTCCCAGGTGGGCTGGGATCATCCCAAATGCCTCTATGCCAGTCCTCAGGACCTCAATTTGCTAGCTATCTTCTGGTTTATACTGCAGCTACTTTACCCATTTTACCTGGTCATTTCTGTTTAAGCTTCTCCGTTATCTTCTTGTAAGAGTTGTGATCCTCACCTTCCTGTCTCCTCTCCTGTGTTTTCTCCAACACCACTATAACAGCTGCCTTAGTCAACTCAGTTTTCTTTTTTCCCCCCCCCATTGTTTATATCTGAAACTTCTTTCTTTGGGCTGTCCTCCCACCCTCACCATCCTCCCCTAGCAGCAGCTGTTTTTAGCCCTTCTGAAAAGCAAAGGTACATTCTCTGGCCTTGTACTCCCCAGCATGATCCCCACAGCATTTGTTTTCCTCTTCTAATGCCCTGCTCTTATCTTCTCATGCTCTCATAAGCTGCTCAACATTCCTCCAGCCTAGGCCACTCTCCCTGTTAACTCCTTCTTTCCCATAAACAATTCACTCTTCCTAAGGCCCTTAAAAACTCATACAACTTTACTTAAAAGACCTTTAAAAGCCTCAGATGTGTAGGGGTCAAGATTCCACTGTCCTGCCCTTTCTTCTACCATTGAGGCCATAGTAGTTCCTCTCCTTCAAAGACCATGACTGTATTTGCTGGTGGGTTTGAAAACTCCTGCTTTGGCATACATGGGTTATGACCTTTCAACCAACCTGGTATTCAAGTGTTCTTGTTCGCTGTATGTGACAATGATACAATTTCTATTTCTGCTCTGCTCAGGCTCTCACATTCTTTCTTTGATAGCCTTGATTGTTGAGTTCCCTGAGTTCTCCACCAACCTGGTACAAGAAAAACAATGCCTTTTGCTGCCTGCAGGACCCACCTGGTGTGGACAAAAGAGAACAGGACTGATTTTTTACTTCTTTTACTAAGCAAAATTGAGAAAGGCAGTTTATTGCTAGCATTTCTATTGTGCATTTTTTTGGGATCACTTACATGTGTATCGATATGTGCAAAGTCTCAAGGAGGACACGATTAAAGGGGAATCAGTCGTTGCCTGGAATCTCACATGGTAGGTGGATTCTTCTGTCTGTTGCTCACTGTGGTGTCTGTGTACTATTTTACCTTCATGTTGTTCTTTATATAGTGCAGTTTCACAGGAAAAGACTCTATGTAGTCTGAACAAGTTTGAGGCTTTGCAAAATCTGCAGGTAGTCATGTGTACACAACTACATTATCTATTAGTGAAATGTTAGTTTTGTGGCAGCTTTGCAACCTACTCATATTGCAAAGCATTTAGTTCCACTAATCTGCTAAGATCCTGAGAGTCCATGGCAGCTGCATTCTGCAGCAGAAATAGTCATGGTTTGCAGCAGTGACCAGGATTTTCTGTGCTGGATATTGTCCACTTGTAGCTAAAATGAAGTGGAACTGAAATGGTGTGTGGGCTCTTTCAGCTGTACCATGAGAATTACAATTGTATTCCTCACTTAAAGCTTTTGGAGATGAACAAGTCTGTCAAATCACTAAAATTATTAGCAAGTTACACTGATTCTTTCTTTGTCAGGGAAAAGCTTGAAATGGAAACTACAGCAAGTAAAAAGGCTCCAAAATAAAAAGAAAAAAGTTGGGTTTACTTTGAGTTTTGCAGTGAAGTTTTCTTTAGTGAATCTGGAGGGGGGTTGTCTACTGACTATTAGTCCTATAACCAGCCCTAGAGGGGGCCTGGTTGTGAGTGTTGGCCACACAAAATTAAATTTCATTGTGTTTTTTATCTTGTGTGTGTTCAGTTTCCTATTCAGTTTCATCAAGATTGAGCTAATCTATAGGATTAGGGAATTGTACATTATTTCCCATGTATGGAAGCAGTGTCACTTTTTTATTACTTGCCATCACAAGTGTCTTTGGCTTACTCTTAGCAAATATCCTCTTCTACGTGATCATTTTCAGATGTTCCTAATAGACCTAAAATTGTTAAGGTAGTGTTTTCTGTTCTCTTGTCAGAACTGCCAGTTTTGACAAAGAATATATGCTGGGTTTGCTGCATTTGTTTTGTAGTTTGCACATGCTTTTGTCAGCTAAACTGGTTTTACCTCTCTCCTTTTTTCCTATTGTTGACAAATGGGCACTTCTGGAAGTCTTAGGCTATTCCACACCTCTTCCATCTTGTGGCTGAAATATTGGTTATAATTTACCAGAGATTATTCCTTGCAGGTTTGGTTTGTAGGATCCCCAGGAGTCTTACTGGAGTTTGTGGGAGGAAGAAACTGCGATAAATGTCCCATTTTACCATAGCTTTCTGATTTACGGTGACCAAAGACTACCAGTTAACCCCATTTGATTTAGGATCTCCAAAGGAATAGCAAAGTTGGTACAAATCAGATTACTCAGTCATCTTCACCAGCTATAGAGTTTTTAAAATTTGTTACAAAAAAATTTCTGTTAATGAAAATGGGTATGAAACAATAACACATATTAACATTAATATGGTTTACTCCTTAATTGTTTAGTACTGGCTAATCTGTGAGGCTGGCCATTTAAAATTCTTAGCATCAGGAATGATGTAGTAGTGCTGTTGGAGAAGGCCATTCTTGGAATGGTCAGCAGACAATCTCTGACCTCCCTTGCATTTTTGGCAGGTTGACCTGGAATCTCCCTCTTTCTTTTGAGAGAAAAGAGAAAGACTAGAAGTAGAAAAGACAGACTAACATAGCTCATTCCTTGTGAATTCCCTGTGCTCCTTTCTGTCCCTGCTCAAGCAAGACAGAATGCCTCTTTCTACTGAGCCTTCCTGATAAAGGTTAAAGTTATAAGGGTATAAGGAGCCTTGTGACTGGGCACACAGATATCACAAGAAATATGAGAGATTACATTATTATCTTCATTCCTCCTCTAAGGTGGTTTTTTTTTGGGGGGGGGGGGGGGGAATCCACATGTGATTTGCATGGTTTGCATTCATGGATTCTTTCTGAAGATGGCTTTGAAAATTTTTAGGATTTATCATATGCATAATCACATATGTATCTAGCAACATAACAAATCTGTTTCACGTTCTCCCCAACCTATAAATTCTAAACATGATACACAAATTGACACTGAGAAGTCAAACTTGGATTAGTTTGCACCTTGTACTCCTGTTTGGTTTTGGATAACATTCTGAGAACAAAGGGTATCCTTTCATTATGCATCTACCTAAAAACCAAATAACTCAAAGGGGTGCTAGCAGGATTTCATCCAGAAAACTGAAACTTGCTGTTAAAATTGACCAGGTTATTCCTTTCTTTAAAACATGTAAAAAACCTCCCACCACATACGAAAAAACAGCATACACACAGTCATTATCTGAAATGCATGAATTTCAGGTAGAATTTAGATCATGGAACCATAAAAAAGCTACCAACAACAAATTTTATAGAAAATAAGGTGTATATGTTTCCTTGTTTTGGTAGACAATGACCTGTCAATTTTCTTATTTCAAGTACAGAATAATTGTAATATCTTTCATTTTGCTTTATTGGAAAGTGCCATTTTGAAAGAACAGGAAATGCATATTCAGTTATGATGTCACCTGTTTATTCCTGTACTAAATTTGTATAACAAACAACATCCTTTCACTCAGATTTGTAGAGAAACAGTACTCTATGAAAGATATAAAAACCCCTAACCCTGACTGGTCCCATTTTTAGGTATGGCCTTGCAAGATAAAGTGCTTTAGTGTAAGGCATAGGGTGCATTTACAACAGATGAGAAAAATGAGCTAAGCTCTCTGTTTTTCCTCCTCTTTGACCTAGCCATTGAATCACTTGTAACATTTCTTGAACTGGACTGGAAGACAAAAACATGTCCTTTAAAAGGGCTAAATAAAAGGCTCCAATTATCTGAGAGATGGGCAGATACAAAATGTTCATTCTTCACTCTCTGTGCTTTTATTTGGAAATGTTTGTGCCCTCCATGAAAAGAATACGCCATTTACATTTATGACAATACGTGTATGTATTGTTATGGATGTATGTTTGATAATATGTGTATGCCAAGTCAAAATTAGGTCTACAAACATTATTATTCATCCTTTTGAAAAATGAATATCACTGTACCTGATAAATTAGGAATATATTAAAATAATAGGAAATGGAGAGTTCATAGGTTTGTATTTAAGCATAATTGATGTCTTAGCTTCAAATGTCCTTCCTCATTGTAGTACAGCAAATTCAGTGCTTCATTGAGGAAGATGAAATATTAGTAAGGACTTTGCTTCTTCACAGCTGCTACTATATAGGAATAGATAGAAGTATGTGTCTTAGAAGCTTGTGGTTTAACACAATGTTGGTTTTGAGGCTGTTTAACAACCACTGATGGCTGACTTAGAACAATAAAGAAAAAAGTTCTTTGAAGTCTAGATTTTGTTCTTATACCTTGATGACATTCAAGTTAAACCATTAAATTTAAACCACAACAAATGTAGAAAGTGGTTTTCCTGAAAAGAGATTACAAGTTGATTCTGACCAAATTAAATTATTTTTTTAGTTTTGCAATGAGAATATGCTCTATGCTCTTACACAAACTATATATTCTATCACGTCATAAAATATACAGCTGTACACCTAATAAATGCACTGTGAGTCTTTGCTCATTGAGTATGCTGCCATCATTGGCTTAGTGTATTAGGAGCACTATAATTTGAAGTCCTTTAATAGTTAAGTTTGGGGTTTTTTTAAATAAACTTAAATCCCACATTTCCACTATTTTGTGTTGGTTTCGTTTGGTTTTTTAGTTAGTTAGTTTGCTGCTTCTTTTGCATTGGCAAAGATCCTCAATGGTTCCTTGCGTTAACTGCGAAGTTTTGTTATTGGTCAATCAGGGCTTTTACATTGCACCCCCAACCTCCCAGTGGCTAACCTTAAAAGGATGAGTCATGAGGCATCCCTGAGCATAGGAGAAAAGACGCTGTAAAATGGGGAAGAACAGCTTTTAATAAATGAAGAAAACTTAAGAATAATTTTTGGCAAATTTTAGTTTACTGCTATAAATAAAATTGATTTAAAGTGTAGTAGCTCTACTTTAATATTTGTTTTACCCTCAAAAAAAAAAAAAAAAGCAGGAAATTTAATGTGCAGGAAGTTTCCTACTGCAGAACTATTGGGAAAGCAACAAAAGCCAAAGAGACCTTCAAGAAACTACTTGACTGTACTTTATTGGAGATGTAAGAATAAGTCCTGATTACAGATAGAACTCTGCCAGGGTGTTCATGTTCCATCCAAGCCCTCGATATTATCTCATACCATCCACACTCCTGCCCAGCTGCAATAACTATTTCATTTTACTTCATTTTATTTAAAGGTATCTAGCTATTACCTACATTCTTTCCATACATCTCATCTACATGTTCTCTAGATAATATGTAACATGCCTCTGGGCAAACAGAAGCCCAAAACAAGAAACTGGGGGAAGGAATGTTTGACTTCCCACTGGTTAAGGCTTCACATCAAAAAAATCAAACCACCAAAAGTAACGTTCAGAATGTGTATGGCTATAACTGAGCCTTTAGATGTGAATTTTTTTTAGGCTGGTGAGGTGGATGGCACCCCCACCGGCCCCCTCAAGAGCAGCCTCTTCAGGTAGCCCACTTCATTCACCTGGATTCCAGAATTTATTGCTCTGAACCCCCATCCACAGTATTCCCTTTTCTTAAGGTCTACCTTAATTAATTTAGCTGGCTCCTCCCATCTTCCTTCTACACTCTAAGGTCTCCCATTTCATATTCACACTTTTACCCTTTTGTTAACCCCAGTAAACTTAGTTGTATGGGTGGTTATATTAAACCCCTCTTTTTTGAGTCTCACTCCTGTTCTCCATGGTCAGAAGCCTGTCCCCTTTGGATGTAAGGTCATCACAGCTCTGCATCTTTCAACATAATTTTTCCTTTGGCTTTGATTTCAAGTCAGAACTTTCCCCACAAAGATTCTTGTATGATATTTTCTCTGCTTAAACTCTGTTATTTGCCTCTACTACATTCCAGTTAAAACTTGTTTTCATCAGCATGCTTTAGGAATGAGAATTTTTACTTGTAGTGGAGTTGAAATAAACTATTATGTATTCTTCACTTGTATCTAGACATATACTTATTGTAGTAAATTAAATTTTAAAAAAAATAAAAGGAAGAGCACATGGGAAGAGGACAAATTCTTAGACTTTGCAAGGTGCCTTCTGAGTTGCTGTTAGCAATGAGGCCATCAACCTCCTGGCTGGACACGAAACTGAGCCTGTATCTGCGCTTTGGCCTTCCCAGCAAGCCTGGTCCGCTTATGGCAAACCTGCATGGCTTATTGGATTGGGTTGGTTTTTTTGTTGTTTTTAATATAATCAGCTCTCCCCCAGGGGGGCTGCAGTGGTGTCTGCCTCTGCATCTGAGCAGTCAGGCTCTTGGAGTATATGCACATAGTTGCTTTGCAAGGCAATGCTTTATCTCCCTAAATTTCTACTACATGTCACAACTTTGGTAATGAAAGTAACTTTTTCCACTTTCTTTTGGCCTTGGGAAAGACTTTACTCTTCTTTCTTAATTTGTGGTGATCACTATGAAGATATAATTTTGCAGTTATTTTCAAAGATATCTCATATTTTCTCCTGATTTTAGACAGAAAGAAGTCTGTGAAAGTTGGTAGAAAATCGGCTTCACTGCTGTGTTACTCTGCCAAAAGCCACTCTAACTCTGTCCACCAAAACTGGCGTGGACTGATTCCTGGGAAAATTGCTGGAACTGGAGTCATGTGAAACTAGGGTAGTGCAGTGATACATCAGAACTATTCCCTTTTTAGCTGTTTTCCTGCACTGCTGTTTGTATTTGTACTGCTTCTAGAGGCACGCTTGGTAACTACTACCATTATGAATGCTATCTTTGTAGGTTTTCTGGATGCCTACACATGCCTTTGAACAGCCATCTGGTAAAACGTGCTATGGCTTGTTATTTACATGGCATTTAACCATGGCTCTGTAAGCTTCAGTAATATGATGGAGACCAAGACTTTCTACAGAGCAACACAATGAAACCAAGTTGCACAGCATACTGTATCCAACTGTTAAAGAAAAGGAATCGATATTAAATTGTAGGGGAATTCCACTAGAAAATAAAAAAGGTAATTTTTACTTTTGCTTTGTGTGATTCTTGCTTTTATTTTTTTTTTAATTTTTTTTTTTTTTTGTCTTCTAAGAAGCACAGTCAATCTCAGCAGTTGCCATGGGCAGTATCTTCAACTCCGGAATTTTTACCTTAATCCTCACCCCCTTTCTGGTTTATATAATTTTGTCTTTAGGGACATTCTGTTTGGTTTTCTTTACAGCAAGTTACAGGAGTAGAAGTGCTAGGAATGAAGTCATATTGTCAAGTTCCCCAACATAACATACAAAGGATTAAGGCAAAGCTGTTAATTTTCTCTGCTTTCATTGATGCAATTTGGAATCATTATGACGCTGGCAAAGGAGACTATTTAACCACATTGTTCTGTTGCTATTTATAAATGAGATCTCATTTAAATTTAGAACACAAAACCTTCCTGGGTGGAAAACTGCCCTCTTGTGTATCTGCACGCAGTGCAGTGCAAGGGATCTGATCTGATCACTGTCAGTATCACTGCTGCAGTACGGATAGCAATTATTAGAATAGCACTGAGTTGCCCGTAGGGCTCAGTTCTGTAACCTTGTCGCATCCAAACCTATGCCCTCATCAGTATGTGGAGTCTTACAGAGACTATGTGTTTAAATGGGTGCATTTATCAGGAATCATGGGGCATCTGACATTTGGGCTGTGGTGTACATCAGAGGTGTGGGAACTCTGAGCTCCCAGGGGTGCCTCCTGGCTGCACCCCTGACAGCACTCTCCCTCTCCCTCTCCCTCTCCCTCTCCCTCTCCCTCTCCCTCTCCCTCTCCCTCTCCCTCTCCCTCTCCCTCTCCCTCTCCCTCTCCCTCTCCCTCTCCCTCTCCCTCTCCCTCTCCCTCCCCTCCCCTCCCCTCCCCTCCCCTCTTCCTGGCCCTCTCTTTCTCTCCCTGGGAAGCAGGCTGGGTGTTTGGACAAGGGGAGGTGGGAGTGTGGGGATCACTGGGCACTCCAGAAGCCAACACTGCAATTCTCCACACTGCAGGCGTAACTAACAGGAACTGACTTTTGCCACCTCGCGTTTGCATGACTGCCAGCACTGGACACATAGGCTAAACAGGCAGAACCACTGCTTTACTGCAAATGCACAGAGAGGAAATATTGTTATTAAACAGGACTATTTAGATATATTTGGGTTATTAATATAATTAATCCCTCTCTATCTGTCAAAAGTCTCGCTAAGGTATGTAAGGCTTGGAGTCCTGAATCCAGCTCTGCTCTTACTGTTCCAGATTCTTAGAATTTGTTACAAGTAGTGGTCTTCATCCACATAGAGCAGGTAAACCTATTGCATTTATAGTGATTTTTCAAGGATGTAGTAAAAAGCATCCAACAGTGTCCATCTATTTTTTTAATAGTCATAGATGGAATCTTTTATGCATCCAAGTGGTTGCTACTTTTATCTAAACTGAGATAAGGAGGAGTGCATTTATGAAGACTTATGAAAGATCTTTGTATTACCTGTAATTTTAGTGTGCTAGTAGCACTTAGCACCGTCAGGTTCAAGGCACCTTACATTTGCAAACACTGCTTGATAAAAATTGTATGAAATAGTGATTGATCCCAATTAAGAGGTGAGGGATGAGAAAAACAATTAAGTGATCCAGACATTTTGAGCCACAAATTGTTCTATGTGTGAGAGGCTGATCCTCCTGTTTTAAGTATCACATATACTTGGTATATCACATATACTTGGTATTCAACACTGGTTACATGAAAAGAGTACAGTCACATAGATCACAACAGTTTGACCACTTTGGATTAACAAATTACTGCCTGACAGCTAAGCACCACTAATTTACCAGGTAAAAGTTACAAAGATTATTTTTATGACAGTTAGTGTAAATTTTATTAAAATTATTCTTGGGACATTCAGTAAAATAACTACATTTATATGCAACTTTTCTTGATGTTATACGTACTTGAACTATTAAGCCACCACACATTGCCTATGCATAAATCTACAGTATTAGTTTGACCTTTTTCTTTAAATAGTTGTTGTGTGTGAGATTTCAAACTAGCAGAATCTGCTGTTTGTGTTATTGTAATATGAGTTTTCTACCTTTTGACTGTGGCAGTTGTAGGGATATTGCATTTGTCAAATACCATAAGAATGATAAGAACAAAAACCCCATCATTTCTGTGCATGGAAGCAGATTTCAGGACACAGGGATGTGTTCTGACTATACCAGAAGTATGCATTTTATTATTTGTTTGTTCAAGTTTGAAATGGGATATAACTGCCAGTATTTCTAGAAATTATAGACTTGCACTGCTATAATTCACATTCGTATGGATGCCTGCAGTGGCAGGCACAATGTATATAGTGATTATTCTTGCTTTTCAATTTTTTTTTGTGCATTTGAAGCATACTTGAGCCAGTGTAGAGAAACATAAGTTCAAAGTCAGGAATTCAATACCTGTATGAACAAATGGAGTAGCTGATGAAATCTTGCGTTACAGGGATCAGTTATAAAATTCCTATGAGTTCAGTGGAGCTAGGACTTTACCTCTAACTTAAACTTCAAAAATCATGTACAGAGGACAGATGTAACTTCATCTTTACTAAATATATTCCAAGTTATCTACTTCACTGGCTGATCTTTATAGAACTGTTAGTTTATTAATCAGTGAGTGACAATAAACTTCGAAGACTCTGAAAGACTTGAAAACTTCTTTTTAACTTTGGAACATCAAAAACATTTCCTTTGTTTCAGCTCTCCCTTACAGTATCGCACCACAAATTCATAGCTTTGCCAGCAGTGCAGGGTTTCAGGCTGCTGAAATATGCCTCTGGCACTGATGGCTGCAGATCTGCAGATGCTGCTTGCTTTGAACTATTTTTCTTTTTGAAGGGGGCTTGCCATGGTTTAATTGGCATGCCATAAAGGTCTAAGCTGTTTTAGCTGCAGGATCTGTCCACACCCATTCAGTTTGATGATGTGTGCCCTTTTTTCTATGTAGTTTATTACAAAGTCTCTCTTTTCAAGCACAGATGTGGAGATGAGAATATATGATGAGATGTTCAGCACAGCTTGATTCACTGTGCAGCAGTGTCTCCTCGAACTGCAATCTGCTCAGATTTCAATAATTGGAAACAGGACTTTGTCATTCAAAAATGTGACAAACTTCCTCCACTTCAGGGCACAAAAGGGTCTTCCTGGCCTTGCCCGGCCTTCCCACACCCTGCCCATGGCTCAGCCCGGGGCCATCAATCTCTCCCTCAGTGATGCCGTAGCAGTTCTACAGGACTCCTCATAAGAGTAAGAGCTTTAATTGTGGGGTTTTGATCAAGTTCTTTAGCCTGAGTAACAGTAGACTGCATACCAGCTTTAATCCACTACCAAATACCTGTGACAGTGTCAGTTTTGCATAAGTTGCTAAGAATTGGGCTCTGAGCTGCTGTACCTTCACTGCTCTCTTTTGAAGGTGGCAGCATTTCCACAGTAGATCAATACCTGTGAGTGTAAATTTGCAAAAGTACTTTTGTGGGGTCACCAACAGGATGCTGGTGTGCCCCTTGGAGACTGACCACATCTGTGCCATT
The DNA here is from genome assembly GCF_031877795.1 of Strix aluco. Lineage (NCBI taxonomy): Eukaryota > Metazoa > Chordata > Aves > Strigiformes > Strigidae > Strix > Strix aluco. The sequence goes on from NC_133932.1 coordinate 77,072,677, forward strand.
GGAAGAGAAACAGCAGGTCCAGGAAAGAGGCCAGGGACTAAAAATATAACACACATGTGCTGAAAGAGTGACATGACATTTGAAAAGCAGCATGCTTAGCCTGATGGGTCAGGTTGGATGACACCTAGATTTGTTGATCATTGGAATATGCAATAGGCATGGCCTCAGCTCCTCCAAGCACACATTTATGCTGTACAATTATTGAAGGGCTCTATATGCAATGGGCCTTATTCTGCCTTTCAGAGTAAGTGCATTTGATGATGAAGTTACTTGTAGACAGAGAAAACAGATCATCTCCTCCTATCTTCAGCATGCATCCATGTCTAAGCAGCAAACCCTGACTGTTGGCTTCCATCAGTTTTTTGTTTCTACTCTTGAGACATTTGATCCTCAGAGTGTATTAGTTTTGTGGCTTGAGATTGCAGCCAGTGTTCAGTCCTTGTTTTTAAGTCTGTAATGTGAAGCACTGCTGTGGGATTTGAGACATAGAAAAAACCCACTATGTACGTGTGAAACTGTAAAACCATTGAAAAGGTAGGGCAGGGGGAAGAAGATTTTACAGAAGGTGGAAAAATGGCTGCACAGGGACAGCGATTATATGGACAGTACATCTAGGGAGGTAGGGAAAAGACAATAAGTAAGGCAGATGTAATTAGTGGGAAGAAAAGTAGCTTACCAGTTATTATCAAAGCCCATAAAAGAAGGAGGAATGGTGGGCAGCCAGATTTGTTGAAACAGAGGTTAGTCAGACCCAGAGTAGGATGGGGAACCCAGTGGTACACTGAAACTGAGGGGAGAAAGCATGTGCAAAATTGAACTGCAGTAAACAGTAATGAGCTTTGTTTCGCAGAGGTGAAATAGTAGCAGGGGTTAATAGTAATGGAGGTGAAACAAAAGTTCCAGAAAATGGAAAGGAAACTCATCAGTACGGGAAAAAATGCTGGGTTTCCTTAAGAACAAATGGGCTCCAGATGGGCACCAAGGTGGGCCAAACTTGCATGTCTACTGGTCATCTTGTCATTCAGTCAGGCTCCAGTGGACCTGACTGAATTCCAGTTTAAGTGAAATAGCATCTCAAAAGAGCAAACTCCTACTGAGGACCATCCATTCCAGGCAGTCCCAGCAGGGGGATTTATTTTACTGGTCTGAAGCTTAAACAATAGCACTGTAGATTTCTAAAGTGTGATGAGTGTCCTGTAGTACTTCTGGTCCAAAGTCAGCCAGTGAACCTTGCTTTGTGGTGCTGGGAGCAGGGCAGGCACCCGTGGAAGACAGTTCATCCTATTTATTCTATACATACTTTGGAAAGGATGAACTTTCCTTGAGAGGTGTTTATTTTTCTCCCTGGATTTAGAAAAGAAGCCTGAAATACTGACATTGATGAGGGATGCAATTCAGGCCCAACTGAGACATCCAAAAAGATGCCAACATGTCTGCAGCAGGTGCCTGGGCACCTCCTGGTGTCAGTGGAGATGCAGTCAATATGCCCAGTGGAGCAGAGAGCGCTGTTCAGGTGACCAGCACCGGTGGTTGCTTATAGTGAGATGCCTCCTTCTGTCCCCCTTGAAGATACTGACCAGATTTCAAGTGATTACAAAGGGACTACAGGCACCCAAAGTTAGGTGTCTGAATAAAGAAGTGCATCCCAGCATAGATGTCTAACTTCTAAATTACTGAACCTAAGTGAAGGGAAGTTAAACCTGAAAGAACAATAAAAGCCTGTCTTTTCCTTTAATCCTAGCTAGGATGTTGTTCCTCAAAGATTTAGGTTCTCTCATTCCTCTGCTTTTACTGTAACATTTGCCTTTAACATTTCTCTGCACTTCCATTTAATTAAAAATGGGCCTATAACTACAAAAGGAAAAAAATAGTAACAGAACGAGGTCTGTATTTTCAGATGTTGAGGGGAAAACATGAATTAGCTTAAAATAGTCAGACATTCTTTTACATATTCATTTTTAATTTTTCCGCAGACTCACAACTTGTCAGTCTTTACCCAGCATGCATCTTCCCTTGAACGGTTTGCCTAGATACTCTGCTAAAGGGGAGGAGTTTTTCCATCTTTCCTCCTCAGCATACATTCTGAAAACTGAATGAATGATACAGCCTTTTCCCCCCTACTTAAATAGTGACTTATTACTTGAATTTGGAGCTTGGTCTGAGAATTGGGCCCTCCTCCTGCAAAAGATGTATGTGTATTCTCTACATTTAATGACATAAATAGTTCCACTGAGATCTGGGAGTGTATTAGAGCATAAAAATTAAAGAGCTATAAATCTTTGCAAGATGAGGCTGTTGCAAGAAAAAATTAACTAAATGCTTATAGTGGATCAAAAGTAGACAGAAGTTAGCATGCTAGATTCGTAAGATCTGTCTGATATATCGATGCTCTTACATTAAGGAATGTAATTTGTTTGAATTAATGAACCATCATATTCTACCATTTGACTAATATAAATAATTTGGAATTTTTACCTCCTTTCTTTTAAGAAATCCACTTGTCAGTAATTCAGCCTTTAAGAAATGAAGGTGAATCAACAGCGCTGCTTTTAAAAAAGTTATAATTTATTATGCATTCAGTTACTTTGCTCAAGTTCTCACACAGATGAAGTGCACTTGTGTGTGTGCAAAATTATATTCTAGAAAGCTTGAAAAATCTTCTTGCTTACCCATTCATCAGTGCTTCTATTCCCAATTTTATTTTATTCCTGTTTGGGTCTTGGTAGGAAACTGAAATTACCAACCTTTTTACAAAATTGCTGTCAGGTTAAATTTACATTTGAAAAGTTTTCTGGGCTTCGTTGGATTTGTTTTTCTTTTTATACTCATTAGGAGTACTAGCTCTAATGGATGTCAAAAGCATTATTTGTAAAAGCTGTTAAAATGCCTAAGCCATATGCAATATTTGAAGGGTTTGGTGTGTCCCACAGTTTCGCTTCTGAAAATGTACAACAACACAGCCTGAAAGGTTTATTTTTTCATGGTGGTATACTACCTTTGGAGCTTTTCTTCAGTCTGTATAGAATTAGTTACAAGTGTTTTGATTCATCTTTTTCAAGATTAACACTTTGGGGCTTTTAAGGATTTTTTTTCCCCCTGAAAACATTCACAGACAGGTAGTGTCCTGGTTTAGCTAGGATAGGGTTAAGTTTCCCCAGCAGTGGGGGGGAAGCTCTAGCCGGGTTATTCATATACCATGCTGATGTCACCTCCTGGCACCCGAGCGCGGGAGAGTCGGTGAACGCGTGTGTTATGCGATTTCTCTGCTCTCACTGCTGTATCAGTAGTTATCTTGCTCTGTTCATTGTTATTACTGTTATTGTTGTTGTTTGTTGTGTTGCTGTTGCACTGTTGTATTAAACCTCTCCTTATCTCAGCCCCGGGGCTTTGTATTTCACTCCCTTTGTGGGGGAGGAGCAGTGGCCATGTGGTCTCAGACCCCGGCAGGGACTAAACCACCACAGGTAGCAACCAAGAAAGATCCTCTATGACATTGAAATGCTTTATCTACAGATACCTGTCAACATATTATGCCATGCAGGGAGTTGATAGATGCAGATAACAGAATGGAGGAAAGAAAACTTTTGGAAGAGCTCTACTACCTGTGCATTCCTGTCAGGGGATGCTATCTCAGGGATAAGTGCTGGCTGCTTTTGCAGGCACTGCTGCTCCCATACAACTGTTGGTACAGATATTTATCATACTTCTACACTGTCTCTAAGCAGGAAGCATGGCTTCTGGTTTCATTGTAAGTTTAAACATACAATGTTTATAAGATCAGTTTGCTAGAGAAATTTTTGGTCTTCGGTTCTTCTTTTATATTCTTCCACTCAGTTTACAGCAGGTTTTTATTTCTTAATCTGGAATGTAGAAAAATCAAATTTCAAGCTCTTCAGAGGTGGAACACTCACAGAGACCTGATTCTTCCTTTGAATTGTTATCATTAACAAAAAAACCAACAGTGGGTGGTTGTTGAATCTTTGCAGAAGATTTACTTGGAAATTCTTGTCAACAGAAATCAGCTGAGAAATATAAAGCCACAAAAGCAGTGTTTTTATTTGCATCCCTGGTTCAGTGCTTTGCTATAACATAATGTTTAATAGGAGGTGCATACTTTATGGTGTAGAGAAGCATACTCAAGTGTCTCATATCACTGAAAGCTCATCTGTCTGTTTTTGCATGATCCTAACAAAGGTAAGTTAAGTATACACCAAAGACTGCATTTATGGTAGCATACTTAGAGACATATTTTAGCTTTAATTTTAATTTAGAAAGTCTGTCATTGGTCAACAAGTTGTTGCCTTAGATAAGCAAGAGCACAAACTCTTTTCCCTGTGGAAGCAGCATGTACTAAGAAGTTGTAATTGTGTTTTCCTCCTGGGCATTTTAAAACTCTTTAGATGGCCTTTTACTCAATACAAGGACTCAGAGGCCTTACCTCAGGTTTTAATGAGGAGATCCCACACCCAGGTCTAACTACCTCCCATCCTACCTTCCAGCATCTCATTTCAGCTTTTAGTTTCACAATAAAGTTAGTCATCAATCCCTTGGATAATATATTGGAACTTGAGCTAAAACGGTAATTGTCCCTCAGTAGTTTTCTTCAATTTCAGCATCTCTTTTTTGATGCCTGGAGCCCTGGAGGAAGATGCAAGCCCATGAGGCTGGCAGTCTACTGCAGCTGTAATTACCAGTAAGAATGCCTGTGTTCCCCTTTCCAGTTAGTCATCCTTGGAGATGTGTCTTTTTTAGCAAAAAGGAGGGAATGAGCAGGTAGAAGGAGCCTATAAATATTCTTGAATAGATGCGGTACTGAAGAATTAGAGTTCTTCAGTAATTTGTCAAAACACACCGAATGAAGCGAGGGGTGAGATCATGCTTTTTTGCTGTAGCAGTGACTTACTTGCTCTGGGAATGAAGCTGAGTGGCTTTAGACAGAATAGAGTCTCCCTGCCTCCTGTATTATTACATGTATATTAAATTAAGAAAAGCTGAGTTTAACCAATTGTATCTTGGCTGTAGTGAATATGTTAGCTGTCCTTGTGAATATTGCTTCCATAAGCCATTTGGTTTACCAGTGCCTGTAATTTAAAGGGTACTTTCCTCCCCTCCCTGTTTTTTTCCTGTGTGTAATGTTTTCAGCCTTTTTCATTTCAGTCCCACTTAATACACTAACAACTTTTAGAAAGGTATGGTAGCTTCTCTGATACTCTATTGAATGAATTCTGAGATGACTACTTTTCTCCCCCAGCTATGATGGGTTATATTAAGCTTCTTTATGGAGAGGGGATGGTGCAGCATTAAGGATAGATGATTCCCCCTTCCCTGGGATCCTACGGGATAGTTTGTTCCCTCGTTCAGCCAAATCTGAGGGAGAAAAAGGCTTGTTCCTTCTCCCTGTACATACTGATTGTTTCTTAACACATACTCATCAAAACTTCCTCTATTCAACCACTTTTCTAAGCCTAACATTTATGAAAGAACTGAAGAGGTCTCACTTGCAGTTGGGCAAATTATATCACCTGTTCCCCAATCCTGGTGACTGAGTGATAATCTGGTATCCCAGGATTGCTGCTTCAGGTCCTTTAACAGTTTCTCCCAACACAATGCTATTGGTAAGACTGCTAGACAGTGAGCGCTGCTGAAGTAGTATTTGGCTACAGGACTATGATCCCTCAGTGATTTCTTAGTGGAAACATGTGGCTTGTGGGAACACCACTGTACTCACGTTGAACCTAATAACTGTCATCACACAAAATGTGTGTCCAGCAAACTATGGGCTTTTTAAAATTCTCCTTCCAGTTTTGACAGACCTTGGTAAGTAATTCTAAAAGAAAAAAAAATAATTCTGTGTAAATATATTTAAAAGCATATCTTTATAGATTAACTGTGAGTATTGTTTAACCATTGCACTAATGAGACAATATAAGCAGTGAGGGAAATAGTGTTGATATTAAATAATGTTAATGAAGCTGCAGAATTTGAAAAACACCATTCTTTTTCTTGACAGAAATTTCTCTAGATTTGGTACTTAACTTTTTTCCCTGTCGCTATTTTGCAGACTTTGTGATTAAGATTGTTAGGATAGAGAAGGAAAGCAGGGTCTGATTTGAATGGGTCTTCTGATAGGGCTTGCTGCTGCTAACTCAGTCCTTATGCAGTGTGCGGTGATTCTAAACTGCTTTTATTAACTTGATATTGACTGAAATTCAGTCTTTAAGACAATTGTTAGAAAAACAATGTTTTAATATGGAATGAAAACTAACGGGTCCTGGAAATGGAGAGTTGTGAAGTTTTCAACCTTCCCCAGTGTTGTTTCACCAGCAGGTCTGTTGAATGGTCATAACTCCTTCATGAAGTCTTAAAATAGCTGATGTAGAATTGGTTTAGATCTCTGTTTTCATTTAAAGTCTGTACTCTAGTCTGTATTAATTTTTTTTAACAGACTTATTGAGCCATGTATTATTTTCTTTCTTTGTGAGAAATGAGCATATTTGTATTATTGTCACAGATAACTTGCTATCAAAATAATCTAGCACTTTTGCAGAATTGTCAGGGGGAGTTTTGGAGGGGTGAGAGTTTGGGATTGAAACTGTTATTTGCTGACACGTACAGCTTTACACCAGAATTGCACTTTTCAGGGGTTTTTTTGTGTGCATGTATATGTAATTTCAAGTAACATGACATGTGAAATCTGTAGTGTGTATCTGCTGTCATCTACTGTAAAAATTCAGGCCAGAGGCACTGCCCTCAACTCAGCCACCCTGCCAGTGGAGTTCAACAATCTCACAGGACTAGCACCAGCAACCTGTTTCAAGGGACTCTTGTAATTTGTTACAGCTCAATAAATCTCTGCATGAAAAGTAAAATCTGTGCTGTAAATCCATCCATGTAATCAGCTAAATCTTGCAGTTAGAGCAAAGGAAGGTACTGGGCTTTGCTGTGTGTCTGTGTATGTGGGGTCTGTTGGGTCTTCCCACTCTCTTTCTCAGTGGGTAGGTTTTGGTCTCTGCCCCACAGCCTCTTGATTTCCATCATCCAGCTGGGTACCATTTGGAAGTGTGGGAAAAGCAAAACAGTGAAAAAACTGCAAAACACACATTTCCTTAACACGTGGTGCCCAGAACAAACACAGGGCAGGATGAAGATCCAGTGATTTGTGTTGCCATGGCACCAAGGAGGAATGTGAAGCGAGGTGGAGGCCGCATAGTCCCGTTCTTCCACTTTTCTCAAGGAATATTTGACATGACTATGCAGATTTATCTCCTGCTCTTCCTCTTCTCTCAAGGACTGTTCTGCAGTACTTTGTGGACCTTATCTCTCATTCTTCCTCTTTTCCCGCAAAACCAGCACACACCTTGCACCAAGGAACGTGCTGTGTCATTACTCATGAAACAATGGCTTGACCACAGTCCTACCCACTCACACATACATACTTAGATAAATACTACCCCGAGCTTGTATCTAGCTCGGAGAGATGACAACCCGACACCAAATCGGAGGGACAGATCGACGGGTTTGTGCTTCTCACCCCCTCCCAGAAGGGACGCCTTTTGGTAAGATTTGGGCCCTTGGCTACGCTGAGTGATTACCTGGGAATTAAGTGTGTGTGATTGCAATCGTTTTTTGTGTGTAGTGCTATATAGCCAACCTGCAGTTTGTGTGTTTATCGTAGGCAATCTCAAAGAATCTGTAGATGTTGCATAAGAATAAACCGTACTATTTGTGATCCTGACTGCTTCTCTTGAATGCAGCCGGACCTACAGCATATCGGCTGTTCGTGCATCTGGTGTCAGGCCTAGAGTTATGGCCATAGTTGGCATAGCTATTAAGAGATAAGTCCAGCCGCCCCTAGCCCCTCTGATCTCTGAGGACTGGCTAGAACGCAAGCGGATTCATCTCTTACCAAATTAATTCATTACCTTAAATGCAACAGTGCACATAAAGACCACAGATTCTATAAGCAAGGGATATAATTCAGTCTAATATTTTTGTATATATTAATAATAAAATTGCCAAGAATTCTAACTGGGAAAAAATTAAAATGTATAAAGTGAAACTCTTTTAGGTGAAGACCTAGCTGAAATTGATATTAGTGTTTTCCACATCAATATATTGTGAATTCTTTAGTCTGCTGCCTTCTGTAATGCTATTGAAAATACTTTAAGAAAATTAACTATTGCAAAGTATAATACTGCTTGAATTTAACTATTTTTAATGAACAAATATTTCACCCTGTGAGAACTGTGCCTGCTATGAACATGTGTAAAAGGAGTATATGCAAAAGACTGAGCTCTAAGGATTAATATTGTTCATATGACAGAATTTTCTCTTCTGGTAGTAAGGTAACTTAGGTAACTTAGAAGAATTGGTAAAATTGTGTTATCTTCAGACACAGAAAACCCTTATACTTACAATACCCAATGGAAGTGTAATCTTCTTTCTATTAAGATCTCACTGTTTTTGTGCCTGAAATGTTCTTTTCTCTAAAGAGAGTGTTGTAGGCATAAAGTTTTCATGCTGCCAGGGGATGGTATCTGTCCCAAAAAAAAAGAGCTTTGTGTTTCAAACGGATGTTGTTAATACTTTGAACACCTAATTTTGCATCTCCTGTGAAAACGGATTTGAAAGACAATGAGAGCCTACTCTAAGATTAGAGAAGGCATTTCCATTTCTGTTGTTCTACTGTTGGGCTGGACCCAGATGTGAAAGAAACTAGTTAGCTCCTGAACAGAGTGAAAAGCAAGTGAAGCATACTGTATGAAACAAATTCATATTTAGAACTTAGCTCTCCTAAGGAACGGTGAGGAAGGTCGTTGAGGAATTTAAAAAAATAATTCATATCAGAGTATCACAAAATGCAATGAAAGGTAAAATGCTTTGGAAGAAGTGTTTTCCTAAGATCTGTTGTTAGAGTGAAGACCGCTTTTTTTATCTATGAGGGAAGAACTAACCAATTTGGATCATTTGTGCTCAGAAAGACTCAATAACAAGACCATAGTGTGGACTCATTTCATGAATATTCTGATAGAAAACTGAAATTCTTCTGACTCCCATGTGGAGGAAATTGGGCCTTGGGATCCTACAGCATAGTGTCCTTGCAAATATAGACACATATTTGTAATTATCGTGGAGGATCTTCAACAAAATTTGTGACGACTCCTGTTCAGATGTGAGATGGATGCCCAAGTGAGTGCCAAAGTAATTATTTTTTCAACTGCACGACAGTATTTGAGATTTAAATGAGTAACTGCTTCACACATGTAAGTTATACACTGAGGTTATTTTCAGAAGACTGTTGCAATACAAACAGCATATGGCTTGTGCCCTTTGTCACCCTTGTTCTAGAAGTAACTGCTTGACATTGACAGTTACAGTGACCCAGGGACATCAGGTCTCTCAGAGTCTGTCACCTTGTGTTAAGTCAAGGTTTCAGACACTCTACAAATGTAAGCTCTCCTATTTGGGGAACTGTAAATGAAAATTAGCTTTATTCTGAATTGACATTTCTGGAATATTTAGGTCTTTGAGGCAATAATTAAGTGATGATTGCGGTGTGAAATATATGTGTTGGCAGTAATTATTGAGGCAGAGGACATTCAAGTACTTTTGTTTCTAGGATTATTCTTGTAGCACAGATGGTTAGTGTAAAATTTGTGAAAAGCTTTAGATTACACTGGATTTTGTCTATTTGTGCAGCATATCTTCAAAGAATGTCAGAACACTTCTCATATTAATTTAATTTTAATAGCATTTATAATCAAAATTCCTCAGTTATTTACTGTACTAAGCTCAGAGTTCTGACCTAGCTCCTTCACAAACAACCCTGTGTTTAGCAATTAATTTTCTAAGTGTATACTTAGGAAAGCAAAAGCATTGCATAGTTTTAGAGGAGAAATCAGTGCTGTAAAACCTCTGCCAGATGCATGAAATAGTCAAGACTGAGAACAGGGCAAAAGAAGAAATCCTTTTAACTGCTAAAACTATCCAAGAGACTTCTCACAGTGTGTGACTACAGGCTTCTACTTGAACATCTTAACCCCTAGCTAGTGCTGGTTGTAAAGCAGTTTGGAAGGGGACAAGGAAAGGTGGCAAAATTTTGCCCTTGTCTCATGGCCTGGAACATGTGTTGGTCTGGATGACAGGAGAAAATCCACTCTTTAGGTTCTGATTTTTCATTTTCCTAAACATTTTTCTTGCAATTATGCTTGTTCTTCTTGTACTGTAGCTCTATTGCCAGCACCAATAAAAGAGAAATATAGCTCATTTTATATGTTGATGTTTCTTGTAAACTGTAGTGATAGTCTTCGGGAACAGACCCAGAAGTCAGTCTTTGGGGTATGGCCAGCTGTTAGGCAGCTGTGTCAGGGTCTTGCTGTGCCTGCACAGCTGCCAGGCTTCAGGAGAAACAAGCTGCATGGTGCAGCTCTGTCCCAGCCTGTGATTCTGGTCCCTGGTCTGTGGAGCACACTGAGGCCAACACCAAACCTTCAGGGAAAGTACATGAATTCTGGAGTTCACCTAGGGATCGGCTACTGCCACCTTTTATAGAAAAGGAAATAAACATGCCCTCTCCTGCCTTCAGCGAATTTCTTGGAAAGATGAAATGTGGGCACTACTTGGCACACCAAAGTCAGGGCTGCAGACTTCAAGCAGGTCAGGACTTGAAGCTCCAATGAAGATGAGCTCACGTCTCTTGTTAATTATATTTCCCACTGCTTGGCTTTTGATGACTTGCCACTTGGAGCATGAATCTCTTGCCTTATCTTTAATTCTCCTTTTGCATTATGTGTCTGCTCTATGTCTAGCTCTGAATTTTCTATTCTGCTCTTTGACCAAGATTTTAAAGATTAGTCATCATTTAGGTATTGCCATTTAGACATGCCTAATTTAAGACAGCTAATTCCTTCACTGGATTATTTTTTAAGTCCTTTTATGGATTCAGGCCCAGACATTTTAAGTTTTGGACTTCTGATGTTTGGTGTTAGAATACTCTCAGTCACTCTGTAGATTTAGTAGCAGTAAGTTACCTTGAGAGGTTTATGGGAGAGCAAGAAATTGAGTCTGCCTCCAAGGCTAGGACTTTAATCAAGGAGTCTTTCCTGTGGCATAAGTTTTTCTAAGTTGCTCTGCTTGTTTGATGGGTGTCAGTGCATTCCTTTGCAATTAAGAATGATTCTTACTGTTGTGTTTCTGAACCTAGGATTGGATATCTATACAGCCAAGTTGGTTCCATAAGTAGTCAGACTATTAGGATAAACTAAAAATCAATACCATTATGTGACAGTATTTATATACAAGATCATCCAGTTTATTTTCATGCTTTTAATGATCAACCAGTGCCCTGCTGAAGTTGTTTTCAGCTCTGTTGAGGTGTAGTTTCTCATCAAAACTAACTGAGGGTCTAATCCCCACCTGACACCCCAGGGACCTGCAGCCTCAGCCCCCTTTGAACTTGTGCAGCATGCAGGTGAGTCACATTGATTTCTCTTATGGAGAATTAACTAACGAAAGCACAGGATCTGGGGTTTCACTGGATCATCAAATTTATCCCATTTCCCCTGCGATCACATGCTATGATATCTGGCGGGAGGCAGAATAGAAACATGCTTTTGACAGCAGCATGTGATTAGACTTGGGTAGGTGTAACATACTACACCTCCTGCTAGAGAAGGCAGTGATTTAACGTTTGTGTTAAGGTAATATTGAGTAATATTGTTATTTTTAAGGTAATATTGAGTAATATTAGGTAATATTGTTAGGGTAGCATTTTGAGATCCCACTCATAGACCCCACCAGGATAAGCATAGTACTAACATGTAAAAAAAGTATGATCCGTGCAACAGAGCAGTGTTATGATCCAAAGTATAGGTTAGAATGTGTGCTAAAGAAGTTTGGAAGGAAACTAGCAGGATGATTCACCAGCAGTAAATATAAATGTCTCTCATACACTGTCGATAACTGCATGAGCCCTCTCTTAAGGTTAGACTACTGAAAGAAAATAGAATAACACCTGAATACGTAGTTAAAACAAAGTTTTAGCCTGACTTAACTAAGATTTTATAAACTTTAGACGATTTCTGTAATTATTTTGGACTGCCTTTGTTTTTGTGGCATTATTTTTCCACATATTCTTGGCATTTTGTCATTTGAGTATTATTTGTGACTGATGGCGGCTGGTAGACTCTTCTGACTAACCCAGTTCCTTGCAGATTTGGCTGCTGTAATATACTGCCTTGTTTTGGAAGGAGGAAATATTAAGTCATTACAGAAAGATCCTAAATAATTCTGAACTTACAGACATCATTATTTCTTTTTACGGCAGCTATTGAAGGATGGCCACTTATTTCTAACTAAATAAGAAAAAAAAAAATGCATCGGGTTAGCCATGTAAACTTAGGACAACTTTTATAGACTAGTGGCTTCTTTATTAGCTAATAATTGCATTTAAGAAATGCAAACAGCAGTGAATATTATGAAGACTCTTATTGCTAAACTGATCTTTAACTTGTTGCAATACATCAAGTACATCAATTTAGGGAGACATATAATATGTTGAACTTTCTCAAAAATTAACAGTTATGACTGGAAAAACATATTAAAGTGGATTTTACACCACTTATTTTTCTACAGTTCTAACATTTCTAAAAGAAGTATTTAAATATTCTGAAGTAAAATTATGGATGAATACGAGTCAGTACAAAGTAATGTATGCTGAAAAGATCACAGACTCACAGAATGGATGAGGTTGGATGGGACCTCAGGAGATCATCTAGCCCAAAGCCACTGCCTAAAGCAGTGTCACCTGGTTGTCCAAGACTGTATCCAGTCAGGTTTTTAATATCTCCATAACCTATCTGGTCAACCTGTTCCTGTGTTTGACCACCCTCAGAGTAAAAAAATTTCCCCATGGTTATACATAATTCCCACATTTCAGCGTGTGTTCAGTGCCATTTGTCCTGTCACTGGGCACCACTAAGAAGAGTCTGGCTCCATCTTCTTTACTCTCCCATCAGGTATTTATACACATTGATGAGATCCCCCTGAGACTTCTCATCTCCAGACTGAACAGTCCCAGGTCTCTCAGCCTCTTCTCATGCTCCAAGCCCTTCATCATTTTCATGAGCACTTGCTGGATTGGCTCCAGTATGTCCATGTTTCTTTTGTACTGGGGAGCTCAGACCTGGACCCAGCTCCCCAGGTGTGTCTCACCAGTGCTGATCAGAGGGGAAGGATCGCCTCCTTCAACCCCCTGGTACCTGGATCTATGCAGCCCAGGAGGCTGTTGACCTTGTTTGCTGTGAGGGTGCACTGCTGGCTTGATGTTTACCAGGACCGCTGCATTCTCCTCTGTCAAGTTGCTTCCCAGCTAGTTGGCCCCCAGCCTATACTGGTACATGGACCATGTAATATGGTCTGGTGAAATAAACATATATCCAGAGATTAAATGTAGCTATATATGCTATTCATATTTATTTCTAATAATAGTTTTTGCAATAAGAAAGTGGTCAGCAAAATTTCTGCAGGAGAAAAGGATAACTTTGGAAAGACCTCTTGAACTGAAATTTGCGGTTCCTGCAGATAAGAGTATATAGGACACAACAGCACAGAGGGTTTGGAGTTTTGTTGGGTTTTTTTATAGTAAGAGTTATTGTGTTAGCTTTTTTTCTGTCAATAGGACAACAGTTCCACATAAACACATTCCAGCTACATGAATCTAAAATAAATTTTCATCTTCCCCTCTCCTCTCAGTTCTGTCCCTCATAAAATATGATTATTTTCTGTGCATAAAAAATATATATATGCACATGATTAAGCTTCAGTTTTATTTTCAAGCAAGTTTTTATTTCAGTATTTGTGCCAAAATGCATATTTCATAAACTAAAGTCATGAAGGCTGCAGTAGTTAATAGCATAGGGAATGAGTAAGATTCTTTCTAACCCTTTCATTTTTCACAGTGTGCATGTGTTGATCCCTTTCAATCATCCCCCCACACCCCTTCCTAGACAGAAAGGTCAGTAAGGTTGAAGAGACAGGTCAGGCCCAGTTTTTAGAAGGTATTCAAGGGATTTTTTTCTTTTTGCCAAGCATGGGAATCTCAGCAACTGGGCCTCCAGCCTTCTACAGCAAGCCTTTGGCAATGTCTAAATTTCAGCTTGGCCAGCTCTCACATTCTAAGACTTCTTTTAATTTCCTTTATGTTCAAAAGTCTCAAGACTCAAGTCCAAGTCCTCAGCTGTGTTTTTCTTGGAGTGCAAAGTGAATTTTAAGACCAGAGATTTGGCATTCTGCAAATCATCATGTGGACATAAGAGAAGCATCAAAACCAAGAGGAGGAACACACTTCTTGTTCGGATAGAAGTCAGGGGGACAACTGACCACTGCCTTTGTTTGCTTATTTGCCATGTAGACTACCCATAAATAGTAATCCTTTTCCTGCCTTCTCAAACCAAGGGTTGCAGCGGGGCCCAAGCACAGAGTGAAAAAACAAGTAATGCAATTTCATGTTGTGTTCTACAAACTGGAACTTGTAGGCTGCTATTTTTGTTGAAGTCTTGTTTATTACATTTTTTAATGTCTTTAACCTGTTGGAAATTCTCCAAAAAGATAAGCAAGTGAGTAGATGAGGGAAGGGATTATTAATATTAGAATATGGCCTGCTTTTTGATGGGCCCAGTAAGATGTGAGGTTGGACAGAGGCCTGTGGATCTTGATCAGAGATTAAGATCAGTCTTTTAAAAAATAAGACAAGCTAAAATACCCCTATAAACAAATAGCCACTAGGGAAGAGGTCCATCTTTGCTTCTTTATTTTGTATCCTGTTATATATATAAAATGCTGAAATATTAATGGGAGCAAAGACCTCAGTATTTTCTAGATACGTTGTTCACTAGACATCTCAGTCTTCTCCTGCTCAAATGTGATGGAAGAGCATCAGCAGTTAGAGTTGCAGAGCTCAGGAATGTGTTTGCTGCAAGGGAAGTGCTTGGTCTTTACGACTACCATTTGAGATGAGTGAAGGAATAGTTGTTCTAATTTTCACCTATAACTTGTATTTCCATCTACCTCACTGCACTTTCAGTGTAGCTAGACGCAGACAGGGTGCTAGATAATCTCATCTAGATTCCCTTTCCCACAAAAGGTGGGACTAGATGTTCTTCTGAGGTCCCTTCCAGCCTGAGCTGTTCTATGGTTCTGTTATTCTATAATTGGGGGTGGGGGGAAGTAGAAAGGCTAAAAGTCTGTGGTGTATATTTATGACTCAATGTTATGGAACAAAACATTTAAACTTACATTTCTGTTTCTTTTTTATTACGTGTTGTAAAATTTGATTGTGTTTTTCAAGTTTCCTTGTATACAGACAAATGAGATTTTGTTACGTAAAGAATATAGTATTTTTTTTAGGCAGTCTTCAGTAATGGGAAAGGAGATTAGTTGTTTAAACTTGCAATAGAAACAATATTAACTTGGTTCCTGGTCAGGATTTCTCACAGCTAGAATCTGGATACTTTTGCAACTGTCTGGTGCAGAAGTGCTTGAAGTGTCACTGGAGCAAAGGCCAGCAAAGGCATTAACCTAAGATACTGTGAAAATCTGTAACAGAATCTGTGAAGGCATCTGTTATGAGAGTCTATATATTGTTCTAACTAATTTTCCTGGGTACCAGATTACATGAATATGTTTAAATAAATATTATTTACTTTTGTGGTGTTCTGGTAGGTCAATTGATATACTTTGAATATACAAGCTTCACTGGAAGTAAAGATTTTAAAATTAAATTAGACATAGAATACACTAGTATGCTAGTGGTGTGCACTGAGGAACTTTCTTATGGAAATAAAGGGAGTAATATCATCATTCTTTGGTGATGGAGGCTATTACTCATGTTAGCCGGTTTATGTAAATTCTCCCTAAAACTATCCAAATAAAATGACATTGCCATTCTTCTAAAATACAATGCTTATCTAGGTAGGAGGTGGACACCCTGATGAAACAACAGACCTTTAATTCCCTCTGATCTCTTACAAGTCTCACCAGGTTATTATTTGCATAACTGCATGTAAGAATTTAAGGTAGGTGAGAGGGAGGGAAGAAGAGAAAGATGTTACTTCCTCCTCTCTGATACAGACTGAACTAATATGGCCATAAGGACAAAGTGCTTAAATGTGTTTCATTGCAAGTAAGATAAAGGCCACTGAATAAAATTAGCTATTTCATGTGTTTCCTGCCATTGGTTTCTATCACCTGGCAGCAGTGGACTAGAGTATCCCTGATACTCTTGTTACATGATTCAAGGCAATGCTCTGGAGCTTTCCAGAACAGTCCCCACAGATGGGACCGTGTTCTCTGATTTTTAGATAAGCACTAAGGAAACAGTATCATTAGGAAATCTGTGTCTGGGAAAGCCTGAAAGTAAAACATCTTGAATATGCAAAACATGGTGGTGAGCACTCTCCTGAAACAACAGAAGCTTTGTTCCCTATGGATGGTCCCCATTCCAGTAACTCTTCAGATTTGCAATTACCTGTGTCTGGATCTTCAGACTGATATAAAAAATTGGGGTAGTCTATTGTGGGTGAGGCTTCTCAGGTTTTGTCCCCTATTCTGCCAATTTATTTTGGTGGGAAGACTAAGGTCTAAACCAAGCATGAATTAAGTGTAATAATTCAGAAATGTGGCTCACCAGAGTATGTACTAGCCCTAAGATTCCAAAATGTCAAGAACAAATACCAAAACTTAAATAGAACTGAAAATTTGTGATAATTCAGGCTAAGAAGTCTGCTGAATTCTGAACAAAGCTGGAAGTGAATGAGAGCTGACTGCCACTGCAATCAACAGAGGTCTGAGAAAGAACTATCTGCTTTGTCTCCTGATATTTAAATTGTAATATTTGAAATTAGTGCTTGCTATGAAGTAGATAGCCCTGGAAATGTGTTGGGGTTTATACAATATGCTATTTTTAATCTCAGGACAGAGTTTACATAGGGGAGGTAAAAAAAAAATTAAAAATCTCTTCTTTAATTAAAATACTTTCTTTCAAATGCTTGGATGCAGTGCTACTCTAAAAATCAACTGGTTTAGTTCTAGAAAGTGAGGTTTTCTTGTACTCCTTCACAGCACTTTTAGCAGAAAGTCTACTTAAAAATAGTGTCATCCTGAATATTTCATAGCTAAGGCTTTACTTAATGAACCATAGCTACTGGGGCAAAATAGTTACTTGATCAAGTATCCAGCCTACCTGCTGTACATCTTTGAGTATTTAGACATCAATCAAAACTGGAGATAAGTCTCAGGGACAAAATAATCTGTAACATTTCTGGTATAGTATGGAGTGCAAAGAAAGAAAATCCCAAAGGAATCATATTGCAGAACTCACATAGCTGGACTTTGCTCTCTGAAAAATAAACACATCCTCAAATAACCACTGTTTTCTACTAGGAGTTACTTTAGCTTATCTTCAGTCTTATTTCCTAAAATGTCTGACATTATTTCCCAAACATGCACAATGAATACATCTTTATTTACAAATATAAGCAAAGGTAGAGATTTTGAAAACTGCTATCAGGTATTTAGAAGTCTACATGGCCTTGATTTGAGCTTCTTTATGCCTTCTTTTTGCATCTACAAAACTTTTCACAGAATCATCAAGGTTGGAAAAGACCTTGAAGATCATCTAGTCCAGCCATTAACCTAACACTGACCATTCTCAACTACACCGTATCCCTCAGCGCTATGTCAACCCTACTCTTAAACACCTCCAGGGATGGGGACTCCACGACCTCCCTGGGCAGCCCATTCCAACGCCTAACAACCCGTTCTGTAAAGAAATGCTTCCTGATATCTTGTCTAAACCTTCCATAGTGCAACTTGAGGCCATTACCTCTTGTCCTATTGCTTGTTACTTGGTTAAAGAGACTCATCCCCAGCTCTCTGCAACCTCCTTTCAAGTAGTTGTAGAGGGCGATGAGGTCTCCCCTCAGCCTCCTCTTCTCCAGACTAAACAACCCCAGTTCCCTCAGCCGCTCCTCGTACGACCTGTGCTCCCGACCCTTCACCAGCTTCGTTGCCCTTCTCTGGACACGCTCGAGTAATTCAATGTCCTTTTTGTAGTGAGGGGCCCAAAACTGAACAGTCATTGAGATGCGGCCTCACCAGTGCCGAGTACAGGGGCTGGCCACGCTCTTTCTGATACAAGCCAGGATACCATTGGCCTTCTTGGCCACCTGGGCACACTGCTGGCTCATGTTCAGCCGGCTGTCAATCAACACCCCCAGGTCCCTCTCTGACTGGCAGCTTTATTTCCTTGAGCTCTTTGAGAAACACATTGTGCAACTTTCCCACATTGTGTTCGAGTGTGGCTTCCTTCTTTTATTTGCTCTTCTTGGCTTTTATTCATACCCTGAACTGGTGATGTAAAATTGAGCTTCTAATTTACACCACATATGTTACGTTCAGTATTTTGTGAGGTTGCAACTGGATATTTTGTCCCTCCTTTTACTTCCAATCAAGTAATTTGAAAACCTGTAGTTTGATTAATTTAATTATTATTATGCAATAAAAAGTAAAATATATTGAAACACAAGATTCAGTTCCAGTACAACAGCTTCTGCATTGTGCAAGAAAATTATCTGTATGGCCTGTTTGCTGAAGTATATAGTGATACTTCCAAAAGCTGCAATGTACTCTTTAGACTCACTGAATATTTTAAGTGCATTCCTCTTTACAAAAATTTAACCACAGAGCGCAATGTTTCTGGATAGTACAGCGGAAACATTATGCAACAGAAAAAAAAAAAAAAAAGGCAGCTTAATTGGCTGACTGTTCAGGTGTCTGTCAGGCAGGGCATCTCAGTTGAACAACTGCATGTCTGAACAACTTATAGAATTAACATGGGTTTATTTTTTTCATTTCAGAACAATGTCTTATGTCCTTTGCAAAGTGCATAATATTTAATGTTATTGTTGAGACCATAAGCCAAAATTAAAGTGTGTGTAGAATTCATATGCATAGTCATGCCTGAGCTTTCTAAGAAGGTTTGATAAAATAGCACAATTATATGTGTAATTTATGCTAATGGTTTGACCCAGGAGTTACCTCATGCTTCTGTGAATATTAACAAGAGTCCTATCACAAATGCATCTTTGATAATAACACTTCGAAGCTGGTAAAAAAACCTATTTTTGTAGCAACTAGTGAAGCTTTCTAATCAGTAGGCTTTTTCCTTCAGGTCTTCCCTCTTCCAGCCGGTATCTTTAAAATATTGGGAAGCTTGTACATTAAATGGATTACAGTTTTCTCCTGAGAAAATGTAATTGAATCCAATAAAAGTGATCTAAGTCCAATAGAATGATCAAGGGGAAAGGTCTCGATGAATAATTAAGCATATTTCACTGTATCACAAAGTAATTAAGTTCCTTCACTGCTGCGTGAAGAAAACTGCTACTTGTTAGGATTGGCGATAAACTTTATTCAGGATGCAAACCAAAAAGTTTTGCTGTCTAAATACAGGAAGCCAAACATCTTAACCTTGTGGGTACTGAAACTGTTCTCTCTGAGGTGTGAAGACCAGATGCTCTTCTGTTAGCATACATTCTTTCTGAGAATGTCAAAAAGAAACATGTCTATTCACATCTTTCATAAAATACTTCTTTATTTGTACAGAACAGGTCTACCGCATAAATAATTTTAATATTAGAAGTGTGAGAGTTTCTGAAGACTGAAAAACATGTCATCTTTGAGACTATCAGTACAGACACATGAGGTCTTGTTTCTCAACAGAGAAATAGGCAGCTACTAAGAGGTGGGAAGGATCCCATGGTATACAGCCATGGAACGGCTGTTCTCTGCAGTCTGCTTGTGTTTTACAGCTTTTTCCAGTTTTGAAAAACCATATGGATTTCACTGAGAAGAGTGCCTACAGCTGAATAACCTCTGATAAGAACACTGTTTTCTCATCTTCAACTGAATTAGTTTTGTATGTTTTGCATAATAATACTTTAATTGGCCTTAACCTGATTCTTTTTCCATCTTAAAAATTATTTCAGCATTGTCAAGATATGGTTATGCAAGACAGTATTTAACCGGTTATGGAATACATGTTAGTAATGTCCTTAATCTTTACTGAAGCTAGTGGTTTTCAGTGCTGGTCTTTATCCTAGTCACCATTTGAGAGTAATTTCAAAACCAGTGCAGCACAAAGACCAGTGAGAGACAGCCATGGCTTGTTACTGTTGTCCCTTCTACTCTTAGGTGTTATGGTTGCAGATAACAAAATATTTTCTGTAAGTTTCTTGACCTTCCATAAGATCTCTCTGGGGATACATTATTCTGACCAAGGTTGTTTGTTCTGACTTCCTACAGGACGTGTCAAAACAACCTGTGAGTGACATGGAGGGGTTGCTTTAATGGATCAGGGTAAATGGTTCAATAAAGGTTCTGCATTATTCCAGGATATACCAAATTAGTTCCATGAATTTTAATTCTTTCCATTACTAATGACATGGAAAGGTAAAATAAACATATCACCAACCAGGTATTGTTTCCTTATACAGATAATAAAACTGGTTTTTTAAACACTGTCAACTTTCTGTTCCACTTTTGTTCAGTCCCAGAAAGGAACAGGCCCTGACTTTGTTTTCACTTCTGTTAATGCAATATTTTAATCAACATAGCCTATCTACAAGCAAGCAAATACTTCTCATACTTATCATGTGTATGCATGTGATGTTGAACATATGTATTAAAATACTTATTTTATCTATAATAGAATTATAAGACCTAGCTATTTATATGGTAGATGTACTGCCACTCTGAGAACAAAAACTAAAAATATTTTGCCACTGCAATTACTTTTCCTTCTTTGCTGCAGAGAAGGGAATATTGGTTAGCATTATCATTCTCTTCTGTTTTATAATGGATTTGCTTTTAACTTATTTTTCTGAAACCTTATATTCAATGGACAGTGACTATAGAGTAGTATATTGTGAAATCAGAGAAATTAATATTATGGTTAAAAGTTCAATCTCTTCTACAACCTCTGGACACTTTTTTCCCTGAGTCAGACTCAGCTGACAGTGAATAATGTTTTTCTAAATCATTTCTTCATTACTGGTGGAACAAATTATGCCTTGATTGCATGATTGTTGGGAAGTAGCATGATCATGGCTAAGTACCAAAATAAAGGAAAAACCAGGAGGCAGTGGAAAGGGAAGGGCTGTCTCTTAGATTCCAGTACTGCATGGTTCTTTTAAGAATACCTTTTTAGTGTTAGTAATTCAAATAATGCCCCCTGCTAACCTGTATGGTTTTGTAACATGAAATTTTATGAGACATTGCAAATACATATGATTTGGGGGAAATAATGTTTTTATATCTTGAACCAGTCTACATTGGAAGTGGTGGAAAATAACTGCAAAATAATTGTATACCTCTCCCATACCCCAAATCATTGGTCATAGCTTCCTGAATGTTTAATGTCAGCTCTACTGAAAGAAAAATGCAGTGCATGGTCCACTGCCGCCCCATGTTCCTACATCTATGCCAGCCAGAGCCTTGGATGGCATAAACCTTTAAGCAGTAAACTGTTGGAGAGTTTCTCCAGGTTAAAACCAACCTGGAGGGACTGTTTCTTTCAGTGGCAGGTCCAGATTAAACTGGGATAGTGTTCTTTACTACACCTACTTTAGTAAGCTGCTAATATGAGTTAAAATAGGCAAGAAAAAAGTATTGCAAGAATGCTTTGGATACACAGGTCCTACGATAAGTCCTGGTTTGTAGAAGCCTTTTTACAAAGATCCTGACTGGAATTTGTCTTTACTGATTTGGCACATGATCAATGTGAAAATTAAGTCTTTCCGCAGCCCCTGTGAAAATGTCAGGAACAAGTTGGTAGATACAGCAAACAGCTCATGCACTCTACTTTTCTTTCTCTCAGCAGGTTGCCAGCATTGAGGACTGTTGGGGAGGAAGTTTCTCTAGGTAGTAATAAATGTAATAATAAAGTTCCTGATGGCTGCCCTCCCTGACACAAAAATGTTGCTCTTTGCTCGGCTTTGGTGACAGAGAAGTAAAAGGGGAGAAAGTGAACAGTCCTAGTAATCCCTTTTCTGAAAATGTCAAACTGATAAATACCCATATGCATGCTTACTTTCCCCTCATACTTGTCCACAAGAGTGAAGCCTGTGATGTCTCTTTCTTCTTTTTTTTTTTTTTTTCTTTGGCCCTTTACTGAAGGAGAGCAGGACTGTGTTGTGCTGGCAGTCTTTATTAGTAGTATAAACTCTACATCAATTCCTCATATGAATTTACCTGAGTATCCATTTTTCATCTCTTGGGGACTGTAGCTGCATATTGAAGTTTTGCCTACATAGGAGGGAAGCAGGGGTTTTCCATAACTGTCTACCTGTTTTTCTCCTTGCTTGACAAACCTTGGAGAAATAGTCAAATTTTTGATTCTGAGTGAGCCACTTCTGTCCTTGATTATGGATTCATTTGTGTGTATGTAATTATGTTTAACCTTCTCCCAGATGCCAGCAATAAAGGGGACCAGGTTCAGGCTTGCTAGAGCTCTTCTAAACATAAATCCAAGTGGTAGATGATCTTTCCCAAAGCTGCCTGTGCTCACATTTGGTATTGAGAAACTAAAATGCCACCTCTTTGAATATATTCTTGACCCCACTTTCATTGACACGTAATTATGTATTCATGATTGGAACCAGGAAAAAGGAGAAACTTTATTTGGGAAGGGACAGTAAGAGAAAGTGGAATATGAGGAAACATGTCAACCAAATATATAATAAAAAAAGCAAAATTTCACTTACATCAGAAATCTAGCTTGCTTCATAGATACAACAACTAAATTCTTTGGTCTCATTGAATCATACAATAAAAGAAACCTCTTTGGCAGGTTTTTGGCAGATCCATGCAGTTAAAGGCAGTAACCCACTCTTTCCTTCCCACTCTTTGTGCTCTTGCACCGCCAACCACCACTGAAAGGTACAACAGGCATTCGTGAATTTTTGCAGCATTCCTAATCTGGCTCTCATAGATTTATTCCAGAAATGTTGTTAAAATAACTAGATATAAACAAGAATAATTTTTTATTTCTCCTCTGGGCAAAGTCTCTACTCAGTGCCCTTTGATGCAAGGGCATATCCCTCACGAGCTTGAATCGTAGGCTGATTTGACAGTCTGTCTTGTCCTGCAGAATCCCTCCCACTGGCCAGTGATTTTGTGTAGTAAATGCTCTTACATGATGCTGTTCACTTTGAACTTGATCAGTGATGGAGTAGAACCCTGTCACCCTTTTTTTTCTTTGATTATTGAAAAACACAGAATAAACTGTCTCAGATCAAGGTGACCCACTTGCCTGTTCCTAAATCCTGTTACAGCAGTGCTCCAATATTGCACATGCAGTCAGAGCTTGAATTCCTAGTAGTACTACAAAATGTCATGTGTGGAGCTCCGGGTAGCCTTAGTCACATCTAAATTCATGCCAGTGAGATGGGGTAAGCTGATTTCTTCCTCCTAGAGGGGGAGTGTCATTCCGTCCCCCTAAATTTTGCAGCACCAGACCTCACATAGACCAGAAATAATCCCTGTTCTGAAATATAAACAGTATCACAAATCCAGGCTTTTCTCTGAGGCTATTTAGGGTTTTTGAAGTTTCCTGAAAAATGTCCCTGAGATTGATGGGAAAAGGTTTTCCATTAATGTTTCTCTTCCTGCTTCAAGGAGTTGTGGTGAGTGTGCCGTGAAAGCAAATAATTTGTCCTAAGCATGTTGTGAAAGAAAATTATGCAGAAAACAGTCTGTAAACTACAGTGTGTTTTCAGTCTATAAATAACACTTTTCATGGGAGAAAGAGGAAAACATGTCTCATGTTTCCATGAGACAAAGAAGAAAACAAGCTCAGAGTCTTGTTTGCTAAATGCAAAAAAAAAAAAAAATGGGTAGAAAACCTTCCCTGAATGAACTGGGGGTCAGATTTTTGTGTGAATTTGAACAACCGCTTCCTGACCTGCTGCTGCTTCTGTAATTTCATGTAATTAACCTCAACATAAATAGCTTCTCCTCCTGGATGAAGTCTCATTTCTTGCACAGTTCCTTTTTCTTAACAGTTTAATCAAACTAATTGTGACAAGCAGTGTATTTGTATAAATATTTAAATGTGGAGCATGAGGATTGAATTATTTATTCTGCGAATCTAAGCTTAATGTAACTATCTTTGGTAACCATCTCATTCTCATATGGTTGTGCAATTTGGTCGTGCATGCTGTCTGCTGAATTCCATGTTTAATGTTGCAAATGGCTCAAATAAATTATAGTATTTGCATAAGCGCTAAACAAGATGCCAGAAGAAACAAAACACAGGAGATTATCTTAGTTTAGCACATGGAAAAACTAGTTATCTTTCTAAATTTGACTGTCAAGGGACCCCAGTTTCCTGAAAATGTGTTAACAAAGATACAGATGATGTCATTCATTGTCCAGTCTTGTCTCATGCATGAAGAGGCATATGTTCTGAGCTGGAAAGAAAAATATCATATTGATGGCAGATGCCAAGATGCACAGGGAGATGCTGAATCTGAAAATCGGAACCAGATTTTTCTCTTGTGTGATATTGTGACTTGCAGTGTTTCTGCACTGTCCCTCTTAGGGGAGGATGCAGAACTGTATGTAATAGTACGTCTCACTGTGAGGATGAGTTATTGCTCTCCAGGGAAAAAAACACCGCTAAACATGAAAGAGATGCCATGCCGAAAACTACTGCATCCCAGTAAGTGGGTGGCTGTTGGAGTCTCTTGCTTGACTGCACGTGTTAAAGGGTGGCTTAACAGTGCATAAAAGCTTCTTCCTTACGCTTTCCATACCAAGCCTCAGATCAGCTGGCCCCAGCTGCCACCATCCTGGCAGCGGAGGTTACGTTCCAGTTGCTGCTGCTCCCCTGGGCATCAGCCACCAAGCCAAGAGCTGTTCCAGCAGCTATGCTTCAGAGGTGAGGCAAGGAGGAGGAGACCAGAAAGATTTGACAGGGGCAATAGGGTTGCTGACATCGGTTTGAATCGGTATTTGGCATGTTTACTTTCATGTTCATTAGGCACTGTGTTTCTCAGCAGCAACAGAGTCTGTATCATACACCATACCTTGTACCTCCTTACCTTTACACTTCTAAATTACTGGGGTGGTGGCAGAAAACTTCAAGGATATTATTCAGTGAGCTGAAACAGGTTAACAACAGTAAACTCCAAACTCAGTGATAGCAATAGAGAAAGTGCTTCCCCCCCCCCATTTATTCCTCCTTTTAAAAATTGTGAAAGCATTTTCTGAGGATAGGATTCAGTTGTTCACCTCCCACTGATGGCCCCAGGTGCTGATATCACCTACAGCAGGTTTGGAGAACACTTTTATTTTCTGACTTCTTAGACGTGCAACAGAGCTGCAGCAAAATAATTCTCTTCTGCTTTTGAAAACGCCTTATTATGAAGATTTTCTTGTTTAAATGATTCAGTGTCAGCACTACTTCAGACAGGTTTACTGGGTGATATTAACATTGGGAGGCCTGAGTGGGATGTGAACTATAATCCCAAGGAATATTGAGACAAAAAACAGGGGGTAGACACCAACGCCTTCTAGACTTATTTTTTTTCCTTCTTTTTTTTTTTTTTCTCTATCAATAAAATTTGCACAGATTCTCATCTATCCTGCTCGGAGACCTAGAGAAGCCAGCCTGCCTGAGCACAATTTGTTGTGGGATTGCAGTTTTATCCACAAGCAGCCAAGTTTTGTTACATTCTTACTGTTTAAACCCCAGAAATTTGTCCTAGCACTTGTACTCAGATCAAGTATTCAAGATAGGAATTATTTTTAATTAGCTCTTGCTCTTCAACATTCCACTTGCCTCTGGCAAAAAAACATCCAATTTTATCAAAATGGAGCGTGTCTCCAAATGTTACTTTTGAAAGGGTTTTCTAGGACTTCATTTCTGTTTTAAAATGAGACAGATCTGTCTTGGAATAAGTGGTATTTCAGAACTTAGGTTATTTCTTTGAAATGTGAGAGACCTAAGCACGCATGTCTGTGTTGGGTCTACGCTGGTGTAGTGCCTTTCTCTCTCAAATGCTTTTGGTGGAAAGGTGGTTGTTGTTCCTCTTTCATGAAATGTCAAAACTCTTTAAAAAGTTGAAGGAGGAAAACAACTTTCAAAACATTTTTGTGAATTTTGTTTTTCCATCCAGCTCTGCCTGTTTCCTTCAGATGATTTAATCCTCTGAAAAGAAGTGGTGTGAGTATTTCTAGAGATGTTTCTGGGCTCAATGACACCAGTTTTACTAAGTTTAGTGGGACTGCAAAAGTCTGAATTAACCAACCACTTCACTGTGCTCTGGTGCTAGAGCTAAATCAGTGAATACTGTTTTCAGTGAAGCATTGCTACTTTTTTCCTCCAAAGTTTCTTTCACTGACAGAGTCTCAGCAGGGGAAGGAGATTTAGCGAACAGATCAGAGCACAGCTAAAATTTTACCGTGTCACAGTTTTTGAGGGCTTTTTTTTCTCTTTGCCATGGACACTGATCAGTATAGTGAATATAGCATTACTGAATTTACTACAAAGATGCCAGTTTTAATTGTGCTTTTATCACATGTGAAAAAATCTGACTTGGTCTTTGGCGATTGACCTCTATCAAAGGAAATACCTGTTTCAGCTGCATGTGTTGTCAGAGGACACTTTACAACACCCACAGCAGCATTTCAAGGATGCCAAGAGCGTGCACATGTACTAAGCGCCCCGCGCAGAAGACTACAGCAAGAAGGGAGTTGGTACCACCTGGGTAGGCTTTGGCCTTCTGCAGCTGTGTTGGCTTTTCTTTTCTCATTAGGGCTAAACACAAACTCCTTCTGA
Source organism: Strix aluco (assembly GCF_031877795.1). Taxonomy (NCBI): domain Eukaryota; kingdom Metazoa; phylum Chordata; class Aves; order Strigiformes; family Strigidae; genus Strix; species Strix aluco. Next base: position 77,099,576 of record NC_133932.1, read on the forward strand.
CTCGGAGGGAGCAGAACACCTCTAGGATACCTCCCTTATTTATTCCTGCTATTTGGCAGGTAAAAAATTGCCTCTTTGTTTTCTTTTCTTGAGGAATTAAAAAACTCTGCTACTTAATTCTTATCTATCTGAAGAATATTTTCATTTGGAATGTGTAGAAAGTAGAGATTTGTCTAATATGATGGGACAAGGAAACCACTCACAAACTCCTCAACCCAAAGCTATGCTGTGAAGTGGAAAGCATTCTGCCGAATCCTGTGCTATTTCAAATAACAGCAGAATTTTGCTGCAATATTTGTCTCTGATAAGATTATTTGTGGGGTCTCACTGAGGAACTGGATTTAAATATTCATTGTGCTTTACTGTGGAGACCAAAATCAATTTGTTGAAACTTCTATTAATGCTTTTTTACAAAAGGAAATTCTCTGTGCATTAAAGTGATAATGTAAATATGTCAACTGCTGTGGTTTGGTCATAATGTTGAAGTAGTAGAACTTAGTTGGAGACCTCAGTTACTTTAAAAATTTGAAGTGCTGACTACAGTTATCGTCTGGTAAAAAAAAATGCATATGTTTCTGCTTGGATGCATAATACAGAAATCCTTCCAAAGTAAACCAGTATTATTTTTCTTTTAAAGGATAATAAACTGAACTAATAGATATGGAAGTAAAAAAATCATTTTGCTGACTTACAGAAGAAGGTTTTGCCTGCCCAATTAGCCTGTTTATGCAGTGTCTTCCTCGTCTGGGCTTCAGCTTGTCTCAAGCCACTTACAGACTGTGGCTACCCAGCACAGCAGTCTGTGGGTTTTCTCACTTCTTTTACCTCACTTCTTGAAATCGGGGAACTGCTAACTTCAGCTGGGTCTGAATATGCATGAATGATGACTGGCACACATTTTTCAATGGGAAGGAGGAGGTTAGGGAAATATGACACAAGCTTTGGAGGGCGTAGCGCTTGCAGGCTGTGTGTTGCTACCCTCATGTCTGTTTTTAGCTCAGTTCAGTGACAGCCCCTTGAGGGAAAGAAGCTTCTTACTTTTATAAAAATGAGAATATTTTAATTTTGCTTCATTTGTTTCATTTTGTTTATTCTTGCATTTTAATGTTTTCTTTTCATGTTGTGCATTTATTTAATCTCTTGACAAAATATAGGTATTCTTGCCTGCTAAGAGCCCAGCTGATTAATCTAGTTTAACTAAAAATTTTCAGTATAGATTTCCTTTAAAACAAATAGGATTTTCAAGCTTTCTGTAGAGTAAGGAAATAATACAACAACATGCTCTATAACATCAAAAAGGAATCTGTGACTTGCCAGAAATTAAACCCAATGCAAAGGTGATAAGGAAAATGTGGTTGCTTTTGTAACAGATGCAGCTTATATGCCATTATATGTCGTAAAAGTGTATGATTGGTAAAGCTAAAGGAAATTAGAATCATGGAGGAAATGTTGCAGGGAGCCTTGAAAACAGGCAGGGCTTTTGGAGGTGGATGAAGGCAACAGGAAAATAAACTAAGCCTGTGTTTGGAGATTGTTGTTAAACAACAGTTGTCTTACTCAAAGGTTAGTATTTTATTATTTCTTCATACCACGAATACACCACCTTTACTTGAAGCAGTGTTGGGACCCCTGGCTGTCTTGCGTGACAGCTTGCAAAACTGCGAGAATGAGTTCTTTATGCTCTGTTGACATACTATGTGACTGCTTCTCAAATGATAAAATTGAGAGTCAGAAATTAGTGTCTGGTTCAGACTACTTATTTGTCTTACAAGTGTTAAACCAACATATACCTGTCAAATCTTCAAGAATATTTAAGGTTTAGATTTAAAAAAAAATGTAGTGCTGAAGTGCTGAAAGGCTGTTTTATTTTCCTACAAGTAGATGGAAAATGCCAAAGTTCTGAAATCTAAAGTGCTTATTTATATGCAGTGTTTTTAGTATACATTCCATTAATTTAATGGAATATATTCTACGTACAAGTGATAGCTGAGGTGACTGACATTACCTAGACTCTTAGGGAATGTTAAATCATGAGAATAAATTAATTTAGGAGGGAAAGAGTGAGTGACTTGAAGCAGTTAGACACTGTTAGACACTCCAGTAAAGATTATGTGCATAGCAAGTAGTTCAGTTAACATCTGAGCTCTGATGTATCAGAATTTCTGCACTGGTATCAGTTTGAATTATGAAGTTATCAAGCATGATGGAGAAAAGAGAGAAATAATGAATTGTTTTTCTTTAAGGAAAGTTGGGAGTGTGTCAGAGCACTAGTGCCACATTACTTATTTAAGCAGAAGTCAGAGGGGAAGTTAAACATCAGATAAAAAACAAGAGCATTTTTCTATCTGCAGGTTTGATAACTTATACTAAAGATGTTCAGAAGAAATGACCACAAAGCTCTGAGCCGGTGACAAAGTTCAACAAATCTGATACTAATAATGCATTTAAGAGAGCTGGAAAATCAATGGATCGGGTTTCTTTGCTTTAAATGTAAGGATAGGCTGATAGAGGACACTGCAACACAGTTAGCTCATCATCAGAGCTTGGAAGCACCACAGGAGATGCAGTCAGTAAGATATCAGAGGATGAACATTTACCTGAGTCAGTCAGAAAAATTTTATGAAGAATGGGACCTGTCACAGAAACATCAGTGATACCGTGTCATGCAGAGATGACAACTCTGCCTGCTGATTGTATTTCTGAATTTCTGTAAGGCACTTGATTCAGTATCACCTGTGTTTGGTGTCTGGATTTTCAACAGTCCCATGCTGCATCAGTTTGGTGCCCTTATTAAGACTTCTAATTTAATAGTCATTCTTAAAGATACTCTGGGTATTTTCTACATTTCTTAAGCTCATTATTATAACTTAGACTAGTTTTCCTTTAATAACAGAGTTTAATATTGAGGTCCCTGGGGCAGAGAAAGTGAAGTTTCAAAACCTTTGAGTCTTTCTGCATTTAATCAACATTTTTAAAGCCTGAAGCTGCTAGATTATATTTGATATCAATTTGTAATTAAAAATTAAAGGAAAAAAATGTGAATGTTTTTACTTAAAGGCACAACATTTCAATATTATCTAATATGATATTATCTAACTGATAACAGCTATTAGAGATTTTATGGAAACCAGTTCTTAATTTCAGTTTGGAATTATTTGCATTTTGGTCAACATTTCCTATTAGATATGAAGTAAAAGAGATATTTTAAGTGAAGATTTATTCAAGATTTTCTTCTTTTGGTCAAAATAATACCTTTTATATTGACTTACCTGTCATTGCAGACTGAAAAAATTGACATTTGGATGTGCTTTGTCAAATGGACACTCTTAACATCCTGGGTGTGTTGGCACAAATGATTTATCTGTGAATGGAGAAAAAGCAATACAGAGAACATTTTTCAGTTATTTAGAAGCAAACAGAGGGGCCAGTAAATGACACTGAGTGCTTGAATCTTGATGTTCTCCCACACACTGAACCACTGCTTGGGTACCAGTAAGATGAACCATTCACAAAAACTTTACAAGTTTCTTGGTATAAGATTGAAAGTAAGGTAATAAAATGGAAACATAGCTTATATGGCTTACTAGAAGGTTGTGAAACATTTTGAGATACATTTTGTAGGATGCTGCTCTGTAATTTTTTCTGAAAATCAGTAAAACATAGATTAATGTAGGAAAACATTTTTTCTGAGCATTTCCTGCTGAATGCTAGTGTGTTGCATTCCTTTTTCCCATGCATCAAGCACCCTAGAATATTTTTATTGAACAGCCATGCTATATATGTTTAGGTATTACATAATAAACCATTAGTATAGATTCTTGTTTATAGTACACCAGCTGGCAGTATTTATAAAGGTCTGTCTGATCTGTGTGATTTGTAAGAGTGACTTTACTCTGTCATGCTGCTTAGTCTTCAAGGTGTTACTATCATATGAGAAAGGAAAAATTAGATTTCAGGATAGTGTCATGCTTCAGTAATATGTCTGTTATGTAAATGTTTGGTATTCTAAATAACCTTCATATTGAAAACTTTTAAGAGTTAATTCAGAAACTCCCTGTGGACCAATATGGATGCTTAAAAGATCATGGTCCTGAAGAGGAACACTAGGAAGATATTGGCAAAGACACCAACTCTTAATAAAACTGAGCAAGAGCAGTGCACCAACATTTGTGTTGTAAGAACCTGTTGTATTTATCCTTTGCTCATTTAAAAAACAAAAGAAGTATCAACTGCTCTATCTAATGTGCTTCAGAGATTACTTGAATCTGAAATGCCATCTCTGACAGTCAAACTTTCAGAGAGGAAAGACTTATTAAAATCGTTTGAGTGAATCACTAAGTAAAATCTCTGATTATGCTCACAGCAATGCAAGCACAGTTATTTACCTCCCCGTACATTCTTTCATTATTTATTTCTAATCTTTAGCAAACTTGTTTGAAATTATTTTGAAAAAATAGTAGATGAGTTCGAAATGTCATCTTGTCTACCTTGAAGCTTGGGCCAAACCACCTGGAGCTTCTTGAGTGAGTTTGTTGCAAGAGGCAGGAAACTCTCCTAAGCCGCCCCAGGCTGCCCCAGCTGCTCTGAGGGTGGCTTTTCCCAGCCAACTGCCTACCTCTGCCGCGCTTTTTCAAAATGCTTGAGTCAGTCAGAGGGTGAGAGAAAGAAGTGAGTCATGAACCTCACCTGAAGCGCAGCCCCTTTGAGAGGTTAGGGCATCCTGGTGTCATCCAGAGCCCCTGAGGCTGTGACAAGCATCTTTTGGCTTTTGTTCTCCAAACGTATTCTTAGAATTGCAAAGATTTCTCATGAGATGATGCTAGAAGTTCTACAGTTAGTAGACTCAGATGCTGCATGAACATGCATATATTTATCTATTTTAAAAGTATGATGTAATAACGATTTAATTCCAAAATGCAATTCCATTTTGAAATATTCAACATTAAATCCAGAAATTCTTTGGAATATATAGATTCTTTGTATGATTTGTAAAACTTCTGATTTGTAAGGATTTTTTTCTTAGGCTACAGTTAACACACAAGACAAAAGAACAATCTATGTATAAATTAAAAAAACCCCAACAACCTGTTAAAATGAGTGCCTTGAAAATAATTTTAGGAAGAGTTAGCAGTGAATGTTCTTCTGGAATTCAGTACTAATCATTAAGGTAGGAAAAATTAGATGTCTACGACCTACATCTAGATATAACCTATTTGTACCACCTGTTTGGTAGGTGAGGCTAGCACAGTACATTTCCCTCAGAGTATAACAGGTATTTACAAGCCTCGGTTTTTTTCCTTTGGAAAACAACTATGGGAAGGATGCTTTGTCTCAACAGGTCTACTGCTTATTGGTATTCAGGACCTCACCTGCTTACTTGACCAAAAATAATCTATATTTTGCCTGTGATTCCTACACTTGAAATGGAGTGAAATGAATTCTAGTTCACCATAAGCATCACCAGAATAACTGTCCAAATAATGCCCATTATTTCTGAGTAAAAACAATGGGATTGTGTACTTGGAACTTGTACTCCATGCAGTCAAAATTTCATCATTATCACAAGCCCCTCCACCTCTTTTCTTGGGTAACTGATTTACTATGTCTTTGCCATAAAAATGTATAGTGTCTTCTTTGTTCCACTTCTGGCATTTTTGGCAGAGTAAATTCACCTGCTCCAAAAGCGTGGATTCATCATTTGCACCTGCATTTAAGGAATTTAATGCCTGCAAGCTGGAAAGCCAATATTAGCTTGGTTACTGTGGTAACAGACTCATTTTCAGCAGCCTGTAATGAATGCTGCTAGAAGCAGGGCTGCTATTCTTGAATTTTGTTTATGCAAATGTGTTTTAAACACCTATCTCCCATACCGTATCTCCTGCTAATAATCTCCAGGTATGAAGGTACTGGTATCTGAGGCTTTCTCATAAAGTTCGGATTTCAGTGGGACTGTTCATTTGGGTGAAGTTAAAGTAAATTCAGATGCTTTTTCAGAACTCTGGCCTATCACCCCAATTAATACTGTACCGAAAGTCTACCCTCAGAACCGGCTGCTTCACTGAAGCTCCAGTCTGCTTCTCTGTTTTACAAAATCTTGTAAATTAAAAGACCTTATGGCCTCTTAGTTTTTACCCACATTTTTGAGAGACAGAAGGAGCCTGCTCACCAATGCCTTTGAAACTGGGTATATATCTCAGTTTAATAATTATGTTGTTGGAGAGAGGAATATTGTTGCCCGGATTTCTTGTAAAGTAATAAGAACTCTTTAAATCACATCAGAAAAACATTAAATGGATTGCTCATCATTTATAAAGCTGCCAGTACCTTTATGAGATGCTTTTGTTTTCCCCCTCAGTGCTTGGCTCTCTTTGGAATTAAGTTTTCACAAACATATGATTTGCGCACATTTATCCACTCTGAAAATGTAGTATACCAAGGCTTGCTGGCCTGCTTTTCCTTGTCCATCCTCTTGTCCTGGCTGCTTTTGTTGCATTAAGGGGATACAGACTTACTACTTCTCTCTCCCCCCTTTATGAGATAAAGAGGTTTTTTTAAAGTTTATTCATGCCAAAACCTAGAGTCAAAAGAACTTGAAACAAGAACCAAACATGTCAGTAATCATAAATAAAAGTAGTACAGAGCTTAAAACACTGGTGAAAAAAAAAATAATTATAATATTTGCTGACCACTACGTCTTTCTTACAGAGACTAACATATTTTCACTGCAGAACAGCTGAATAACGCAAATAAAATCAGCATAATTGTCAGAGTCATAGTTACTTTCCAATATAAGAACAATTCTTAAGGGGATTTATACAAACATTACAGAAAGTTAATGATGAGAGAACGATGAAGGAATGAAAAAGAGATGCCTGCATTACATTAGTTCATTGATCAGAAGTACTTTGGAGGACGTTTCCTAACCTGCGACCAGTAGCTTGCCATGAACTCAGAATGACACAAGCCTGCCCCTCTGAGGCAGGGAGGATGGGGCTAATATGACAGGTCACCAAAATTACTCAATCTTTAAATGACAAACCTACCAGCAGTGCTAATAGCACCACTGTTTTTTCCCTGTCTGCTGTGAAAAGTTCTTATTATAACTTGGAATGATCTCCCTATTGTTTAAATATTTGTCCCTAATATTAGGATGCAGTCCTCTCGACTGCCCCTGAAAACAAGTTATGAGAACATATGAAAAAAAAATGTACAAATCTGAGCATGGTGGTCTCCAGGGTCATCCCCAGTTTACCTTCTTTCACAGTGCTGTACTTCTCCCAGAGGTTTTAAGTACAGTAGGTGGAACGGACCAAAGCAGCCATGGCTGTATTGCCACATTTAAACCATGCTTGCCATCACAGTATGAAACTAACTAAATTCAGGTTTTCTATTCAGTACAGGGATGCTTTTCTCTCACTTTCGTGCTTCTCTCCTGGAAATCTCTCAATGTATCTTTTAACCTTTTTTTCTTTTTTCTACTCCATTCAAGAATTAATGTGTTCATTTTACCAGACACGTGAAGATGATTTGAAGAAAATGGAGTACCTGGTTCTTATTCTGCAATCATTGCCTATTTTTTAAAGTGCTGCTAGATATTTGTTAGAAACAAGGATCAGACATCTTATTCTGTAATAGCATCTCATTGTCTGTCCTCTGAAAATCCCATTTTAAAGTTTCTATCTGAAAGTCAAAGATACTTACCAAATAGTCTTTCATAGCTGGAGGGAGTTTTAGCTAATTCTAGAGCAGCAAATTGCCAAAAATTCCTCAGCTACTTTATGCTGAGCTGTAGCATGTGTGGATTACGGACTCTAAACTACTGTTATGTTCAGCTTTCTTCCAGAAGGTGATGTTTTCTGGGGACAAGCACAAAAGTTCAGTGATTTGTCATGGCTGGCACAGGAGCATACAGAGTTCAATGAAGGGAAAATGACCTGTGGTAGCTCCTGTGTCCCTACAGTAGCTGGTTTACTTGTAACCATGCTCTGCAAAATACCATTCACTGCTGGCTCAAGCAACTTGTAAAATACATAGCATAGCATGTGATAGTCCATTTCTTTATTTAAGGCAGAGGAATGATGGGTATCATCCTTAGAGGGCCAGCAAAGCTCTGTAGTAAATCGCTGGTGAGAGGAGAGGGCGAACAGGTGTTTCACATGCATATGGAGAACAGCAGAAGAAAAGGCATCAGTAGTACCTTCTCTTGTAGGGATCAGACAGGGTGAACAGATGTCTCTGGCTCCTGCAGGTTTTTGCTAATTTCTCTGATCGGATTGTTCAGGACTCAGTCTGCTCACAGACCTCAGCACAAAACAGCCTTCGCCAAACCAAGCCTCTGATCACTCTGCTTCTTCACTGCCTAAGGGTGACAAAGTCCTGCCTGACACGAGGGGTCAGGAGCTTCAGCTCCTGTATTTCTGCCATTCCCTTTCCATTTCTGTTTTGCTGATGATGCCATTGTCCTGCACTGCTGAAACGAACTGTGTAATGCTGTGACTGAATCATGGGAGGTTGTTTCCCATGCGGTGCCCCAAAGGCCCTGAGATGAAGAGGCTGGAGCTGGACAGGCTCCAGGGCTGTATTGCTGCTTCTTTTTTGAGGCTAGTTTTGGTTTTCATTCAAAATTTTAAATTTTACTAGGAGACAGTACGCAGTCTAATCTTGTTCTATTGCTTCCACGGCCTTGCTGGACTGCACTGTGTTGCATATAAAAAGCCAAAAAGCTGCATTTGACGTGTGAGTCCCCAGACAAGCTATCCAAAAGCAGACTGCTGCTAGTATCAGAGTTGAATAGATGGTGAAGTTCATGTTGTAAATTATGATGTTCTTCTACTCAAAACAGATTTAGATCAGAATGTGAGGGGAATAGGGAGTTCTTTTAATAATCTGAAGTATTTAAAATTTGTAACAATCTGTAAAATGTTGTGCTTCAGGGAGTATAAATGTCTTGGGAGGATAATAAAAATGTTGGTGGTAAATGTGTTTGAAAATTATGAATTTGAATACAATCCTGTGTGTAATTATTGGAGGTTACCATGCGATTAATGTGATCTTGATGAAGACCGGGTTAGGGGAAAGAAAATGAAGATGCTTTTCTTTACCAGTGTCCATTAATAGAATGTTTAGGTATTCTTCTTAGTAGGCTCTTTCTATTTCCCTCCTGCTGCCTATAGGAATGTGCTTCAGAGAACAATTAACAGCATTTGACTTCCCTTTATGTGTTGTTTTGCATAAGTTTTTTCAATAAATTAGCAGATTTTTCTAATACCTCTGGCAGTTAGCTATTTTGACTCCAAAGCTGAAGCACAGTCAAACAAAGCATCACAGCTTTTCTTTGACAGGAGAATGAGGGAGAAGTTTGTTTCCTTGTTAATAAATTAAAAACAGATTGTGCTTGTTTTCACGTTTCAAATCCCTGAGTCACTACTGGGAATAAAATAGTTTGATAGTACTGGTAATGCTATGGTTTATATTGAGTAAGGGAAAAACTGATGTTTCTGCAGCGGTTTTCTCCTTTGGATCATTGATAGCAAGAGGGCATGGGGTTTGTTTTGCTGGTGTTGTGGTGGTTTGTTGGGGTTTTTTTTGCTTGTTTTTAACTAAGTATTGATAGAATCTGCTCAGTAGTGAAATCCATTTCTCCCACGTCACTGCTGTGGGTGTCAGAATGACCCCAATCAGGATTGGCCTGAATAAATCTGTGTCTGTTACAGTCGTGTCTCCAGTTGCACTGCTGACATCCTGTAAATAGATATCCATGCAGACCTCTTTCTGCTTTAGTATTTCTCACTGACATGATTTATTCCTAAAGTTAAACACCCTTGCTTTAAGAAAATGGCCTTGGGTTGTGGAATTCACCACTGGTCACCACTCCTACCAAAGAGAAGAAGCACCAATGACAAATTTGATCTGTGAGGCACTGTAGCATGAGACACATGTCCAGGGTTTCACTGCAAGGTTACAAGATGCAGGGGCATGCTCACAGCTTCTACAGGTCTGAGAGTAGGATGAGTAGCCATAGAGGTACTAATGACATATTGCAAAAATTGTGCAGTGTGAAAGCTACAGTTGCTTCTGTGTACCAGTAAGAAATTTGTATGAGTATCTGCTCCCTTCTACGTCCAGGGCCCTCTGTCTCCAGTGACATATTGCTGTGCTTTGTCATCCTGTTTGCCAAGCTTCACCTGAAACTTCCTCTAATGGACACCAAAGTATTTCACTGTCCCAACAGAATGACTTGTGCAAGCAGAAGAGTCTTCTCATGAAACCTTCCTGTGTTACAGCAGCCTGTGGTCATAACTAATGCCAGCCCATAGCAAGTTTACAGGAACAGCTGTAACACTATTTAAATAGTGCTTGGTGTCAAATTCTTAAGGGAATTTAAAAAAAGTTGTCAGCTTTCAATATTTCCAATTTCTTGCATTTCTCTCTTTTCCCGATGAAGAATTCCATCATAGTGACACAGAACAGTCATGCTGTTTACTTAAAAAACTGAGAGCACGTGTTTGTAAGCAATGAGGATAAATGTTTAAGTGTCAGCAGTAAGGCCTCCACAGAAGACTGACTGTTGAAAAAAGAGAAATAGTATTCCTTTATGGTTAAGCCTTTTTTTCCCCTTCAATTCTAGGTTTTCTGGTGATAAAGCAGGATGTATTTATAAAGCAGTAATAAGCTCCTAATTAATGGTAGGATATACTTGAAGAAAAAGGTAATTTAATATTAATACATTTCCTAATCAGCTGTATGCCATAGGGAAATTGAGCCTAGAAATTTGAACAATTGATAAGAGACTGTTGTATTTTCTCTACCAAATGAGAAAAATGAAATATGTATGTAAAAGACCCAAAAATGGGTCTGGTTTAAAAATAGGGTGATTTTGTTAGAAGGCATTTGCATTCTCCCTCTGCTGTTTATTTTATTTTAGAATGTGTTCCACAGTTTGCACCCTCACCTTCTGGAACTTGTACATCTCTGTAAACCAAATTGTTGTAGAGCATATTTAGTGCTTTGTGTATTAATACCAAGCTATATTAATCATCTAAATTTCTACTAGCATGCAATGAGTTGTTTAAAGGAACTAACTCAAATCCAATCTGCTCGCTTAAAAATACCATATTTCAAGCACTGCATTGTGTAGTATTTTGATCATTTTTTGTCATCTTATTATGGTTTTGTTGGGGTTTTTTTGTTCATTGTCCTGTTTTCTGAGAGAAAAGAAACATCTGCAGCCAAATGTTCGGGGAGAGCTGCAAAGCTCTCCATATGCAGACCTTCCTCCAAAGCTCATTTCAGGCTATTTGAATCATTCCAGGGTTTGTGGCAGGTTTTGGTTCAGTGTGCTGGCCAATAGTATGTACTCACAGCAATGTGCATCTCATGTTTTAGTTAGTGTTACTTTTATGCTCTGTCACAAGTTTATTTGTATTTGATTATTGAGCTGACTTTTTATTGCTAAAAGCAACACTGAATTTTGCTATTTTAAAGCAAATACCTCTTGTGAACAGGTTTGCGATGGACCTTAAAAATGTATTGACATATGATCAACTGAAGGATGATCATCGCTGGCACACTGTGGGAGCATGGCTGTTCTTCCTGCGTGCTCTGCGTGCTTCCTGGGCCAGATCCGTGCTGAGGAGGACGGAGAGGCAGGCTGGGTTCCTCTTTGCCTCCCTGCTGCCATGCACGGCACCCAGGCTCGTGCCTTTTGGCACAGTCAGAGCTGTGCTCGCTTTTTTTCCTAGATGGTATGTGGGCATTTACTTCTTTGGGACTGATTATGGTTGTCTAAAGGCAAGTATGCAGGCAGTTATATGTAACTGTCAAAATTACTTGTTCAAACCAAAGGTCCACCTAGCTCTGTTTGCTATCACTCAATAATAGGTATTTGGGGATCAATAAGAACAGAGGGGGCAGGTAAGGATACTTTTTCTGGAAAGTCATTTTCCAGTGACAGGCAGTTTAGGGGCTTCTGGAGTCAGAGGCAGTATATTTTAATTTGACTCAGACTTTTTGCCTGAGAACTGGTCAAATCAGTTTTTCAGCCTGCTTATGCTTTGGTTCATCTACAGTATCCAGTGACAAAGAGCTTGAACACTGAATTTTGTTTCTTTTATACCTTCCGTCTCCCAGCTTCATTTGATTTCGTAGTTCTTGCACACTTGCTTTCTTTTTACCTTCTCTATGGCAATTCCAAGATTACAGAAAACTCTTATGTTCCCCACCCACAGTAATATTGCTGTCAAGGCTGAAGAATCCTAGTTTATGTAACATTTCAAATAAAGCTTAATTAAAATGCTGAAAATTTTCCAGTATTTTCCAATACTCTTCAACAGAACTTGGTCTGAACTTTCACCCCAAATCCAAAATGCATTATGAGAATGGAAGCAACCAATGGCTGAGTTTGGGGATTTTGTTTTCTCCTTTCCTGTATCAACTGTTTGCTGGATTTGACCGATGCTTTTCTTCATTTTCTTTAAAAGAAAAAACACAAACACCACCCCACCTTACACCCCCACTCCCACCCCCCACCCTTCCCAAAAAAGGGAAAAATAGCTATCCATTCTAAGCAAATCTTCTTAAATTTCATTTTCCCTGCATATGGCCTAGATTTTTGGCTGCATCATTAGGAAACAACAGAGTATTAACTTTCATTTTATGAGTATACATGTATGTATGAGTATGCATGTGCAATAATATTTTTTTTCAGCAGTTGCTATGGAAAACAGTCTTGTGCAATGAATCATACTTTGACTTTTGTTGAGTAATGTTATTCTGCTTATTTTACAGTAATTTTACTTATAAATATTTGTTACAAATTAAAATGTTAAAAAGTGGGATGTATGCTTAAGTGGAGTCTGAATACACTTTAAAGGTGATGCTTTTTTGTGTTTTATTGCATGGTGTGTGTCATTTTTAATGTCACTCTATAAAAGATATCATAGAATCATAGAATACCAGATCGCAAGGGACCTCAAGAATCATCTGATCCAACCTTGCCAAAAGCATGGTCTAGAAAAGATGGCCCAGCACCCTGTCCAGCTGAATCTTAAAAGTGTCCAATGTTGGGGAAGTCACCACTTCCCTGGGGAGATTATTCCAGTGGTTGATTGTTATCGTGAAAACTATTCCTCTTGTCTCCAATCAGAATCTTCCCAGGAGTAACTTGTACCCATTACCCTTGTCTTTTCCATGTGACTCCTTGTAAAAAAGGAGCCTCCATCTTCTTTGTAGCCACCCTTTAAATATTGGAACAAGGTGATAAGGTCTCCCCTAAACCTCCTATTCTCAAGGCTGAACAAACCCAGTTCTCTCAGCCTTTGCTCACATGGCAGGCTTCCCAGGCCTTTGTTCATCTTTGATATAAAATTCTTTGTAGTAAAAGTGGTATGTAGGAAGGGTTGGAAGGTGTAGTTTCCCTGTCCATAGGACATGTCTGAATTTCAATGAATTCTGTTCTGCAGCAGGACTGAATATTTGGAGATGAGCTGATGGGCATGTGCATTCAGCACAGAATAGCTAATCATCCAGTTAAGACATAACTGCAATTTTTTGCTATTTTACTATATTTAGTCATCAGACCAAAAAGAACCTGATAATCAACATTCACTGTGGTATGGACACCAAGGTTAAAAAGTACCTCCTGTTCAGTTTTTCAGTAAGTGAATCTTAAATGGGGTCTCCATATTCCAAGTGTTGCCCTTGCTGGGGATGTTATTTAAATATTACTTCTCTAGGCTTTCTTTTTCCTCCTTTTTTTCTTTCCTCTTCCCACCTCAAATAAAAAAAAAAATCCATTCTTGTGAAAAGTGACAAATGTGTTCCAGCCAAATGTTTGGATTTGGCAAATCATTTTGATGTCTTTTCACTTCTGCTCCCTCTCTGTTTTTTTAAAAAAAGAAGACAGTATCACCCTACACTGCATGGAAGAATTGCTGATGAGCTGACCATAGATCATTAAGTGAAATATGCAGGGAGTGGGAGAAAGCTCCTAATTTCAATTTAAGTTTCTGAGCAGGAGCCAAAAGGGTTTAAATAAAAATAATAATGAAGAATGGAAAGTTGTCACAGCAGACTAGTATTTTGCAAGTCAGTTTATGGTAAATAAACCTTTGAGGCTTCATCAATTATTTTTTTCATTCCACATCAACTCCCTTTAATGATCTTAACATCAAATCTGATTTATGTAAGCTTTATAAAAAGGACAAAACAAAACAAAACCAGAATCTGACATAGCCATCTTCATGCCTATTCCTTCTCATATATATAATTTTTCTTTATTAAAGTTGTTTCGTGAAAACCTTGACATTTGTAGTTGGAATAAGAGATCAGAACTATTCAAAGAAGGTCATGTTCATTTTGACCTGCTAGTTCTTTTTCACTCGTGTATGATATAGGAAATTCAGTGAGTAACTGGTAGTTTCTCAGTAGGGAAGAATTTAAGTTGTCCTAATGCTTGTGACAGAGAAGCTGGGGTAATGAAAAAGGAACATGCCCGTGAATAAAACAACAAATCCCTGGCAGTATTAAATGTGATTCAGCATCTGAACTTCAGAAAGCCTGTGACTTAATTTCATGACGAGGATAAAGTAAATCGAAGTCTTGAAAGGTGTTAGTCTTTGTTTTACCCCTCACTTAAGATAATAACTGTTCTTCATCACCAGAAAAACAAAAGAAGAGAACATCACATTAGTTTTCATTTTAATCTTACTTTCTCTTCACATTTTAGTCTTTTTGCATTTTCTTTAGTGTCCTGTTCCACTTTTAATCATATGAAACAAAGAGATAACAACAAAAAAATGTTGCCTCCATTAATTAACACCCGTCTTTGGGACCCAAACATACTTGCCTTCACCTGGATTATCTGTATAAAGCTGCAGTCTTCCTGACGCCCGCACCCCAAACCTATCAAGCCTTTCTTTTATGAGTCCTAAAAATGACACAAAATATGTAATGAATGCCAAATAAACAGAGACTGGAACTCTGAGCCTTGGGCCTTCTAATTTTTTGTGCTTCACCATGTTCTTTGTGTTAATCTTGTTTCACATGGCTCTCCTGTATCTGTTTTATTTTTTCCTTTGTTAGCAGGAGGAGAAACTTTTGTGATAATCATGATGATTGGTTTCAAGTCTTCAAATATGCTTTACCTCAGTGGTCTAATAGCAACTGGATTTCTCGTATTAGTATTTTGCGTTAGTATTCTAATTACTTGTTTCAGCACAAGCTGAAGAAAAATAAAATTAAAAGAATGAAGTATTTTAGAAATAAATAACTGTGATGCGCTGAATATATCTTGAAAACTTGTGACGTTAAGCAGATACAATTACTTGCATCCAAGTTAATACAGTGATGCATTAGCTAGATTAACAGAATTTGTATTAATTAATCTGTATATAGGAAGAAAACAGAAGATTATACAAAGTAAATTCCATTGTATGTTCAAGATCT
Organism: Strix aluco; assembly: GCF_031877795.1. Taxonomy (NCBI): domain Eukaryota; kingdom Metazoa; phylum Chordata; class Aves; order Strigiformes; family Strigidae; genus Strix; species Strix aluco. The sequence continues at coordinate 77,115,020 of NC_133932.1, forward strand.
TTCTGTTTTCTGATATATTTTTAAAGGCCTTTGTTTTATGTGGACTGTCTAGCTAATAGTTTTGTTTTATATTTCTAAATGATTCAGCAGTAAGTGTTATATATTACTTAATAACCTGAAAATAGCTGATCTTACAATTTACTGATTTTTATAAGTATATAGTGGGGTCCTTGTTTTTACCTCCAAATTACATTTCTTCAACTGTAAGTAAATAAAAAGGAGTGCTGGTGAGTTTTATTTCTTCTTAACAGCCCTGCTATGTATTGATCAGGATTGTTTCAGTTTTATGGTAGTATCAATAATATGTCTTGTGTTCCAGGTTATTGAATCTTTCTCAGAGCTGTCTTGTGTGTCATAACATTTTGTAAATATAATTGGAAAGGTGCAACCTTTCACTGCCTTAGGGTATTTTGGGGTTTTTTTTAATTCTACTAGTGCATTTAAAAAAAACAGAATGGTTTATTGAGCAACTCATTTAGTTTTATTTTTGCTTTTTATTCTAAATTATCTAGAAGAATTCCAATTTTTGTTTTTAGTGATAAAACCAAATATCACTGTTGGAGCAAGTTCAGATGAGTGGGCCAAAGTGTGGAAAATAACAAAAAGATGGTGAAGAGGTGGAGTGTGGGTGCTTTGTTTCATTGTTTTGTTGGGTAGCTTCCCCCAACACACACCTCACCTGTTTAGTGGAGATGATGCTTTGAAGAAAGGTGTAAGCGTGTTCAGTGGAACATGATCTTAATTTCATCACTCGTGTTATTTTAGGAATTATTTATGGGAAAAAATGCTGAACCATCTGATATAGCAAATAATTGTTCTTATGAGCCAACAGCTGATAAAAAGGTTTACACTTTTCAAAGGTACATCCAGAAACTAGTTAAAAATGGTTTTTTTTTTTTCCTTTGTTAAGTTTAAATTCTGAATATTTCTGTATTATGTAGATGCCATTTGACAAGTGAAACAAAGATATAGGTTGGGATTGCAAGTCTGCTGTGCTTTTGATCTAACAGAGCATCTGGAAGTTGGTTGGTTGATTTGTTTCTTTGGGAAAATGCTTGTCTTCAGGAGACAGTGTTCTTTGCTTTGTCCATTACATCTCAGAGGATTAAAACCGAAGTTTTTTGTCAGAAATCTGATTCTTGTATTGGTGCAAACATGTGGGTTCACCTATATCAATTAAAAAAAAAATATACAGTCTATCCTTCTCAAATGTTTTAAGTTTGTAATAATACTGCAGATAAATAATTACTGGTTTCTAAAGTAGCCAAGATTTATTTTCAGGATACACCCAGAGGTTTTAGATATATTCTGCTAAACCTTGACAGGCCTCTGTCTGTTGAACTTGTCCATAGACAAGGGACTTAACCAAGAAGTCTCTCCTTCATAGTCCCTTTTCTTGTTAAGGCTGGCAATTCTGTGCTGGATCCATCCAACCTTGTGAAAAGATTTTAGACGTCTGAAACAAATTATGGATGAAAATTATTTTTACTTGCTATTGTGCTTTTTCCTCTCAATTTGCCAGAAAGCAATTGGGGCACAATATAAGAAAAGCTAGGAGTTAGAGGTAAGTAGCCATATACACTGTCAAGAGCATGGGCTTCCAGAACAGCATGAGATTTTCAGCAGTAAAAAGGCCATTATAGTCTATATGCTTTAAGTACATAAAGGACAATGTGCTTTCTCTTACATGCACACTCAGACCAGCCAGTAAAATGCATACTTCTTTTTTTTTTTAAAATTACAAAATACTCATTTGTAAGTATCATCTGTAAAGTTATTTTTGACAAGACAAACGCCTATGAAACTTTTGAAAATGTAGGAATGTTTTGAGAACAGGTCCCATGGTGGTATTTATAGATATTTATATTTATAGAAATTATATTATTTTATAAAAATAATATGATCTTACCACTAATAAAAAGCAAAACAAAACTGGGGTTTTTTTGTTAATTAGGGTTTTTTCTGGGATTTTTTTGCCCTTAACAATGTTTAGCACCATTCTTGCCTACCATTTCATCCATTCCCTTTCTCTGTTTTCCTTATACCTAAAAAGATTTTTTTTCAGGTGGAACTGCACAGGATTGTTTTATATTCAGCAGTGTATTTTGATGAAAGTAATCTGGCTTTATTCCATAGATTAATGGATAAAGTGCCGTCTGTGTCTTCTCATAGTCACTGCATCACTATATGACCTATAGGAGATTGGCCTCTGATTTTTCTCTTCCTTCTGCTTATTTCAAGTATTATTGTAAATAGATGAGTAAATGCAAGCTTGAATTACTGTAAGTTTTCTTCATTCAGCACTATATACATTTAAATGAACTGTTTAACTGCATAATACTTCAATTACATGAAAGAAAATTGGATCACATGCATTTTTAACAAGCTTTTTGTAGTTTTTCTAAAAATGCTCAATCATTTCTATTTAATAACTTGCTCTGAGGTTGTTCCAAAGTTTTATTAACTGAAATTAATCCTCTTAAATATATAAAGTACCATCTCTCAATTTTTGCTCCAGTGTTAAAGTAGATGAATCAAAACTATCCCATGTAATCTTGTACTGTATATGCAGCAAGGTGGAAGTCTGGCTAAATTCCTATAGATCAGTGGATAAAAAGGTATGTAAATTTACATACATAAATTTGGCTTGTGACATGGCTTGTTTTTTTTCACCATCATCATGTGCATGTTTTCTGTTATGTGCCTGTGGTCTTCCTTTCCTTGCTTCCTGAGCAAAGACACTGGGAGAGGGGGTGTACAGAGTTGGGCAGCTGCAGCCGAAGAAGAGGGTGGAGAGTGCACAGAGCAACCTCTGCACTTGCGCAGCCCATCGTCATGTCTATTCTCTTGAATTTATCATTGCCACTTCCCTGTCCAGATAAGAGTGATTTATTCCAAACTGTGTTATCAACAGCGCTTTTATTTTGGTGTTTCCAAGTTCATCTGATATCAAGTAACCGTATCTCTACTTCTCAGAGGCAAAAACATCAGCTAATGTGAAAATGTAAGCGTCACGCTGGCAGTGCAGAAGTTATAATATTCCTTATAGTGCTCTTCTGAATGATATTACCAAACCCCACATAAATGGCATATAAATTACGTGGTTACTGTGGAAGACAAACAATGATTTACTGCTGTGTGCGATGGTGCTTTCACTCATTGTGGGGAGTAGCTGGCTGTCATGATGGTTTTCTGAAATGCTGTAATGCATTTGAAATGTTTCAGACTGTAACACTAAGACGAATAATAATATTGAGTCACAAAACTAAAGGTGGGGAAACAGAAATGTAGATAAAATTGCACATGGGAATTGCTGATATTATCTAGGAATTGAGACTTCTGTTTAAAATATGGTATGTATCACTTCCTCCATAGATATCGCAGCTAATATGTATTTCTAGACAGGTTGATGCAATAAATAATGGTTGCAATTCCAGAGGACCTATTACACTTACCAAAGCTGTTCTCTTGAAAACATTATTTACAAAGTATAATTAACCTCCTGCCTTTTCCTGTTCCTGCTGCATATGAGTAACTGGAACAAATAGCTCTTTTATAATTATCTTCCCGCACTTTCTTCCCTCTCATTTGTCTTAAAAAAATTATCACAACTTTCACTTTTTTATTTGCAGGATTTTAATTTTATGTTGACTTTACCAGAGTCATGAAAAATCGTTTTGTTTGGACATGCCTGCCAGAAGATTGAGGATACAATGACTGAGGGACTTATACAGGGTTTTACCCTCTTATTATTACAGGCAGCATAGCTATCGATTTTTTAAATTGTTCCATGTCAGAAACTGATATTTTTTTCTTCTTCTTCACTACTCTTCTGAGTAAGATGTTCCACAGTATCACTAGTCTGATATTTGAAAGGTGTTTTCTTTCTTCCAGAACTCATTTTCTTCTCCATAATTTGCATTCATATTTTCTTCAGACAATTCTGTTTTAATTTTATCCTGAAGGAAAGTTTAAAAGATCACATACTTTTGAAATATCAAATTTTTCACAAACTCAAAGGAAGAGTAACTAAACTCTTTGTTGATTTTCTTTTCAAAACAAAGCCTCAAATTATTTTTTTTTTTTACAACTATTTACAAGTGTTCAGGCTTCCCACCATTCATCATGGAGTACAATTGCTGTGCAACACACAGTTACAGCACAAAAGAAAGAGCATATGTGCTGTCTCTTTGATATCTATCTTAAATATTTTGCTTGAACGTGAATGTCCTCTGCAAAGTCTTTTTGTGGGGCAAAGGTGACAATTTAGTGCTGCTATTTTGACTGAAATTGCTGGGCATGTATAGATTTGCCTTCCCACCTCTGGTTTCTAGGAGAGATTTAGAGACTGAAAAAAACACATCTGTGGGAGGGGAGAAAGAGGAATAAGAAATAGGTTTTAGAGAATAAAAAAGAAGATGGAAAGGCTATAAAAGGATGGAAGGATGAAAGGCAAGGGGATTATGAAGACAGCAAAAAAGGACAACAGCCATACCCTTTCCCCATTGCAAAAAATCCAGCAAAAAATGAGTAAAGTCATTTGTCTTGTACTATTTGTTAACAATCAACAAATACTTGTTAACAAAGATACTAGTCCTGCATCTCTGGTAACACCATCACTGTGGAAGGGGGAAATCCTGATAGTGATGTGCATGACAGCTGTGGTCGGGACCCCAGATTTAGCTGACACTGGTGGGTCTGTTGTCCTAGTGACACTTGCTGGTTCATTGCCTGACCCTAAGTAGCATCAGGACAAAGTGCAGGGTGGGATAAACCCTCTGATAACTGCTGATTTATGAGGAGAGGTATGGGCAACGAACCACTGAAACTCTGGAGGACAAGGAGTACTCAGATGCTTTTTCCTGTGAAGGTGGTTCTAGACTGTGGTCTCCCCAGCTGCAAGGCAGCAGATTCATACCAGGTTTTGGAGGCAAAGCTTTTAAGGATTTTACATGGATGCAAAATATACCCTGACTAATAGTGTTGAATCATTTTGCATTCTGGAGAATGATCAGGAGTGGCAGATTAAGTGGCTGCTGAGCAGAAATGTGTCTGACTTGTTGTGCCCCTTGGACTCTTACCTTGTTATAATATCAGAGATGCTAACTGGAAACCAGTTCCTTTTCTCTGTCTTTTCCCTCAAATGACTTTGGATGGCGGACAATTGATATCTGTTTTGGAATTTGACCAGTATGGAGGTCTTTATGGTATATAACATAAGTGTTCTTATGAGAAGAAAAATTTCAATTTCTTCTGTTTTCTTCTGATTGTTATTTTTCATGTGAGTGGGGAAAGACATGTCTTGTTTGTATCATATGTTTTGACCAGAAGGAATAACTAAATATTTTTATTCCCTTTATCCTGAGAATAGTAAATTTTTATCATCTGGGTAATTTTCACTCCATAGTAAATTGATTCACTCTATAGTAAAATTATATATTTTTGAAGCTTCATTAAAGACCTTGTATTTTTGCTTTTCATGGTAACAAAGCAAGGAGTACTCTTTAAGCCTCAATCAACAGGAAGAATTTTACAGATAATAAAGTAATCCACTTTCTTGGGTTTTGTTTAGTTGGGTTTTTTGGGGGGTGGGATTGAGAGGTACTTTAAATGAAATTTAAGCAGGTATCACTTCCAGACTTCATTCGGTAGATTTTCTTAATGAGAATATCTTGCTACAATGAATTCAAACCCATCAAATGAGGGAGAGAGCAATTATGAAAGCTGAAGCTGTAGATACTTTTTGGCATTGGTCTGTAAACAATGCTTAGCATAGTGAGAAAAATGGCCAATAGTCAAATTCTTTAAATACAGCGAGTTCTCCTGATTGTTAATATAAAAAGAATTATTATCTGACAAGCTGCTGAGGTTCTACTGTCTTCAGAAATCCTATACAAGAGGCTTTGTAAGGCTGAAGAAGTTGTATTCACATGCTTCAGGTGACTTAACACGTGGTAGTTTCACAGTGGACTGAGTTAGTCCCATGTGGAGACACTGTGTCCAGAAGATTTAGTGTTCTTGGACACGCAGTCTCCTTGAAGTGTAGCAGCATCATCCCTCTATGTCAATAACAGCTGATTTCCTCTGGTCTCAATTTAGGAACAGCTGATTTGTCACTCTTCCTGCTGCCAGCTAAGAGGGACATTTTCTCTGGGAAGAGGGAGATCTTAGTTTTCTTTTTTCTGTTTTTTTTTTTTTTTTTTTTTTTTAAGTAAGCCCCTTTATCCTTAATAGTTATCAAAGAATTTCCTAGCACTATGAGAAAGTGTCAATAAAATCTGGAAACCTTAATTTCATATAGAACATAGTGAAAAATTACTAACTAGGTAGAATTTGGAAGCTTTCTGTTTTCTAGAGCCATAGATAGTAGTTTACAACAGAATAATTTTACTATATTTTACACTGCATTATTAAAAGTGCTTAAACCAAGAGAATGTGCTGAAGCTGAGGCATGTTGTGCAAGCCATTGATTAAGCTGAAATACTGGTTGGAAAAAAAAAACCCTCGTTCATTTATTGTCTTAAATTTGCAGTTGAGTATAATAATTAAACCACTAAAATCTGGATACAATCTTTTTCATAACTGTGGTCTGCTGCCTTTTGATTTTCTTAATAATTATGTGTTTAACTGTGATGATACATACTGAATATTTATCCATGTGATGATTTGTAATGTGAACCTACAGCAACCTATATCCTAGTATAACTTCTTGCATATGTGTAAGTACAGAAGAGATTTCTTTGAATCAGCGGGGGGTGGGGGGGAGGGTGGTGGTAAGATTTAGCATGTAAGATGTTAGCTAAAATTCTCAGCTGTTCTTCAGTGATGATATTGCTCTTCTCCTGAGTTGAAGTGTTGGATGTGGTGTGTCTTCATATTACAAAAATAAGTTCCTAGTTCTTATGGATGTGTATGTAATTGATTGACTACAATCAGATCACTCAAAGAAGAAAATTGTTCATTTCTATTTATTTGCACAATATTTATCTTTTGTAGTTTGAATCACGTATAAACTGGAAGATGTTTCACTTCTGATATTTTAGCTAAAATATTCCAGCTAATGTGACTGAGAGTTGATGTTATTAAATTAGGGATTTTCCTTTTTGGGTGGTATAGTTTTTTTTCAGGTTACTTTACATCTTTTGAGACACAAATGGTAAAACAGAACAAGTGATGTTATTTTCTAAACCAGCTAAGACTCTCAGATGTTTCTTTAAATTGAATTCCAACAACTCATGGTATCTTGAGAAGTGCTAAGAGTCCTTCAGGCTTTGCAGGGAGCTCTTCAGTTTGCAGGACCTGACTCCTTGAGCTAAGAAATGCATATCCTCTTCCAGGCAGCTCCCAGTGCTGCATGCCTTGAATTGCACGGCATTGACTCTGTTCAGGGATTATTTTTCCTTTCTGGTGATTGCATAATGCTGGATTAAATCCAATTTTGAGTCCTTGCTGTGGTGAGAATATTCCAAAATGTTCTTGGGATAATGTCAGAAACCTGAACATTTGAGCAGGGTAATGGATTTGTCCCTGGCTGATTGAGTATCAGTCACCTGCAGAAATTTGAAGGAGTCTGTGGATTGTGTGGGCTGGGATTTCCCTGGCTGTCAACTGCTAGAGGTCAGGAATGGAGATTACTGTCATCCTGAAAAAATGTGTCTTCTGCTCCTCTAAGCAAACCCCACAAAGAGAATGGGAGGAGACACTGCTGGCTTCAGAAACTCATGACAAGCAGTGACAGGTACCATTTCCTATACTGCTACATGTCATCTGGCTGGCTGTTAGTGTTCTCTGGTATGTAAACAATGTTCTTACATGAGAAGTAAGACAGAAAGTACACACCGCACATGCGTGAGCGTGCTGGACTCTGCCATTCCCAGGTGTTTACAGATGTCATCCATTGCCTAATGATGGGCAGGTTTAGGGGGAGCAGTGTTACAGGGCAGGGAGGATCGCATACATCTTGGGGTTCATTTGTGGGAATATGGACAGCTTGCCTTTGGGCAGCTTTGCTGCAGCAAGTTTATCATGTGTATGATTACTATGTTGACTGATATGAAATCAAATTTTGTTGTGCTTGTCTTACTTGTCAAGAAATTTTGAGACTCTCTGAGGTGGAAATCCATTCAAAATTTTTTCCATGAACAATTTCATACTGTGATGTGAAGCCAGATTAAATTATACTGTTTTGAAGGGCAACTGGTTAGGAAATTAAAATCTTCAATCAGTCTAGGGTAATAAAGTATTTAACCCAGATGAGTCTTTTGTTGTACATATTAGGAACTATCCTGTTTTATTCACTTGATAAATATATTTTGGTTTTTAGTAGTTCTGAGTACATTTAAGTGAGCAGATTCTTGCCTTGTATCTTAATTTGATTACATCTTATACTGTCTCTTCCTTATTATTTCACAAAAGTTAAGAGGGTGTGTAGCAGGCTGTATCTTTTTTCCACTTAAGATGTTTGCAGATCTGGACATCATGCTGGAAAATACATTTAAGGTCCAAATTAACTCCAGTACCATTAAGGTATTTTTTCACTTGGTATTAGTGGAAGAAGACTGGGTTTCCTAAACCAGATTTTTCTTCTTCTAAACACCAGTAAGATACTCCAATTTTATCTAGCTATCAAAATAAGACATCATCTTTTTTGAAGATGCTAAATATGTCAGTTGCTAAGCATTTTGGAAAATCTTTTTTAGGTACCTGAGTGGAAGCTGGGCATTTAGAAAAATAATCTACCAAGCTTTTCTTAATGGCTCTTTCTGAGGCTAGCATGTAGAGGAGATAGCTCAGTATTCGTTTATTCACTCATTGGAGAGCTATTGCAGAACCAAGTGAATGTGTGCAAATCTAGTCTGTAATCGCTAGTCTTACGTGGCAAGATACAACTTATGAAGGGTGAGTCATACTTATTGTAAAAAGAAGGGACTTTAAAAGGTACAGGAGACAGGTAGGCACTTCATTTTTCATAGAGTGTGCAGTTTATCTTTCTTTCCTTTTGAGCCCATTCTTGAGATTTTTCAGTAGAAGAACCAAGGCTTTAAAAAAAATAAATAGATTAGGAAATAAACAAGACATTTGTCATTCTGTACAATGTGCTGGACCCACAACAACTGCTGATGCAAGTCAGGTACCACTCAACAGCTGTCTTATATGCAGACTGGACAAAATGCCAGCCCTGGATTCAAGCTGTTACAGCCTAGCATAATGTGTTCTTATTGCTTTAGCACATAATATTCTTTAAAGAAAAAGTTAATAAGCAATGCACTAAGGGGATATAATCAACACTTCCACAACTGATGTTAGTCAATTTAGCTCCTATTCTAATGCTTGAAGGGGTACAAGTTTTAAAAACGGCCCAGTTGTTACATGTTAGAGAGAATTATTGTAGCATATGAAAAGACCTCAGTATTCAAATGGAGTTCTACAACCTTAAGCATTTAAATGCTGTGTCTAAATGTATAGATGTATAATTTTTATAGATTCTAAAAACTATTTTAGGTAGTCAGAATAGTGTGCTGTGGGACCTACAGAAATACCAAGATTTCTAGAAAGACATTGAAGTGTCATTTATTTACCTGTACTCTACTTACTATGTGGACATTTCTTTCATGTATTTCTTCTTTTTAAGACTAATTGAATGCTCTTAAAATCTATTTTCAGCTCTTTTAATTGTCTGCTTCCCTCTTCTGTTAATTACCTTCTATTTCCGTTTCCATCACCCTTTCTCCTCCAGGTTAGGTATCTTGTCATCACCCCTCTTGACTTCCATGTAAAACCTACATATAGCACTTTATCTTCTCATCACGTGTTCTTGATCTTCTCTTTTATAAAAGCTTTTGCAGCTGTTTTCTAGAGGATTTTCTCTTCTGTCTTTTGTGATGGACATTGTATGCTATTCACTGAAGTTTGAAGTTTTTTTAGTATTATTGTAACAGATTCACACTTAGGTTGCTGCTTTACATTAGAAAGTGTATAATTCATTGTGTAGTCTCCAACAAAAAAAGTATGTTTATATGGGCAGCAACTCAAAATATTACAAATAAGTGTCTTTATCTTGAGGCACAATTAGAGAAGCAAGTAGTCTTTTCAGAGAAATGCTGGACAAATAGCCACAGCTGAACAGCTTTGCACAGAGATTTTACAGTTACACCTGTTACTTATACTGCAGTAGTACCACAGAGGCCCAGTTATAGTCCAGAAACCTACTGTGTGCTGTAAAAACTGAGAGCAAAGTTGATTCACATGCTCTAGCTTTCATACAACTGAGGAATGACATCCTTCCTCAGGGAAGCATCTCTCTTAAATGTGTCAATGCAGCAACTACAACAGGTCAGTTGTAATCTGATATTATTCTACTATTTTTCTGATAAACCTGGTAGAGTAATATAAATAACTTTTTTTCCCTGAGTTTCTGGTGTTCCTTGCAGTTCCCACAATCATGTCCCATCAGACCTGTACTTAACTACGGTGTTTATATCCTAGGGAATTCATGCTATCTTCTTTTCTTCCCCAAGTCACCTTGAACATAATTGTCTTCTTGTGCAAATGGCTTAAAATAATAAAAATGGTATTGTCAAACTGTAATTGTTTATGAAGCAAACTTGGAATAGCAAAAGATGCTGATTTATAAATAAAATAAACTAATTTAATTATATGGCTGCATTTTTACAGCTGGTACTTGCTTGGCACATTGCCTGTCTACAGTACAGTGAGTGATTAACTGTTGTGACTAGAGAACAATTATTAATTACATTGCAATTTGTGAGCTGTTATATGCATATCTATTAACTTTGGTTGTGCTATGAAGGCTGTTGGGCCAGAGGAGGTTAGTTACCTTTCTAAACAACTATGAAATATCTACAGTGCACTGTATGCTCCAATACGTGAATTTATAGTGAGCTATCTAGTACATATGCCTAACTGACCTAGACGATAAATAGCCAGACTAGAATCTTTTCACCATTGTTTTCACTATGAGGATAACAGTTAAAGTAAAAAGACTCTAGAGAAACAAAATTGTGTGGCCTTGTGAAGGTTGCTTGCATGTCCGTCTGAAATTTATGAAAAATGTCCAGTCTCCTTCATTTAATAAATGTTACCATTATAGAGATATGTACTTTTTCACATTTTTGAGCAGTATCTGTATAGGACTAAAGGCCTGAAAACTGAACTCCATGCTCTCATTTAGTAGATAGTTCCTTCCTTCCTTCCTTCCTTCCTTCCTTCCTTCCTTCCTTCCTTCCTTCCTTCCTTCCTTCCTTCCTTCCTTCCTTCCTTCCTTCCTTCCTTCCTTCCCTCCTTCCTTCCCTCCTTCCTTCCCTCCTTCCTTCCCTCCTTCCTTCCTTCCTTCCTTCCTTCCTTCCTTCCTTCCTTCCTTCCTTCCTTCCTTCCTTCCTTCCTTCCTTCCTTCCTTCCTTCCTTCCCTCCTTCCTTCCCTCCTTCCTTCCTTCCTTCCTTCCTTCCTTCCCTCCTTCCTTCCTTCCTTCCTTCCTTCCTTCCTTCCTTCCTTCCTTCCCTCCTTCCTTCCTTCCTTCCTTCCTTCCTTCCTTCCTTCCTTCCTTCCTTCCTTCCTTCCTTCCTTCCTTCCCTCCTTCCTTCCTTCCTTCCTTCCTTCCTTCCTTCCCTCCTTCCTTCCTTCCTTCCTTCCTTCCTTCCTTCCTTCCTTCCTTCCTTCCTTCCTTCCTTCCTTCCTTCCTTCCTTCCTTCCTTCCTTCCTTCCTTCCTTCCTTCCTTCCTTCTCCAACATCTAAGACACTGTTGTGTGGTTATTGCAATACTGTTCTCTATGCTCATCTTTCAGAGATAGCTGAGCCTCACCCAAAGGAATTTTCTGTCCTATTTTTCAGATTTCATCTTAATTTTATTTTCTCATGTCCCTTCTTCTCTCAGACCACAAAATAACTTTCCATACAACAAGCAATATAGCTCCACGAACTTGAAAGTAGGAAACAGAAAGAAAATTTAATAATGGAAGATATAAACAATCCAGTTGCATTCTACCTTAGCTCACTGGCTCTCTTCACACTTGTGCTTCTGAGCCCAAGCCTTTTGCTTCCAAATGACAATGGTGTGCTCAGGCATGAGGTGTATCTCTTTTTGTACATGCCTTAAAGATAGCTGAGGGGGAAAAAAAATCATATTCAAACTTTTGTCAGTCTTATTGGCCCACATGTCACAGGTTACCTCTGTCTCTTGGAGAAGTGGGAAAATTACGTTGTATTAGCTCTGAGCACTGCACGTTGTCATAGAAATATCCAGCATCACTGACATCCTGCAGAGCAGTCGGTTAGTTGTAGCTGTCTCATTTCCTCAGTCTACTTCTCAATGACCCAGGGTTCATTGGTTGTTTGTTTTGGTTTTTTTTTTTCCTCTTTTTTAAAAACTTTTCCCCTCCTATGCCAACAGGCTTTCAAGGAAACCAGGAGTTCCAGTATTTGAATGTTATTTTCAGGTGTCTTCTGCTTGAGCTCATGCTAAAATGTAGGCTGCAGATATAGCTGAGCATAGTCTCTTCAGAATTTTGGGAGAAATTTCCATTTCTGCTTTTTTCTTGTTAAATCATTAAATGATGTCTTAGTAGCCTTTTTTTAAGTCCTTGTATGTTTCTAGCTCTAATTCATTTCCCCCCAAGTATTCTGTCAGCTTATGTGTTCTTTACAATAGATAAAGCTGTCCTTCATCTCCACTGCCCAATAGGTGGTCTTTTTGTAAGTATTCTTATTATTTAGTCATTCTCTTTTCTAACAGTCATTCACTCCGTAGTCTCTATTCTGTGTACATTCATGATTTGCTAAACAGAGCATGTCCCAGCTAGAAAAGGCTGTTGCTTTTGCAGAAATAGCTTCTTTTCTTTTTGTTTCTGTGCTGCCTGCTTCTGATCCAGCATTACGGCTGTCTTGTACCCAGACCAGTGGGACCTGTTGTTCAAATAATGACATTTATATGGACACAAAACTTTACCAAAAACCCAATTGTTTTGCAGATCGGTAAGAGAACTCCCAAGTGGGATAGTTTTCTTCTGAGAAGAAAAAAAATCTTTCTAGTGATTTTGAGATGAATTTGCAAGAGCCTTTAGGATATGATATTTACCATCAAAAAAAATGGCTAATCCAGATTTTGATTGAGTACAGTGTTTCAACAGGTATTTCCAACATGTTATATCTTTTGTATAAGGAAGCCACCAGTCCCCATAAAGCTTCTTCAACTTCAGTAGAGCTGGTTGGGTTCAAACATTTTTTCGGTAGGAGAAAAATTTCTGTATTTCAGTAACAATACGTTTAACTAAAATAAATGCTTTGGTGATTTTTGCCAAAGAACAAATATTGCACTGTAGGAATTGCTTATATAATTTTTTTGCATGCTTTTCATTCTAAAGGATCTTCCAGGCAGCACAAGTGAATGACATCTCTTACTGTGCTCTCTATGGGTTTCATGGCCATTAACGTGGTTTTGGCGAGAAAATCATATGTATTGTTTGGAATGAAGATGACTGAGTGCAGAGTTTATGGGCCTAAGAGCATTATGCTCATGTTACCAGCACTGTGCAGTGAGATTTGGGCCTTCTTTGGTATTCTGTACTATGTACAGTGTGCAGGCTTTACTTCAGTTAATTTGGGCAGGCACCATGTATCTGACAGCAAACTGCATTTAACGATGATGTAATCTGACTGCTAGGTCTATTAGGATATTCCTGCTGAATAAAAAGTGTATGAGGGAGGGGAGTTTGAACTTGTACGGGAAATCCAAACCTGCTGTCCTCTGTCTTCAGTGGCTGATGTGTGTAAGCAAGACTTGACTGGAGCTCAAGGTCTCAAAACAGGCTCCATAGCCAAAAAGCCAGAATGTGGCCCAGTGCTGCAGATCCTGGTTATACTCCTTGCTGGAATTTCTACCTCAGATCCTTTCTTCTCTGGAAAACATTTCTGTAGGTACAACAGCAGAGGTGCTGTGTCCTCTGGATCTGTAGCAAGATGCTGATTTGAGCCTGCCCGAAGACACTGGTTCAGGTAACCCAGCCATGAACGGCATATTTAGGAAGGCAGACATTACTGGGTATCATAGTAGCTGTATCACTTGCCTGTGTGGAGTAGCTATGGGATCCAGTTTGCCTTGTCCTCCCTAATCCAGTGGGTCATCTGATGATGCTGCATTTTCCTGTTCTTTTGTGACCTGTGTCTTTTCAGTTTTCTTGGCTGTCATCAGCAAATATCTTCTCCTTGCTACCTGGATATAGAAGTTCATAAAGTATTTTGCAGCTACAACAAGGCAAATAGATAATTTATTTTGCTTTCAATCTATTTTAATTGTTCTGTTCCCTGGGACTGACAGAACATTTCTATTTTCTCACAGTTTCTCTGACTCTTTTTTTTCTATATTGGGTTATTTGATCTTCAACCTGCCTTCAAAGTTTGCTTCTGTTCGGTTTACTCTTGGAAAAAAATATGGCCTATAGAAGATGAATATTTCTTTTCAGTCTTATGGATTTTCTTATTCCATCATACTGCTGTTCTCTCTTGCTCTGTCTACTCCCTGTGACTTAATTATATTGTTCTAAAAGAGAGTTCAGAAGGAGCTGGAGAATTTTAACCTTCATATGTTCAAACCTTTGCATCTGGTGTAGATAAATTTTTTATAAAGACCTTTTTAAAAAAAAAAAAATCACTCTTTAAAGTTTGCAAGCTTCCCAATACTGTTACAATTATTCCAAAATGTACAGCTTAGTTACGTTCCGGTTCCTATAGCTTAGTGAATGAACTGTAGCTTCTGTGTGAACTGATATAGAGGAATGATTGATATTTTTCTAAAGAACAGCTCTTTCATAATCCAGAACCAGCAGTTACAAGAAACATGTGTTTAAGGTGTCAGAAAACTGCAGTTCTAAAGCTTGTCCTGTTGTAACATTTGACCAGTTAATGCATGAGTATCTAACTCCACCTCTCCTCCCCTTTCTGGCTTAGTTGCCTACTTACACTTTGAGATTTAAATGTGTGTAGAAACAGTGACATAACCTCCTGCAGCAAGGTATGTATTTCAACAGATATTCTTTCAGTCCTCTTGAACTTACCTACAACCAGCTTTGACCCACCTACCTCATCCTGTTTAGAAGTAATTCCATCATATTTGCCTTATAGCTACAACATCAGTTTCTCTTTATACTTTTAAGCATTGAAGCTGTTTTACATCTGTTGAGCTCTCTTATTTTAGGATAATTTTGTTATCAAGTGATCTCTGAAGTTATTTGGTGTTAATTCCCCTTTCCAGTAAGATCATCAAAAAACACTTCTTAGTGCTCAAGAAGTTTCTGTACCTGCTGTACTCGGGATACAACTTGCCAGACAATAAGGAAAGGGTAGTCTGTATTTCAAAACCTGGATATTCCAGATTTTCTGTAGAGCCCTCTTATTTGCTTCTACACAAACACCGCTGGAGTCAGACTTCATCATTTTTCTGAACTGACTACTTCCAGATGAAGTTGTTTGTGTAGTGTGTGTTGCTTTTCTTCAGTTTTCAGCAATATATATGAATTGTTATACCTCTTAGTTTTCTTAAGAGCCATCAGATGTACTTGCATCTTTCCTAGAACACACTCACGTGAAGAAGAGATCTATTTTATTCTATGAGAATGAAAGTTTTTAGTAACAGTTGAAATAAGCATTGCTTGGTGCTGTCAAGACACTCCACTGGGTACAGAAAAACCTTAGATGTCTCCCTGTTCATGAGCCATGTGTTGGGAGCATTTTAATCTTCTAGACCAAAGGACTAGAGGCAGCAACATCTGCTATATACAGAGCTGAGATTTGATCCTTGATACAGTTCTTGCCACTATTGTTATCAACAAGATTTATTGCTTAATCTGGATGATTTTGAAGAATTCCTCAGGCTCGCAATTAAGACGACCCTATCTCCCAATTTCATTTCTTACCACTTCTGCTTGTTGTATGGAATCTTGTTTTGTAGGATGGGAGGAGACAGGACATACAGAAGTGTAAAATTACATACTAGTAATTGTGTTTGTGATAGTCTTGTTTTCTGCCATCCTATCTTCCTCCCTCTTTCCCCTTTTTACATTATACTGACTTTCTCTATAATAGTGTATTTCCTAATTCTACAAAATTTGTCCTATTTTTTTAATGACTACAAGGGGGAGAAAGGGTGGAAGTTTGCTGTATGTAATACCCCTGTGATTGACAGTCTTTTTGCCTCCTGCTTCCTAGTAGGTAGATAACGCTTGCTGTATGGGATCTTGTTTTGTAGGGTGGAAGAAGAGGGAGGACTACAACAAACACAAATAGTGGTATGTAATTTTCCCTTTCTCCTTTGTCTCTCCCTACTTACCAGTCTTAACACAGAATGTGCTCAATCATATGATGATGCCTTGTACTGCTATTTGCTGCTTTTTATAAAAACACATCTTCCCAGTTTTTGTTAGTTAATTGCCTGAAGCATTTTAAGAAAGAATACAAATGAGATATTATGTACAACACATGGGTAGTGGGTCAGATTGTGCACATTCTTGGCCACAATGTGACTGAACTTAAACTGAGCAGGTTCTATATCCCATTGCAACATCTGAAGTCTTCTAGTCATCCATTGTCTTTTAAAATATTTAACAGGGTATTCTGTGTGGGATTTTGGAGAAAACAGCTGTGATGGGGAAAGGGTAATCATCCTTCTATTTGAAATAAAATCCACTACATGAATAGAGCGTGCTATCTTTTTGAAAAGCTAATACTGTAGAGCTGATAGAGAACTGCCTGATTTTCTGGGTCAAGTTTCATCAAACTATTGTAAACTTAAATTCTAGTTGCAGAATCTTAATTAGTTTGAATAGCACAGGGAGATGGTACCCAGCCCTGCATAACATGTGCGTAACGAGGTTAGAGGGATTTTTCTCAAAAAATTAAGGGGAAGATTGCTGTTAGACAGAGGAGTTGTATTATTTCTAAGGGTAGGACAGCACTTTAAAAAGTACCGTGTTGTGTAGTGTTTGAACATTTCACTCAAAATCACTGAAGTTATGTTGAAGATGTTGTAATTTGGTTTTGGTTTGGGGATTTTTTTCTGTCATAAGGCTCACACTTTTGCCCTCTTGTTAAAATGGTACAAACTGGTAGTGTTTATCAGGCAGATATATAAAGCATCATAGCTGCAGCACAAAAATTATGGGAAAAATGCTTTATTCAATTCAGTTATCAAAAGGAGTAAGGAAAAGCAAATGAAATGTCAAAAACTTGTTTCAAGGAAGATACCATCTTCAGTAGACTAATTTTTCTTAGTGTTGTTCTAGGTTGTTGGTGCACTATTGACTGAGAAGGAACATGTCTTCCCAGTGAATCATTCCTAGTTTCTATGACACCCCTAAGATCTGCATAGTACAGCTACAGCAAAAAACAAGTAATAGTTTCAAGTTCTGAATAGCTGTGATAATTATGAAACAAAAGCTGCATTTGTATTTGCCATGATGATCGTAAAGCTTTTCCATTTCAGTTGGAAACAAGAACAAAACCTGGTAAATCCTCAACAGAGTAGTGAATTTGCAGTCCTCTTGGTAAGGGCACATTGGGGATCAGATCTTGTACATTAACTGATCTGCACAGATTGTGTGTCAAGAAAGTAAATGGAAAATGTGGAATAAACTTTATCTGTTTGATACTCAGTAAAACAGAATCTTTTTTTTTTTTTTTTCCCTCTGAAGACAATAACCTGTTATAATGGATTACTTTAATCCTCAGCATGCTGTTGTTTATGGACTGACACGATGCCTATGGTCAGGATAATGCTTTTCTTTCTACTGTGAAACTAGAAACAAATGGGTTTTGGATTATCTGTTTGTGCTTGGTCCATTTAAAAGGAAGTTCAGCCTTCCAGTGGATTCTTCCCAGTCTAGGGTAAAACCTAAATTCACTTTGTCAACATGGAGCAAAAGTACTCCATCATGCTGGAAAATGAGTCCCCAAAGTGTATTTTATTTAACTAATAACTGCATGTTGTGGAAAAATGTGAAGTAAGATGATAGAGAACTAATTAAGATGTAGAGGTTTTTGTACTGTTGGCATTTGGAAAAAAAGTTAATTGCATTTATTCCGAGGTTCATAACATTACCATTAATTTTCATGATAACTTTATTGCGTAGACATGACATATTGAATAGAGCTGTCTGTTTGACACAAAGTGCATGGGCTACTAAGATGTCAAGAAAAATGCCACTTTAAAAGCATCAAAAAGATGTGTAATTGCTGTGGATTAAGTTTTACTTGAGCTGAGAGCAGAGGGGGTTGCTTTTCTTTTTTTCTTTTTTTTTTTTTTAATGTGACTGTGATTTATCTTCATAACCATCACAAAACCTGCAAATATGAGAGCCGCCTTCTCCCCATGCAGCCTAGAAGGTTATCCATTTTAATTTCAAGAGTTGTCCTTGGCATATAGTGGAGTGGCCACCACCTCTGGGTTATACTGGTACATGTTATCTTTATCTCAGTACTATGGATAAAAGGTATTTCAGTGGGAATGGGTGTAGAATAGTGACTCTTTTACCAGCTGAACTGGAGAGGAATAGTGGAAGTGGGGACTCCCAGAGAGTCCTTGGTATCTCTGCGGCACCTAGAAATCCTGGTTAGCAACAAAGACTCCAGTATCTGTTTTGGCTGAATTGTGAATGTAAAACGTATGTTGCAGCATGTCAGTCTTGTATTTGAGTGTTTCCTGCAAGCAAAGTTTGCAACAACCCTCCTAATGTGATGAAGTATATACAGCAATTTGCTAAGAATACAACAAACCTTTTTAAGCAAAGCTGTTCTATGGACATAAGTAAATACTTACTAGCAGGTGTGTGGGCGTATTTTCTGCCATTTGCTAGATTTTTGTAATTTTTCTGTTATAAACAATGAAAGGCAACACTTACAAATACTGAAGGGTAGATTTTGAGAATGGATACTCACATGTATTTTAAAAAATAACATTTCTTGGTTCTTCAGTAATATTGATTTTTTACAATATGAATTAGAAAGATGGCATGGCTTGAATTGCTTCAGTACCTGAAAACTGCTATTCAGGTGTAACAAATCAGATTAATAGTAGTTCTGTGTTCATGCCTGTTTATTTTGCAGCTGGGGTATGCTTTTGGCTGGCTTTTCTTTGACCCATAGCTTATAATTTTCTTATTTTATGCCAAATATATTACGTTTATTTTACCATTAATAGAATGATTGTTGCCTCTAAAATTATTTCTGGTGTCCTCTGGTTTTCATCTTTTAGCCTATAATTATTATAACAAGTCTATATATATGCTTATCCAGTTTTTCTGCCTGTTTTGAGCTATTTATAGTTCTCATTAGCAGTAGTAAGAGAGGAGATTTCTCTTGTTAAACACTGAGATGGGATTCTGGAGGTACTGTGAAGAGAAAATTGTTAGTCATGGACTTGATGTCCGAACAAAATAGACTTCAGCCGAAGAAAAGCAGCAGTCCTCTTATGCATCTACTTCCCAGGGAAGAAGAATCACCAAAATATTATCTTTCCTGAGACTGAGATGAGGCAAACCTTTAGTGCACATGCAATGAAACCCAAATCATTCTACAATTCTTTCAATCTATGAAATGAATGCCAGTCTAATGCTGCTCAAAAAAAAAATCATGTCTTCATGCCATTGCTTCCTTCATATTAAGCACTTCTGACTTTTGTGAAACCATGTCTGACCTCCACAGCATTGCTGGAAATGAGTGACAAGCAGGGTGACAGTTCAGCCCATCTCCCTTTAGCCTCACTAAGATACAGACAATGACTGTGGGCTGCTTATTCAGGCTCAGTAGAGAGACTGGCCTCATTAGAAACTGATCCTTCCCAACCATCTGACTAGAGTTAGATACCTGTCTTAGCACCATGCTCATGGCTGGGGTGTGGCAAATTGTTACTTCCACATCTCAGTTCAAGAAATTTGTAGCTCTGAGAATTCTGCTGGTATTGTTCATGTGGCTTTTTGATAATTTCTTCTGCATTGTAAATATGTGTATTAAATTTTCTCTCTAAAGGACAGTGGGAGAAGCAACATTTCTCTTTTCAACAGATTACTTTTTTCCCAATGAAAAGAATTATGCACACACAACAGTTTATAACACAAAGAGGGATTAACGATCTCAATAAAAGTTAGATTTCTTTACCTTATAAAAAAGAAAAGAGAAACATTGGACTTTATTCTTTTGCCTAAGGGACTCCATGCTATCACTGTATTTTCTGGTCGGGAAATTGGTAACAGTCTTCCCCAGAGACTATCTAACCTTTACAAAGTTGTCTTACACATGCTAAACTCCTTTAAAAAAATAAAACTAGACATTTAATAGAGAATTTTCTCCTCTGTCCTTTCATAAAAGAATTTATCTCATATTTTATAAATTTGTAGCATATTTCTTCAATAACATTAAAAAAAAAAAAAAAAGAACAGTCCATTGTGAAGGAGGGTAAGCTTGCAGTAATATTAAAAAAAAAAGCTCAACAGATTTTGTGAAATTGCTGTCTGGGAGGTGTATTGAGACCTCAGGCCTGAGAGTTGTTGAATCATCAAAGATAACCAGATATTTAGTAATTTCTCTAAGGTAACTTAAGGGGAGTTCTCACTGAGAAATATGACTTATTTGTCATATGTGCAGAACAGGACTCATTATTTTTCAGATTCTTTCTCAAGTGCTCATGTTAAATATGCTTAGTTTAAAACATATCTGTTCTACAAAACAGTAAAACCCTACAGAATCATCCTAGAAATTGAAAGTCATTGCAGTCTCTCAACTCTCCCATTGTGACCAACAATACATTTCTTTCATCAATATATTTCTTGTCAAGCTACATGCTGCTCTCTCCATTGTTTCCAAATGCCAGCCTAAGCTACTACTGTCAATTCCTTTCTTTTTCCTGAAAACATTTACTCTCAGGGAAAAAAAAAATCACTCTGAGGTAGAGATTTGTCTGTATATGAACACACATAGAAAGCAAATTTTTGCATATAAAAGAGTCTTTCTTATATGCTCGCTGCACAGAGCACTCTCTGCTCTTATGCTCTGTACCTGCGAAAGGGGTGTCACAACCCGGACTGGGAGCCAGGGAGTCATAAGAGTTCTGTGATCCCCTTGTGTTAAATTAAGGGGAAACGACACCAAATGACCAGTTAAAATGTTTTACTTGCGGTAGAAAACAATTTAAACGTGAAAAGGATAATAAACAATGTGGTCTCTTATAAATCTATAAGAGGGGAAAAAAAGGAAAGAAAAGAAAAAGAAAGAAGAGAAAGAGAGTCAAAGAAATCTGGTCACCACCCCTGGATCCAGCATTGTCTCAGGTCTGGTAGGTTGGGTGGTGGGTGCACACACAGCAAAGATCTGTTGCCTTTTAAGTTCATCTTATCGGCTGATTAGCATACTAGATGAGGAGGGGCAGGTATTCCATAAACTCATTTCCATGAGAGATGAGGAAAAAAGTGGAGCATGGGTTCTGTGCATACATTGAGGGGGAATGGGGTGCACCACCCCTTGTCCAGTTGAGTTGGTAGTTGTACTCACCCTGCCCACCTTTGTTTTTTCCTCAGTTCCCACAGATTTTTGCTGGCTTCCTGCTTCTTGAGCAATCATCCGGCTTCTGGGGCAGAAATGCTCATCTCTTATCAGGCCTGGTCACCTCTTCAGGCTTACACAATGGAGCCAATGATTAGTGGTCCTTGTTCTTGATGAGAAACATTTGGTTTCACTCAGTCCATGTCTCTCCCTTTGAGGCCTATCTAAGGAGTTTGTCAATACAACTGCAAGGGAGTGATGGGTGCATCCTTTGATACACTCCTGCTTCCTTGGGTGACATTCCTTAGACTAATCACAAAGGCCACAGCTTGTCCTTGAGGTTTTCTGTGTCGATTAATGTTTGAGGCATTCCTTCCTTCAGTTCCTTACAGGGAGAAATCAACAGTGGCACATGCTTGGATGAGTGATCTGGAAAAAAGTGGTCCCATGTTTATGTCTGGTCTATACTCTTCATGTACACCAAAGACATAAATAAATATGTGTAAAATGTATCCTAAACTCTGTCATCAGTTTGGCAGTTACCTGTATTTCCCCCAAAACCATAAGGATTATTTGGTTGTTTTTATGTAATTTTGAAGAAAATATCTAATATATAAATCATTTATCAATCAACTAAATTTAATAACCAGATATGCAAAATGGCCAAAGGATTTCAATTTAATTAAATGTTTAGTAGCACCTATATTATTTCTAACTGCAAAATAATGTTTATTTTATATTTGTGATGCAATAATACTCTTTTCTACTTTAGAGCAGAATTCAGAAGAGTTACTGAAATGTCAAAATGTAGACAGGAGGGAGGCCCATGAAAGGGCTCTTGCTTCTATATCTATCCAACCTGGGTCATTGTCAGTACATATTTGGTATTTTGCTATTCTGAGTTCTTACCTTATTTATTTGACCTAATAACTGTGATTATGTTATCTCCATTTGACCCACTGAGTATGGAATGTTAAACATGTTTATTAAGTGTATTAGAGTCAAACGATTTACCATAGAAACCAAAGGTTTCCGAGTCTTCATGTGATATTCTTGGAACCTGTCGTATTAATAATGGAGTTCGTTTTGTCATCTGCTTAATGACACTGATTTTCTGTGAAGCAAAGGAGGTGAGACATAGTACATGGTTTTTAAAACATCACTCCTTGAAAAAGTTTGAAAAATAAACCTTCTCTGTCAAAGGCAAGAGGACAACTTATTAGCTTTGTAACTCAATCATTTTTTACTCTGCTGCTTATCCCCTTCATTAAGATACCAAAATCACATGACTGAATTTACAGAGATTCTGACGGGGACTCTGCAAGTCAATAGGAGCTGGGGCAGTCAACCCTCTAAAAATAAGTGGCCTGATTTTTATACTTTGGAGGAATTTTCACTCAAGCAAGAAAATTGTCACAGCCAGATGGTGATGGAAGCATTACTACAGCAAGAGGATGTTAACAAAGATGCACTCAGCAAGGCAAATTGTTACCATAGTTACAGGATGCTAAGCATTTTCAAATAAATAAATAAATAAAATTAGACTGTATTATTTAGATAGCTCAATGGCAAAAAAATAATTTTGCATGATTTTTCCTTTTTGAAATTGATGTGTTTTTTTTCTACATTCTGCTTAAAACTTTGTTGCAACACTCTCTTGCTGACTAGGTACATTTCTTTCTACCTAAATACCCTTATCAGCTGTATTTATTTTTTATTCTAGAATAAATCCTGGTACTTACTGCCTTTCCTTTCTCCATTCTTCCGACATATCTGTACAACTGAACAAAGCATAATGGTCCATAGGATTTGTAAACACCCTTTAGGCTTCGATAGCAGGATATGACAAGCAGCAAAATTAATGTTGCTGTTGTAACAGCTCCTGAGTGTCCTTAGCCAGTGACTGGCCTCCCACTGTGTTAGTTACCACACAGAGGGAGTTTCCTGGAAATGTGGCTACATTAAAAGGGTATCAGATCTGATCATAGTCACCTTAAAGTGGGACAAATGAAGTCTTAGAGATCAGAAGAGTTTGCAGTATGCAGGAATGTTAAAACAAGCGTACTTTAATACAGGAAGCAGTGGTAGTGTGTTTGGTAGCCACATGGCCAAAGATAGCTCCTTTACTGTTGGAGGGATGTGCTGTGGAAGTTGTGTTTTTTCTTAATGTCTTGTAAAAGTTGTTTGAGCCATACTAAAATCTGCAGAATATTTACAAACATATTTACATGGTGCAGGGAAAGGGAGGGAAAAGCAGAGGAAAGGGAGAATGCGGGAGAATGCTGCTCTTCTTTTGCTAGAAGTAATCATCAGATACCACTTATTTAAACAAAAATTGTGACCTACTAAATCAACACAGAAAAGGTTAAGGTCAGTCTGGCAGGATTTTAAAGGTGAAAGATTTCTCATCTTTACAAATGAGAGAAAATGGAGCTTCTCTTGGCTCCATGGAGCCATTTTTCTGTGTATTTGAAAATAGTGTCCTTACAAAGGCCTGAAAATAGAGATTTGACATGGGCTGATTCTTGAACTAGTTTGACAACTTGTTGGTTTATGTAGGAATTGTGGCAATTCTGCTGCTGTTGGGACCAATTAATTTTCTTTTTAAAGTGTTCACCACCAACCTGAATATATGGAATATTGGTGTTGCTCCCATAGCTGTGCTTTCCTCCCTGCAGGATCACACTGTGTGTTGTATTGGGACCGTCTGTCACTATTTTAAATATTTAGATTAATGATCTAATACTAATCTAATGTCTCAAACAATTAATTGCTCTAGATCTGTAGAAAGGGAGACAAAGAAAAACTGAATTCCTCCAGGAAAAGTTGCTCTCATTCAACTTTTCACTTAAAATATTTTGCAGATCAGGGCCAAATACACTAATGCAGTTCAGGCAAGCAAAGTATTCAGATGTGAATAATCCATGAATATACATAACAAATCATACTTAATTACATTTTGATGTCTGGATAGAAGCCAGTATGTTTTGTCAAGTCTCATAGGGAAACTGCACAGGCTATTTATGCATCATTTCATAAATTGTTTTACCACCATGCTTCATCCTGTTCTTCAGGCATATTTTAAAGCTCACATCTCTTGTTAAGACCAGCATCATATTAAAGAGGAAACACAAATTTCGGTATAAAAGCACCAAAGAATATTCCAGTGAAACCATTTCATTCAGTCCACCTGAAATTTTTTCACATCGTCTTGGATGTTTTTACATTTTTCTTTCAACATAATAGATTTCATCCATTAAGAAGCTGTCAATAGATTACATTTCCAGCTAGGACAAGGGCAAAATCCAGAGGAACTAAGGAAAATAAACTGGTTTAAATACATAAAAACTATGATAGATAAGCCGCATTGTTATTTTAGACACTTACTAAATGCATTTATGTGATGTAGAAATATGTGAGCGTACATTTGTCAGCCTAAAAATCAGACATTTTTTCCAGACATTAACTTTCATGAGTACTTGGTTTATTATGATATGCGTACTTAGTCTTGCTAAGATAATGCTTTGGCTTATTAAAAAATCTATTCTTTTCTTACACATATGTAGCTTACTTCACTGCAAGAGACAAATTAATTCCACTTTATTTGTCGTGCAGGCCTGCAAACCCGAACAAATTAAACAAAGTAAATCTGGCTGAACCAAACAAAATAGTAGGGGGATTTGGAAATGGATGCTAGAACATGACAATGGTATTTTTCTTTTTGATCAACAGTAGTGGATCTGTGCTAATATTAGGTAAATATTGCTGCTGACTCAAACCTGCGTGAAGCCTTGAGGTAAAGGAGGTGTCTCCTCTGGAGTATTTAGGCATCCATGTCATAAGCAGTGCCATCTCTTAGGCTAATTACTTTCTTCTGTGTGCTCATAATCTCCAAAAATGTATGCTTCCTTGGCTGAGGCAGAGAGTCATCCTTCTGCCTTGAGGTTCTCCTCCTGTTGCAGTTGATGTTGACAGAGCATTGCTGGCAAACTGCTGTTTATGCTGTTTATGCTACTTTCCCACTGTCAGTGTTTTTGTGTTCTTCATGAAATAAATTACTTGTCACAAAGGTTGATATCAAATGTCCGGGACTTATTTGTGAATCTTCTTGGAGGGAGTTTCTTTAGTTCTGCTCTGATGGCAAGTGGTCTTCTGTTTGATGTTATACACATGATTTAAGTGACCTTCTTTTGGTGTTATACACATGATTAAAATAGTTTGCAATGAAAATGAAGTTTCATCCATCACAAATAGCCGCAGTTGAATTGCGTTATCTAAAATTATTACTTAAAAAACCCACTTTAACCACTTTGGAGTAAAGAAAAGTTGAAACTGGAAAATGGATGATCAGTAATCTATGGATATATTTGAGGGCTCTAGAAAGTATATGACCTGCAGGACACTTGCATCAATAACAGCTTTGGGCTTCTTGGCTCCTTTGGTGGCAGCAAGGGGGATGGTGAAGGAAGAGGGAAGATGGGAAAGTAGGCCTATATTTCTTTTTGTTTTCTGGGAACTTAGACTCTTAAATAATACCAGTAGGTGCCACAAAAATAATTTTTATAGATATTTTTAATTTAGGCAATAGATTTTAATTTGTGTTTTACCAGACAGTGTTCTCATCATTTATTTGATAAATACCAACTGTTTAATCTTCATTTGCAAGGAAGATTCAGCAAAATTTGTTCGTATTTAAAAACCTCACTTTTGTGGAAGGAATATAGATCAGATAAATGTCTACATTCATATTGAGCTGTTTCTATTGAAAACCAAGTATAAAAGAAAATACATTTTTGTTAAATATTGAAATTTATGTCACATATTTTTTTTTATTCCCTATTTTTTTGTTATTGTAAAAACAAAACATTGCTTTGGTTTTTTTTGTAGTTCTGCTGTAACTCTAGCTGTTCAAATCTTTTACTTACCATCATCAAAATCTCGCTAAGTGTTAGAGGTTTAACCTAGAATATTTGTGTAGGAAAGTAGGGCTCACTTGCTCTCAAAACATGAAATGTGGGGTCATAGCTTGGCTGCAGAGTTGAAAGAAAACTTGCATTTGCCTCACTGTGACATTGGTTTGTATTTTTTGTGTCATCAAGCTCATTATATGTACTTATGCTTTCGAAATATTAGCAAAGTGCATTCCCATTCATTGAGGCACAATGCATAGAGACAACTATGTCATTAGAATAACACCTCCTTGGAAACCAGGTCCAAGCTGTAGTCCAAAGAAGCTCTTCTCAGCTTTCATTTAACATTGAGGGGACTTAAATTCTATAGGGGCACTTTTCTTACCCCAAATACCTCAAATTTTGGTTTAGTGCATATCAATAAGCACTTTCTTGTCAACAGATTGAGGCAACCTGATAACAAGCTCATGGCTAGGGGTGGGTGGGACATGGGATGGCAGCACCTCCTGCACCAGAGCCTCAGTGTATAGGACCCATGCAGAAGGAGCTTCTGTCCAAAATGTACCTAAGGCTTTCTCTTGAAAGGAAGGGGAGACAGGAACCAGACTGAGCTCTGTCAACTGCATAACAGAGTTTAAACCATTTTAATTCATCTGGGCAGACCCGAGCCCCAAATCCACTCGGGGTGATTCTGAGGAATTGTACTTGCAATAGGCTTGTAGGACTCCAAAGGTGAATTACCTCTGACAGTGAAAATGGGGTAGTCTAGAATAGTTGATTAAAAAAGGACCGTCACCTTTCTCAAAGATGTTCAAGCTATATGCTTTTAGGAGAGAGGAGTAGGCTTTGGACCTTTGAGGAGATTTTTGGTAATCATTGGATCCCCTGAAGAGAAGTGTCTTCTTGCAGTGTTCTGGGGGTAGGCGACTCCATCATCATCATGCTCCTGGTTGCTCACCCTCACCATGTGTTTTACAGACAACCTTACTCCATGTCTTAGGATCCTGGGGTCTGTCCTGGGGTTAGACAGGTCTCCCAGTGTTGCTGTGAATAAGGTATTGAGCAAACCACTTAGGCACCCAGTGTATTGTTTTGGCCATACTAGTAGATTACTTTGACCTACTAGATTTTGGGTTTACTAGCCTTTGTGTTTAGGCTGCATAAAGATCCATGGAAAAATCAGCCTGATATCCCAGGTTTCAGAAGTAAACCCCTCTGTTGGCCAAGCTGACTTTGCTTACATTTGTATCTGATGGGTTTAAATGTGGGGCAAGATCCAAACATTTGGGCATTTTGTAGCCCAGTGTCACAGACTCTGAAGACACCGATTAGTTGAAAATTTTAATAGCTCAGGTTTTGGACCTAATGTCTAGTGCTTTGTGAAGGATGACAGACTACTTCTGGTAACTGAGTCAAATATTTCTGTTTGTCTTCTCTGCATGAAGTTCTTCAGTACAGCAGTTTTCCACATAGTTTCATTAAAGTCAATGTAGTTGCTTGGTGTAATGCACTAATAGCTCAAGATTACAAACTGTTGAAAGTCTCGTGAGTTTTAAAATCCCAGAGACGGTAGTTATTTTCTTTTTTCTTTTTTTCTTTTTCTTTTCCTTCCTTCATATTCTTGGAAGGGTTTTTGCTTTATTTATTTTTAAGAATTTTACTCAGAGGAAGCCAAATATAAGACTGCGCTCTTGTGCATGCACTATGCCAGCATCTTCAGTTGTCTCATAACAGTTTTCAGACAATACAGTCTGCACTTTTCCCTACCAGTCATTCTAGAAAAATGCATTAGATTTCAGTTATTCCTTATCTTAGACTGTAAAAAATTATTACAAGGTCAAGGTCCAAACTCTGTTCAAAACTTTTAAAAAAACCTTATTCATTTCTTGCTGGAATCTTTGATTATGTGCTAAGACAACTAAACAGAAAAAGTGCTTCACTATCAGAGAATTAGTTTGGTGCTGAGTGTTCTTTAAAATCATCTCATTTACATCAGTGACTAAACATGGTCTTTTTTCCTGCTCAATTCAATTAAGTATTTTGAACTGAAATGATATATCTTATGGAAAAGTCAAGGTAGCTGTCTTTTGAAATACTTTTCAACTCAGTAAGATGAAAGTAAGACAAAAAACATACTCATTTCTAATTTTTAAGAAATATTTATCAATTTAGAAAACAAAAAACTACTATTTGAACTTCAAATAATTCTAAGTATGTGGTGTTCTTTACCATATCAGACACCTATTTGAAAACAAGTACAGAAATGCTCTGCAGCTGCATTTACTTAGAAAAAATGGAGCTACCTTAGAATATCAGGTCTCCTGCAGCATTATCAAGTGAGGTTTGATAATCATCAAGGAAAAAGTCTAATCTAGTATTTTCATTCTTCTTGCTGTAGTTATATCTCAGACTGTTCCTTGATTCAAGTGCACTGGGCAGCAGAATTAACTTTTCATATGTATTCCTATTTGATCATATCAATTTTATTTTTAGGCAATTTTCTTCAAATGTCTATATGCATGTGTATATAATATACATTTTCTAGGGAAAAGCTTAAATTATTCTCTAAATAATGGTATTTATATACCAAATACAAAATGCTTTTCAGCTTGGGAGTTACTGTTCTGTGATTTGAAACATCAGTGAGCACGTTTTTGTTCTGCCTTTTGAAGATATTGCACTTTAAATATATCTGCATTTAGTCTGTCCTGTTTTATTTTTGCTTATAGTGCCCTCACCTGTAACATAGGGCCAAGTGCAGAACTTTAGCAGTAAAAATGACAATTTTGTCTTTGAATCTCAGCCAGATAAATACCTCTCTAAATGTCTTGTTTTGACAGCCAGAAACAGCTAATGGGTTCCAGCTGACTTGTATTAGTTTGCAAGATTATACTTGAAACATTACTGTGGTGTTTAGTGTACCCTAAATACAGTTTACTTTTATGTCAAACCTCAGTTGTGTACTCTTACTCTATAATGGATCCTGCGGACACTAATGAAGCAAATAATTCATGCTTCAATTTCAAGTACCGTCCTTCATTTAACCATTTATCAAGTTGTGGGACACAACAGATCAAAATAGGAAGCAACTGGGGTGGGAGAAACAAAATCAGTGTAGCTGCTTCTTTGGTGTTCCCTCACTTGTCATCTGCCCAGGTAAAATCTCTCTCCAAAGTTCACAAGAATGATAAGCACACCTTTCAGTAACAGACTTTTATTCAGCAAACTTTTTAGAAACAAACAAGAAATCTGGGAAGGATTACCAATTTAGTCTGGATTTTTTTTATTTTTTAAGATCACTCAGAACAATTATCCAAATAGTCATAGTTTATATCTGAACATAAAACTAAGTGGATAGGCCTGCAGGATGTAAAACAGCTACAGTTTTCTCATTTTCGAGTCATCTTGATTTGATATACAGACAAATACAGTATAGGCTTCTTTTGTTTACACTGTGACTCCCAGTTTAGTACACAGATGCAAGGTGACAACCAGTAGAGTATGGATATTTTTCTAAGGCCTGAGCAGGAGAATGGGGTGCAATAGCTTCTCTTCAACAGGGAAATCTGAATCTGGCAGGATCTTGCAGTACTGGGTTTCTGGGAGTACCTTCCTTTGGGAACTTTTCTCTCTACAGTGGTCTTCCAGGCTATGGATCTTCAGTGCCCATGTTGCCAATCAGGGCACAGAAGCAACTAGGGGCACAGCTGTGTACTGTCAGGTGAAAATAGAAAAAGCTTGCTTTGCTCTTTTTAAATGAAAAGTTCATCACACAAAAATTCAAGATTTTTGTTGAATGAGAAATGGTGCAAGGTAGGAAGAGATGTAAAGAGAACAGACCCTGCAGATCAATCAATTAGGACTCAAAAAGTTCAGATTTCTTCACAATTTGCAGACAGCTTTCCTTAGTTATGTTTTCCTGCCAGGACCTGATTGTAATTCAGGGATGCTCTTGACTAAGTCTTTCCACAAAGCTGAATCCTATATCCTGTAAATCAAAGCTTGCTCCCTTGTATGCCTGTGCATTCTCTTTCCCTCCCCTGCTTCCCTACAAACACATGCTGCCATTAATTTCACTCATACTAACCTTAATATTTCTCTTACAAATTTCTGCCCTGTTAATGGTGGACTGTATAAGCTTTGCTCGTGCCTAGTTAGACTCAAGTAGGTTGTGTTTAAGGATAAGTATCTGATCTTCACACAGATGCATTTCAGGGAGGTAAATGAGGAATGGGGGAGAATGGATATGTGGAATTTTGTATGAATTACTGCACTGCTTCCTGTCTGCTTCATATATATATATGTGTGAGTATTTACGCATGATTACTCTTCTCATCTAATACCTCAGTGTCTTGGGCCAGGACCCCACTGTGCTGAGGCTGTTCCAAACAGCCTTCCTGGGTTTGAAAGCCAAAATTAATGGAATATATGGGATCACAGCCAATCTAAATTTAGTTTTCACCATATGTATTGCACTGCACAAAAATAATTTAATTTCCCCCCCCATTTTTTGGCTTCTCTTTTTAGTTTTGTTCACTTCCCAGTTCTCAAGCATTAGCATTACAGTACAATAGCTGGACAAAGACAAGTGAGGAGATATTTCATTAAAGACAGCTGTTTTCAATAAATATTTGTTTCGTGACATTTTTACTGACTTTAGACTTTTCAAAAGGTATGTTCACATCTTCCTTTTGAGCCAATTTATATAGGTAACTGTTTCTTTCAATATCAGTATTATGGCTATCTTCCTCAAGACTTTTTCCAATATACATGTTTTACCATTTTTTCTCTTTTCAAAACATGAGGTTATTTTAGAAATCATGTATAAACTGCTGAATACTAATATATGTATGTTTTATTTTAATAAGCATTGGGAATCTGTATTGGTACAACAGATGGAAAAGGGCTCAGTGACTTTTGCTGTCTTGTAATGTGCTTGACATTATAACCTTGGGCAGGGATTTTGGTTTGGCCTTCCAAAAATGAAGATTATCAGCCTCTGCAAGTGTTTGAGGTGGGTAGGATGAAATCCTAAAAGCATTGCCTCTGGAGTTAAGAGCCTGCCTTTGAAAGCCTTGGCCTAGGTAGAGAGGTTGAAAGTTGGGGTGATTAATACATGATCATTTGCTAGCAAAGCAAGCTTCTAATTGATGTGATTGAGGAGTGAAAGGGTTTCTTTGGAAATTTATTTTAGAAACTATTGACCAGAGCAAGCTGCGTATGATTTCTTTCCAACAGATTATTTTTAAAAGGAAATTCAATTGCAAGCATCCAGTTCAAGAACAAGACATTCTCACAGCTGAACAGGAAGAAAATAATCCTATTGCTTTGGACTTAAATGAAAATAACAGTGCTTTTTGTGTGCTCATGCATGTCTGCCATTGTAGCTCAGCTTCTATCATGCGTCAGTGACTGGAGCTGTGGTTCTGGTGGTATTTGAGCCATTCTGTTTTGCTTGTAACATTTTGTTTCTACCATTAACGAGACTTGTTACAGCTAGCTTAACGATAACTTCCTGTAGAATATTTCTTTAAGGGCATGACTCTTCCTGTAACAGGTCTCAAATAAATAATGACTTTACTTTAGAAAGTGTCAAAAAAAATATAAAAGCCTGATCCTGGAAACATGATAGAAACTTATAATTTTTCTTTTTATTTAGAAAGACGCTTTTTCACTTTAATGAATCAAAATTAATTTGGTTTTAACCAATTAACTTAATTTGCCATTAACTTAATCCTTAACTAAAACATTGCTTGATGGCTGTAGCAAATTAGTTCACACATTTAAAGAAGGTCTAACAAAGTATTCTGACGTGGAAACCACATCAGGCGTAATAACTGTTTTCATAGCTCTACTGGTGTGCCAGAATAATGCTTTTCAGCACAACACTGGGCTAGTTAAAATTCTTTAGGAAACAAGGCATTCTGGTTTTTATTCTCCTTCCTAAACAAATTAATTTTAATTCACCTACTTCTGTTTCTGATTTCTTTGGCTGTTCTTCCTTGGAAGGGCAATTTGGGCTAGTGTAATTGTTTTGTATGTTAATATCTATTGCCAGGCTCCATAAAATAGTGAAGTAGTATTATGTGATGACTGAATATACTGACCGACTGACTTTTGCTAAGGACATGCAGGTTTTTTCCTCCTACTTTTTAGGACTGGATTGTATTTGCTCTTAAGTTCCAGGAAACTTTAATTTTCCAGCATATTTATTTACAATATATTAAGTGAAGTATATCTTCTGAAAATTACAACATACTCTTACTTTTTTCCCTCCCCTAATTTCTTACAGAATACAGAATGTTGTGGTTTTACTATGTATGTTTTAATGTTAACTTTACCATAAACCATTCTCAGCTATCATTTCTTACAGAAGGAAATACTTTTTCCTCAGTATAACTTCTAACTTTTATTTCAGCTTGTGTGCTTTAGGCAATAAAGTCTCATAAATATATGTGACTTACATAAACACAGTTATTTTGTAAGCAATCCTTAATAGGAACCATTCATTAACAATATGCTCAAGCTATCAGATATTCTGAACATTCTGAAAAGATGTATTATAAAATTTCAAATCTGCATATTAAACTTCCAGTGATTAAAAAACCCCAACCTGTACGATAGGAAACAGTACTGGCTAATTGCTTATTCATTAATGCCAAACTTTTGAGGCAAATGTTCAGAAGACCAACATGTGTTTCTCACCAGCTCAATTTCTACATGTATAACTGTGACTGTATTTCTCACTGCTTCACCGTGGAAATAAGTGCTCACTTCATGGTCAACTTCACTATGATCTGACTATTTGGGTCCGTAATTTATTTTCATGTTCTTTGCATACAGGTTTAAAGAAAACCTTTCTGATATGCTTTATTTCATGATATCCACAATAAGTAATAAACCACATTTTCTTGTTCTGCATGTATATCTATATCTCATGCAATGTAAAATCTTGATGTAACTATTTAGTGGAAGTTTCTGACATTTCTTTCCGTTCATAGTATAGGATATTGAGAGTGAGCTCAAGGGTAAGATATTCTTATACAGTCACCAGTGTGTGTGAAGCCATCAGTTAAGTGCAAATTATCTTAATTTAGCAGAATGCATAGCTCAGCAGTGTTTTTCTGAATCTCTAGTGGAATAAGATAGTTCTGGGAGCTTTTTAAGTTTATTTTCAATTATTTTGAGCAAATATTCCTCAAATGGAAATTTAGTTTGATCCTCAGACTTGTTAAAATTAGATGTAAGCAGAACCTTTTTAATTCTAGTTTTAATCCAGTCCTGCCTCCTCTCATTCATTTTGTGTCAATCAGACTTGAACTGACATTAGAAAGTTCAAACACTTTCAACTATGATTCAGCCTGAGTAGGGTTTGTTTAACCAATAGTTGGACTCTAGCTATTAAAAAAACTATCGAATATCTTACAAAGAAAAAGATGCTTTTATATATAAAGGCTACAGTAAATTAAGCAGCTTCAGTATTATTTGAAAGGAATAACATAATAAACAACCTTCTTCTTGAGGATTACACTTTCAGAACAGTTATATTAACTTATATTTGCAAACCTCCTTTCTGAATTATTCTATATATTTCTTGTCCATCACTGGGAATCTATTTTCTTCATGTTTTTGAGTAGCTATTGTTTATCTCTTCTTTCTTCCTTAGGTTTACCGCTACTTTTATCCATATTACTTAAAACAAATTCAGTATTATTACTTCGTACCAGGCTAGGGTTGGGGTCAGGGGGTTTAAACACACACCCTCTTTTGAAGGAAGATGGCACAAATCTTCTAATCATTGAAGCCACTTCTTATATAGGACAGTTATTTCAGCATAGGTAATTTTTAGACATAAATTTCTAATTGCTTTCATTAAACTCACTGCATAATGTGCTCTGACCCATCACAACAGAAAAGTAGAAATTATTTATAATAAAGTATTTCATTATGCTTTTCTCATATTTTTTTGTTGCATGAATAAATTTGCAAGCTGAAATAACAAGCAGCTCTCCTCCCACTGCCCTAACAGAGATAAACATTTTTAAATGCATCTGAAATAAACTTGGAGTGCTGTAATTGGCAGCTATTTTGGGTCTGATCTATCAAAATCATTGACATTTTGCCATTGATTTCCATGAGAAGTCTCTTCATCAGTGCTATCGCTTTAATAAAAATAAGTACTTGTTATGAAGTGGGCTGGCACGAAAGAGGTTTTCAACATCATAACAAATATAAATTTGCAGTTTCTATGTTGTCTCACACAACCTAATCATTGAATCTGCATGTTTGAAGGAATTGGGAAAACAGGTCAGTGAACAACTGAAAATAATGTTTATGTGCAAGCCTTCTTTCTAGTTTATAAACAGGGTTTTCTTCTATAGGTTGTTTAGATGGATTCACTGAATCTGTCATTTGTATTTACTTGTCCAATAGAAGCATCTTTGAAGAAACAGGGGAAAGATAATTTGGTCTGATTATTGCTTCTGTTTCCAAGACTAATTAGCTCTCAAGTACATCATGGCTTCTTCTAGGTATTACTTTTATTTGGTGGTGGGCAGGGACTTACACTCTAAGCAGATCTAGAAGTCACTGGGCCCTGTAGTTCTTCATGCCTTTAATTCACTGTTCATAGTCTTTTTCCCTTTTTGGGACTAGGTGCTTGCTGCTAGCAGTCATAAAATAATCTGAAAAGAAGCATTATAGATGAAACTATAAATGGGCTGAATGCATTACTAGCTTACTAAAGTCACTCAGTTGCTACATAGGAGAGCAAAGATAGGACCACAGTCCCACAGATCTTCATAGAATTTGTCTCTTGAAATGATGATAGCTCTTGTGCCAAGTATCACTGAACTCCAGAGCAGAGGTCATACCATTACAAGCCCTGTGCTTCACAATTCATAACTGAGGCTTGAGTCAGACTAGTCTGTATCTTCTCAGAGAGAGCACCTACTGGGTGAATCAAGATCATTTGCTTTAACTTTTATTTTTCAGCTTTGCTTTCTGAAGGGCGCATAGCAGCTGATCTAGAAATACACACAATGTTGAACAACAGAAGAGCATTTGTGAATAATGTTTCAATAGTCTGAATATCCCTTAGGTCCATAGCATCTTCTTTCTCTCAGCATAAAAGTCTAAATTTTCCTATGTCCATGACATTGCCTTTGAAATAGCCTCACTATTTGCATGCAATTCTATCTCTTTACAAAGAGTCTCTGGAACATTCCATTGATTTAAAAAAATAGAACTTAATTCTTTAAAATATTTATTAAGTCCTTGTGATAGAATATTACAATCAGTAGCAATGACACCTTCTGTGCTAACAGTTTCCAGACTAATATGCAAACTTCAAAAGTTTAGGTATGCAAGGCAACCATGTCTTACAGAGCACTAGAAATTTTAATAAAATATATCTAGCTTTTATAAAGCCATTCACCTGGGAAGACTTGTGTTCTTTGTGGCCTCACATTCTTTTTCTCTGCCTTCCATCACTGTCACTAGAGGGCAAGCAGGATCAGCATGATAATCCAGCAGATCAATCTGCTAAAACTAATGCCTTTTTTTCTCTTGGATCAGTGAGCAGCTCTGACTGTCTCTAAAGCCTCTGGTCATTGGAAGAGGGAAGCAGTGCTCAACTGAGGGAGCTGGAGACTAGTGGTTAGATCAGCATAAAGTGGAACTGCATCTTGGTCAGGACCTGAATATCTATCTAAACAGACACAGAGCAAATGCAAATATTAATGTGCTCTTGGCTAAGACCTTTCATCTTCACAGAAAGTGAAATCATGTCTTCTGTGACCAGCAAATTGCATTGCTATACCTCTAAAGACTTTGAAAACAAGTGATGGATTCCTATTCCTGGCTCTTCATTACTGGGTCATACCTCTTGCCCTCTCTGGTCTTTCAGACTTTAAGCGAAGTTGTCTGCACATCTTGAATGTCTTGGCGGGAGCATTCATTGACTAATCATTGACATTTCTTTTGTGCATCGTGCTGACTTCCACATGGCAATTCATTTTGCTTCTACCACACCATTATATATAAGAAGTGGGGAATGGCTAGATGTTTCCAAATTGCTTGTCAACCTTTAAATTTGTAGCTGTTAGTTTTGTTAATGGCTAGGCAACCTGCTGTGAACTTTTCTCATTAAAATGGCTTGTAACACAGGCACCTGACAGTATTGCTTGAATTTACACCTTTCATTTCAAGGCTATATCAGAAAAAAAGACTTGCTTGTTTCCTGCTAACTAGAATAGTAGCCTTTTGTATGCTAACATATTAAACTCTGTATTCAGATAAAATTTTATTAGAACCTATGAAATATCACCTTTCAGCAACAACAGGCAAATAATGCTGAAAGTTTCTTCTCTAGCCAAGATTTTATGATATGCAGAATAATGTCTGGTATTGCTAACTTCTTATAGGCAGCAGGGAGAGCTGACATTTTCAGAAATGACCAGAAAATGTGATGCCTTGATTTTTGTATAACTACTTTAAAATGACTTTTAAAGCAGTGTCAACTACGTCTCTAAAATGTTCCAGTGTTGCTATCCACAAACATTAGGCCCTTCTTTTTTCCCTTAATGCTTCTGTTTGTTTCTTCACTAGAGTGAAAATACTCATGTTTTTCACATATGACTTCTAAATGTGAAAGATTTCATGTTTTATCACTGCAAAGGCAGTTTCCTTGTCAAGTGGAATCATGCATTTTGTTTCCTCTGTAGTTCCTTGTCCTTACTAATAAAAAGGAATTTTATTTCTTGTCAGCAATTGTGCTATAAACTAGTCTGGAATGTTTGTATTTGTATTTGTCTGACTGATATTTACAGCCGAAGTCCTCTCCTGAGGTTAGGCCCAGAACTCTAAATATTAGAGCTTAGTTAATTTCTCCTAATGCACAGCTGGCACAGCAGAAAATGATGCTCATTTTTTTGTATACAGCCTCTGTAGTTATACACTTACTTGCTTGGGACTATAGAAATAATGAGAGATCTTAGCTACACACCCTGTGCAGATAGGAGGGGTTTGGGAATTGCAGTTTACAGATCAGGCAATGAGACAGGACGCTCTGTTCCTTCTGTTCAGGCTGTGGCCCTGTGCAGGAAATGAGAGGGGGGACTAGTAGGCATGTTGGTAGCCTTGTAACAAAAATTTTCCTAAAAAAGAGGGGTTACTTGGCTTTCAGTTCCTATTGCTAGGGCAGGTCTTTACCCTGTTCAGTGACTGTTTAGTGTAAAATCCCTTACAGGATGGGTGAATAATTACAGGATTTAGAAAGTTGAAGGGAAAGGCAAGGAATGTGGGTAGAGGGGAAATAAGAGAGCAGAAAGTTGGAGGCAGAAGGTAGTGAAACAGAAATTAGATAATTTCTGTCACTTTTAAGTACTGGAAGTATGTATGAGGGCATGTGATTCACAAAGATTAATAGCTCAGGAGATTAATAAAGTGTTATGTAATCAATTGCATAATAATCCTCAAAGGTTATCATTGTTACTGCTCAGGATAGTAAACAAAAAAAAATCATTAGCATTGTCCCTTAATCCTCAAGATCTTCTTATAATGACTCTAACATCTCTAGATGTTCTACTGAAAGTGACTCTTTAAAGATTTGAATGTAATTGTTTCCACACGGAATTGTTTAGCTAAAATAGATGTAGCTAATTAATTTTAATTGTTCGCTTTTCATTTGAGCAACTTTCTAACGTATCTACGGAAAGTTATGACATTTATGACCATTTAAACACAAAGACTGTGCTAAACAAACAAATGTTCCCTCTTCTGTTTCATCCAAACACAAAAATGGCACCATGCCGTTTGGCACAACATGGGCACTCAGAGGCAAAGCGGCTTCATCTTGCCTCATGACTTCTCTGATTCTGGGCTGAACCTGCCCTTCAGCAGAGTGAAAACAGCTTCTGCTGTACCTCTCTTGCACCTAGAGGGAGAGAGACAGAGATCCAGAAAAGAAGAGAAGGAATAGTTCACAAAATATAGGATAGAAAGAATGACAGTAACCTATCTGCAGATTGTACAAAGTAAACTTGTAAAATCTTGACCTAGATTATGAAGAAGACAACAGCTGTTGAACCTAAACCAGGCATATAGGAGATAACTCCACGTATTTATCTGGGTGCAAAAAAAGTTTCTGTTGTACCAGGGCTATTGAATGCTTTCCTCGTGTCTCACCTAATTCTTAGGAGAATTAATTTCTTTATGATCAGTAGAGGCTTGTGAGCATTTTCCAAAGGCTGGGTGGCTGTTTGTCTCCTTTGGATAAGTTGGTTCCTGACAGAGGGAGCCAAAATTCCAAACTCCTAGTGATGAAATTTATATGAGCTTACTCTGGTTCTTTGCATCTTTTGTTTTTATAAATCCTTATCAACAGTGAATCTGAGTCTTTAAAGAGCTTTTATTGCTTTTGTATATTATATATACATTCCTGCACGATCTCCCACCCCAGATTCACACAGTGAGGTTAGCAACGTTTCTTTGGTTAGCTGAAGATTTCTTAAGGGGCTATAATAAACATTGGGGTCTTTTTCCAAAATTTGATTAATATTGCTTAGACCTTGAGTTGAATCAGTGGCACACAGAGAATAAGGAATTATCTTTGATCCTGTTGTGAGGAAACTGTAGTATATAATATGTTTTGGGTGAGTTTAAGCATTATTGTTGCTCTTTGTGCCACTAGCTGGTTAGAGCGTATGGAGAAAGGGAATAGGGTAACATTTCATATACCCTAATGTTCAACTTCTGAGTAAGACTGTATTACCTTGGCTTTTGTTTTCAATGTTTATCATAAAACAGAAACTAGTTTCAATTGGAAAGTAGTCATTTAAGGCAGCATTGCAAGTGAATTAGCTGTTCTGAGTCTCTATGATCTTGTCTTTGAAAGAATATATCCTGATTTCTTTTTCATACTCATAAAATTTTAATTTTTTTAATGTCTGTTTTAGGGTTTTTGTTCTTTTATTTGGCATGCATTGGGGGAAGAAGGTAAGCAAGGAAATTACCTATAATTGACAATAATAATGAGCGTGTCAGGGAGAAAACTGTACTTTGTCACTTAAAATCTACCTACTGTTCTTCAGATTTCCTTTCCTATATTAGGAATTGTAATTATCACTATACTAAGAGCACATAGACACCAGTGAGAATTTGGCCCTATTTATACTAAAGTTAGCTAGTCTATACAGTTTAATTTATATTAAAGGAAGCACAGTTTTGTGCCATACATCACAATTTTCTAAATGCTCTGATGCTGGCAACAGCACTGATTTCCTCCCGCTGTTTTGTATTATGGGAGGAAGACATGGGAGGGATGGATAGGTAATGAAATCAGAAATGTTTAACACATGGGGATCACCAGTGGGCTGGAGCATTTGTCTTGGCATAGCTGTCCCAGAGGTTCAGTCCTTGCACTAGATACCAGGCATACAGAGAAGTGGGAGACCCTTCTTCAAAGAGCTCAGTCAATAACCATGAGGTTAGAACACTGGGGTGGGACTTCAGTGGTATACAAAGGAAAGCTCCACCACAAAACAAAGCACAGGATTTTATTATAATGGATCCAAAACAAATTAATTAATAATTCAAAAATAACGCAGACTGGATCTTGATGATGTGCAAGATTTGGTTTTTTGGTAGCATGGCAAAGTTAATGAAGCCAAAGGGATGGAGCAGAGTAACAGCAGGATTAATGGTGCTGTCCACCAAATAGAGAAAAGGGACACAGAAAATATGTTTTAGGAAAAGCCAGTTTGTTGTCATTAATATACATTTGAAAGCTGAGTATCCACATGGAGATCTTGGAAAAACAGAGAGGATTTTTTGCTTGAACTTCTGTGTTCATCTGGATCAGAGCAACGCAGAGCAGGGCAGTAGCTTTAGCTTGTTTTTAAATCCAAATGAAATTAAAATTCAGTTTCCCAAGGAAATATAAAAATGTGCTGATGGTTAGAAGGAATTCTGTCTCAACAAAATAAGGTGGAGTACTGTGTCCAGCTCTGGGGCCCCCAGCATAAGAAAGACATGGGCCTGCTCAAGTGGGTCCAGAGGAGGGCCACGAAGATGATCAGGGGGCTGGAGCACCTCCCCTATGAGGACAGGCTGAGAGAGTTGGGGTTGTTCAGCCTGGAGAAGAGAAGGCTCTGGGGAGACCTTATAGCAGCCTTCCAGTACTTAAAGGGGGCCGACAGGAAAGATGGGGAGGGACTCTTTGTCAGGGAGTGTAGTGATAGGATGAGGGGTAATGGTTTTAAACTGAAAGAGGGTAGATTTAGATTAGATAGAAGGAAGAAATTCTTTATTGTGAGCATGGTGAGACGCTGACACAGGTTGCCCAGAGAAGTTGTGGCTGCCCCCTCCCTGGAAGTGTTCAAGGCCAGGTTGGACGGGGCTTTGAGCAACCTGGTCTAGTGGAAGGTGTCCCTGCCCATGGCAGGGGGTTGGAACTAGATGATCTTTAAGGTTCCTTCCAACCCAAACCATTCTGTGATTCTGTGATTCTAAAATGCTTATTTTTATGACAGAACTGCATCGAGTAGTTTTTTTTTAATTAATATTTGACTTAGTTCAGTGAACAAAATTAGCGTTAAGCACATATAAAAGACCAATGAACTATGTAGTATTTTCATACAAATATTTACCTCAACTAGGAAATAGATTTTAAAATGGAAATATTCTTTCAGATTCAGAATGTTTTTCTTCATTCTTAGAAAATGTCTTGCAATCTAAGAGTGTTTTACAACAAAGAGAATCTCAGATTTTCATCTAATGCTCTCACCCTCCTTCCCCCCTCCCACCCAAACCCCCTATCATTAACACAATTCCTTGCAACTTAACTGCAGAGAAATAGTGGAAGAGATAGCCAGCTCTTCACATAAAGATAATAGATGCCAACGCTACTATTAATTTCTGTTAGCTAGGTAATAAAGCTCTTATTTATTTCATTTTGGGGATGAAGCCACAATGGGAGCACCTGTATGTAGCAAAGTATATGCAGACTAGGTTTTGGTGATATGTCAGAATATAGACTAAATGTAGTAAGCAGAGAGAGGAAATCTGTCTTGGGATGTGTTCAGACATTGTTGAATAACCATGACAAGCGATCAGAGCTACAATACAAAATTATTAAAGTTTCAGCAGGTATAACTGAATGTGTGAAAGTCAGTAATCCTTGATAATTTATAATGTTTCAATGCCTCACACTAGAACTGTTTTACATAATCTTTTAATTAGAACTCTTGTTAGTTTTTGTGAGAATATTTAAATGTCCTAAAGATTTCTGATTAGCATGAATATTATAAATATGGAAAAAAAGAAAACCCAGGATGTTTCAGTTGATGCTGGAATAGAGAAAGCCTAGTTCAAACAATGATTTATTAAATACTGAAAATTAATAACTTTTTTAAATACCTTTGAAAATTTCCTTTTTAAAAAGCTTATCTCAAACTTTTTTGTTGGTATAAACCTCCAGGAGTTTAAATACTTTAGACTCTTTTAAGCATTAGGTGCATTTCAGAAAAGCAGAATTAGGCTTCTGAGCCTAAATCTAAAGACTACCTTTAGAGCCAGTGGAAGAAAAGAGGGGTCTTGCATGCAGCAACTCAGAATCTGTGTTGGACAAGTGCCTCTATATACAGGGTGTTGAATATCACTGTGAAGGTCCCTGTTAACTGAAACTGTGACAATTCACGTTAAGGTAAGTTTGTCATGAATGGAATTTGCCCATCAGATCCACTGATCTCTCCTAGTTTTTGTAAGAGAACAAAAGGTCCTAGTTTTTATTTGGAGCAAATCAAAAAAAGGCAGCAAGGCTTCTTCTTGAACAATCTCCATATCTTTCATTAGAAATGATGTTATTCCTTCTTTAGTCTTAAAGTTGTTAGTGATGACTGAAATTGCTAAAATATTTGCTCTATCTCTGCTATATGTGATGTTATGATATAGATTTCTATTTCAGCAAGATCAGATTTACTGATTGGTAACAGTATGATACCCTTACCTAGAATTTTTTTTTTTGCTTATAAAATTAATAAATACGATTTTCCTGGCACTTTTCCTTATATACTTTTATTTCTGTAGGCAAAAAAGGCCAATTTATT
Organism: Strix aluco; assembly: GCF_031877795.1. Taxonomy (NCBI): domain Eukaryota; kingdom Metazoa; phylum Chordata; class Aves; order Strigiformes; family Strigidae; genus Strix; species Strix aluco. The sequence continues at coordinate 77,157,575 of NC_133932.1, forward strand.
TTTCAATCTGCAGAAGAGATTTGCTCTTTCAGTTCAAAAAGGTTTTTTTGTAGCCTTATTGTTTTCTTGAATACTTGGAATGGAGAAAGCAAATCTCATTCAGTATTGACTAGGTTTGAAATTCGCTTAGATCACTAAGTTGGTCACTGATTTCTTTCAATAACATCTTAATTTATATTATTGTCTAGTCTCTCTCATGTTTGTGTGTTTTCACATGTTTGAGTATACAATATAACATACTTTTAATTTCTTTATCCTTGTAGTAAAAAAATTCTGAGGACTTCGAAAGATACATTTTATCGTATGCCCATCCATCTTGTAGCTATCTATTCATTTACATCCACACTTGATAGGCCCTATATTTTGTTTTCTAGAGTCCAGTCTTACATTTCATTTTTAGCAGTGGGAAAATTGTATGTAGATATGTGTTGTATGTATAAATCTATGCCTTTTTAAAGCATCCTATGATAATCTTTGGAGAATTTGGGGGGGTTTAAGAACTAAATTGCTTAAGCTTTGCCAGGTGGCCACTGATATTCATATTAAAATCTATGTACAACACTGATAGATTAATTTCACACAGAGTGAAAGTTTGAGTTTCTAAAATCATTTTTTGAAAGTCTACTGGAAATTGTAAAGATTATCTATACTTCAGAAAATCCTGTGTCATGTGAGGCATGTATGAAACAATCAAGGTTTAAATTGTCAACAGCTTCACGTATTTAAATGTGCTGTCTTCTAATCATAAATAATTTCAGAAATAAATCATGCTCTGAGAGCTTATGAAATAAAAAAATATTTTTAATGCTTTTGGCATACATTTTCAATTAAAATATCCTGTTGTAAAACAGAAGTGTTCTGTCTTTGGAAACAAAAATTATCAGATTTAGAAATATCTATATGCTGTTCAGATCCAGGTCTGCATGTACAGATTTTTGATTTACAAAATCTTTTGTAAAGGGACTTCCAGAGGTCCCTTTCAACATAAACTATTCTACAATAAACAAAAGACAGATTTCAGTAAATTTATTGGTCATTTGCATGATTTTAATTGAGAAAATTAATATTTTTAATAAGTAGAGGTCTCATCACTTGACATTTCTAAGCTTATATTTTTATACATTTGCAAAGCCCTGCATAAAACTGTAAAGGGCTTTGCAGATGATCATAACGGATAATGGATATCATAAAACATCATTGTTTCAGATCACTGTGCTCTTTCTTTATTTTCCTCTAAGCCTTCAGCAGTGTTAATCAGGAAGTTTTCCTTAGGTGTGGGCCAAATCTTGAAATAATGAGGAAGCTGGTCTGCAAGATGCTGATATTTTTCAAAGGAAACAATATGCACGTTTGATTGTACTTTGTCCTGGTTTAGCTAGGATAGGGTTAAGTTTCTGCAGCAGTGGGGGGAAGTTCTAGCCGGGTTATTCATATACCATGCTGACATCACCTCCTGGCGCCAGAGCGCGGGAAGATTCAGTGAGCGCGTGGGTTTGTGCAGTCGGTCCTCTCACTGCTGCATCGGTACATATCTTCCTCTGTTCATTGTTATTACTGTTATTGTTATTGTTATTGTTGTTGTTTGTTTTGTTGCTGTTGCACTGTTGTATTAAACCTTTCCTTATCTCAGCCCCGGGGCTTTGTATTTCACTCCCTTTGTGGAGGAGGGGCAGTAGCCGCGTGGTCTCAGACCCCGGCAGGGACTAAACCACCACATACTTGCACAACATACTGAGAGACAGCTGTTTGGTTTTTTTTAAATTAGGAGATTTAAAATAATAAAAATTGATTTCTATGGGAAGTTGACCTACCTGTAGCCAAGGTTTTAGCAGTCAATTTAAAAAATGTGAGAGGCATCAAAGCACTATTATTTTGTATAGCACAATTGTAAACAAAATCTTTAAAAACATATGAGTGATACTTGTAGCATGGTATAATACCTCATTCCACATGTGTAAAACTTCAATAGTAAGCATTTTTTTTTTTCACAATAAATGATGATGTGTAGATTGCTTATATTTGAGTCTTTAGGGCCCAGAAAGGATTTCTTTGTCTCTCAAGAGAGAATATTAGTCAAGGAGCTATGGTTCACAGCATTTTGGCTGCCAGTATGTTCCATTTCTAATTACTTCTGTTCTTCCTTATCAGTCTAGCATAGCCAGAACCGTTCACTTATTTACAGAGCACAGTTTGGATTGCATCAAAGAGAGCTTCCACTCATCAAGCTGTTTCCTGGTATTAATTTAGCTCTTCCTCCCTACATCTGTAGCCGAAGCAAGTTTCCATAGTGCTTAAGCTAAGGCTGGAAAAAAGTCAAAAAGCTTTGAGGCTTGATGAAAATTATTTTATTTTTTATTTTATTTTACTTTTATTTTATTTAACACAAGACTTACCTGAACATTGAAGGGCAATGCAACAGATGTTTGGAAACTTCTGGTAACAAATGAGTCTCAAAGGCTTAAGTTTGAAGAGCAACCTTGTATACCAGTAGCACAGTTCAGTTTCAAGGTGGATGGACTGGGAAAAGTGGGCTTTGGAAAGGGACGATCTTCTGTCTAGCTGTGTTCAAGGCTGAGGAGGTTTAAAAGCTGATGACTGGAAGAGAGTTTCAACAGTCTCTCAGTCTAGTCCAACTGTTGTTTTGACTGGATTCATGCACTGACTGATGGCTTCTAAGTCACTTTTATCCAGATAATAAGAGGCTGTGAACAAAGAGTCATTGACCCAGTGGATGCTCAGGGTTCTCAAATAGTGACACACAGCCAGCAAGAAACTAGATCTCACACCAACCTTTCTGAACTTTCCAGCTTTCTGGGAGGCAATTTCACAACAGTCTTAGGCAATCTGAGACTATCCCACCACAGGTAAAGTCATGCCCCTTTCCTTGCTTCATGTGCAACTTTGCCAGCTCTGCATGGCCAGGCTGCATGGTAAGTCATATCAATTTACTAACTGAGGTGAAGAGTAAAAGGAAAAAATAGGATGGATCTGCAACTGATTTCTCCTATGACAAAAGGCATAGTTCTTGTAGGCTTTCCGGGTGTCCTGCGTGCACATACTGGTGACAGACGCTTAGGCCCTATTTAAGTTTTTAGCTGCATTAGCCAGACAATGAGCATTATGCTATTAAGATACTACATGAAAAAAATGCATTTATGTAAAAGTGTTAGACTGATGGGAATTTTAGGGGAAGCTTAACAAGATTAGAAGGTGATTGCTGTAACTCTTGTAATCATGCCTAAGAAGATAATGTTTATTATCTGTGATAAAACCTGTGCATTGCTTTTCTTAAATGTGTAGTTTTTCTGTCTCTAAGATGAATGCAAACTCTCTTCCAACTAGCTAGGCTGATTCCTAGATAATCCTTCTGCAACTCTCTGTGTTGCTCTTATAGCTACCTATTTTTTCTTCCTAGCCAAAAATCTACACTTCAGCTTAACTTTAAAGTGCCTGTAAAAGTATCAGTGGGTAAAACATATCCTTTGCAGATTTTGAACAATTATATTATTCAATAAATTGTACAGGCTACTGAAGTAAATATACTGTTTAGAATTTTTAATGTGCTGATTTCAATACTTGTACCAATTTTACAGAAGCAATGCAAAAAATGTACATTTTCATTGTCAAAACTGTCATTCTGTGAAAAAGATGAATGAAGAAATTTTAATTTTTTGTATCAGAACACCTTCTATGACTTGAAATTATTATTATTAACAAAAGTCCTATGTGAATAAGTCAGAGTTTATTTTTCTTAAAGGTACTTTAAAATAACAGTTTTTTAAAGAAAGGGACAGTCTTTCTGCTGTCACACAGATGTTGAAAAATATTCCTCCCGTACAACTTTTACTCAGCTTTTGTCTGGTACAAATAACTCCAAGTTCTTACAGCAGTGCAAGGTGTGTGCGTTGCAAGTTATTCCCCAGTCAATATATCTGTGGATAACTAGAGTAACAGTGTCCACTGCTGGCAAATCAGATAATTGCACTGCACGTTAGAGCGATGCACTGTTGAAAGATTTCGATGAGTTGTTTTGACTGTGAGATGTTTCATAATTTAGGTTTGTAGGACTATGTTGTAAAATTAAGTCACTATGTTAGGAGTATTCATGCTATTGCTGCCAATAATAAATGCTATGGTATTTGAACTAATAACCAGGAATATCAGCACAGTAATATGAGCAGGTATTGCAATATTTTTTTTCAGGACTTAAAAATAATCATAGTATTCATTATATTCTAGCTGTCATGTTTTTAAAATAAAGAAAAAGATAGTAAAAGTCTATTAACTTTTTTTGATGTTCTAATTTGTGTGATTAACAAGACAAGCAAGCAGAAGTTCTTAAATTCCGTTTTTTTAGGACTAAGCATTCATTTCTGCTTTTGCTAGATTTTTTAAAAACATATAAATGAAGTAGAGAAGAAATTAATGTTTCTATCTGGGAAGAAGTAAAATGGAAACATGCAGCTTGATATAGCAATTACCACTGGTAATTATGAAGCTAGAGCTGAAGTAGACTGATTATTAAAGAGGAGGAGAAAAGGCTGGTATCTAAAATGTCATTTTAATCAATATTCTTCTCATATTTTCTTGTAGTAGATAATATTTCTTTGCATCTGTTGCTTAACGATAGTATGTGAATGCAAAGAAAATCTTTCCGTCAAAGAAAATAATACAGAGTGAAAGAAACATTAAGGACAAAAAAGGAAAAGTCACTTCCTATGGAAATATAAACGCATTATCATCAAACACTTCTGAATATCTAGATTAACTAAAAAGAAGCTAAGGCATACTTGTTTTTAGAGATTTATATCTGTCATTAATTTACTCAATTCAATAGAAATAGTAGACAATGCACTGAATTTTCTGATGGTTTGGAGAGAGAGAAACACAGCATGTGGCTTTTTTTCAGAGAACATTAGTTGTGTCTGAACCGTAAAGGAAGGGATGTTCTTGTATGAAAATATCACGGGGAAGATCAAGGCTTACCCTATGGATGAATGTGGTATTAGCCAACATTGTTTTATATCTACTTTTTCTCCCTTCAGAGACTTACCTTCTCCTGGTTAGCAGTACCTAGAGAAATACTGTATTACCGTCCCTCTAGAACAAGAAAATAACAGGATTTTAAGTTTGGGGGCTTTTTTTTCCTCACAGATGTCTTCAAATTGGTGTCAAATGGATTATAAAACAAAAGTTATTTGAAAATAAATGGTAGAAGAATTGTAAACAAACACAGATGACTATCCAAAAGTTCTCTTGCAAAATTAATTACAATGCCAATTTTAGGTTAGATAGCAGAAAAGAAGATTATTTTTTCTAAATTGTTTGTCAGTGAGTGTCTTTCATGCTTTCTTCCACCACAAAGTGGTATTGTGGATGTGTGTGTGCATGTGTATGCATGCGAGTGCACAGGCAGCCATGTTCCAGCCCTTCCTTGTCACTGGTGAAAATCACTTTCTATACTTATAGGATTATTGGATGTATTTTGAGGGAAATCATCCTTCTACTCAAGCTAGTAATTTATGCGTCTCTGATCATCCTGTCTTTTCTGTTCAGCATTTTATTGTAATGGATATCATGTGCTTTTTCTCCTGGGTCTCTGTGAGATGACCAAAATCCAACACCTCCCTTGTTCTTAAAGTCCAGAAATATAACCCTTTTTTTTTCTCATTGTCATATGTTTTCATATCTGTTCTGAAAAAAGCAAAAACCCCTTATGTAAAGATTTAAAATTAATATTTTGCAGGACTTTAGAAAAACACTGTCATTAAGCTTCAGCTATATATTTTTATATTTTTATATTTTGAGTTTCCTAATATTTTAAGACAGAAGATATAGGTTCTATGTCCAAGTTGGGATTTAAATGTCATATCATGTACAGACAAGTTGTTCACTTTTAAATGGTATTCAGACAAAGCATCTGAATACAAATATCTCCTTACCAATCACCCCAAATTCTCATAAATACAAAAATGCTCTCATGTACTTATGTGTAAAAATTTTTTGTTAAATTTTACATATTCATGCATTTTATGCTTGTATATGTTGCGTGTTGTGTGTATGCACTGATATTATTTATTTCATTAACAAAAAGACTAAAAGATTTGATTCCTCTATGAAGATACCATGTGGAAAGTGAACATCTGATGAACCAATAAATATTGTGATGTAATGTTAAAGGCTATGAAAGGAACAATCCCCTTTGTGTATGCTGATAAAGATTCCCCAAATCGCTGTTATCCACAGAGCTGATTGTTTTTCCCTACAGTTAGAAATTTTCATATTGATGGCTATTTTTCTATAGGCCATGTTTTTTCCTAGAACTTGTGCAGCAAAAATCAATGTGTGTTTAGTATATTTGTGATGATTTCAATTAAGAGATTGTGAGTAAGTTCATTGCAATCTCCTTGATTATTTTTTCTCTGTTCTAGGAGTAGGAAACCCTCACAGGAGAGTATTGTCAAGCAGTTATAATAGCTTACATATTGTCATGCTCTGCCAGCTGTGCTAACTCCAGAGGAAGTTCACTGTAGACCAGATTTCTGAGGAACAGTGTTCATTTTGTTTCTATAGAACAAAATTAAGTGGACTTATATTACAGGGACTTTCAGTAACTTGGAAGAATAACAGCAAAGTCTGTTGCATGTTTCAGAAGTCAGGCAAAACAGAAAAGTCCTGCTGTAGCTAGATAAGAAAATGCAACAGATGTTGTTTTAAGCTGTGCATATGAAAAATTAATGAAGAAGCTCTCCATGCTGTTTTTAGGTCTCTAAATCTTAAACTGTTCTGTGCATCTGTGTGGAGTAGAGATGGGGGTGTGTGTTTTTCTTTAATGAAAGTTGTTCTGGCTTGTGTCACCAGAGCCTTGTCTGAAGCACTCTTGTGACAGATCTGCTATTAGCTTCAGTGGGAGCAAAATAGATGGCAATGTGTTTCTGTTGTTCATAATTAAGAATCTCTCTTTAAGGGGACTATTTAATTTTTAAAGTTAAAATCATATATATATGTCACTGCAGAAGCCACAATATATTTAATTTTGAATTACTTTAATGGGTTTGTCCTTGAGAGTGATCTTGATTCTTTTGTCGTCATTGTTGTTTAAAAGAGACTTGTTGGAATTAAGTTTTGCGCCTGGGTGATCTATCCTGGAGGCCCTCAGATGATCTGTGTGCTATTCAGATTCTCCTGTCAATCCAGCTGATTTCTTATGTTCACCTGGTCTCAAAAGAAGTGGCATCAGAAGTAGAGGACAGATAGAGTGAAAACTAGAAAGAGTCACAAAAGATGTCACAGGAAGTGTGCTAAAAGTTAGGAGCTGTAATCATGCGTCTTACCTTGCCGAAAGATTGAGTGTTAAAAACAGCGTTAAGAATCTCCATTCACTTTTCCCTGTTGAAGAACAAAGTGTTAGCCAATGGAATAGAAAATGAAACTGTAAGCAATTAAAGCAGGTGTTTTCCTTGACACAGCACTATTTGTGAGCCTCATTACTACAGTATAATCAATGCAATTTAGCGTTGGGAAGGGAAGGAGGAAAGCAAAGTCAAAAAAGCAAAAGCAAAACCAAGCAATTTGAGAATTATGTCATTTCTAAAGAATAAACCAATATCTATTCAGTGCTGTCCTATTGGTCATCTATAAGATTATTTTATTCAGTTCCCTAAGTGAACTCGAATCCTTACTAGTGTAGAGATATGCAGTCCTTCGAGTTGCAGACATACCCCAGGTAATATGTGAAAGAAATGTCACTGGTCAATGCAGAACAAATATTGCACTAGCTAAGCCATGGGCTCTGAGCTGATATAGGCATTCATACTTCCTTAGATGTTATGTATATTAATGGTTACAGTTTGATAGTTCTCTGCATAACCAGTCTTGTAGGACTTCCTTGCATGGCGGATTAGTTTATTCTTGCATGAACACTAAATGTGTTTTAACGGTTCTTCTTATGGCTTGGATAGATAAAATCAAGTAAGTCCAAAGCCTGTGAAGAAGCTGGCTAAAATATGTGCAGTCCTTTAAACTACATGCTGGAAGCTTACTTTTGTCTTATTTAAAGGGATTCACCTGACCTATTTAAACAATTGACTACATAGGACCTCCTATGTTTTCAGTAAATTTTAATAGGTGTGACTTTGGCTCCTTGAGTGCATTGTAAAGGTTGAGACTGAAAGCTGAGTGCTTTTGATATAGAACAGTGTAAAAGCATAGGTATCCAAATTCTGTGAAGTATATCAGCATGTTTAAAAAACTTTGTTCTTAATGCTCTTCAAAGTCTAATCAACCAGCAGCATCACGTGTTCAACCTGTTAAGGATTTTAGATTGTAGTGCTTCACAGTGCATTGTCTTCTGACAAGTTAACAATAACTTATAAGGAGAATTATATCAGACTAACATACAAGAACGTGTAAAACTGACCTAATTTAAACTGTTTAAAGCTCATTGCACAACATACTAGTGTAATTATAAGCATGGAATGCAAATAAACTATCTGAAAAGGGATTTCTTATCTGTAATTTAATATGTTCATGCTGGCATGGTCATGACAAATATGACCTTTTATGTTGACAAATGTTTTTCTAGCTTGTTAATTTTTTAAAAAATTAAACACTTACCAACCTACAGAGTAAACCACAGATCATATTTTTTTACGGAGTAAGCCATAGATCATATTTCTTTCATCTTGTTCAAGCCATTAAGTTATATCTTTTGTTCTAGCTTTGTCCCCCAAGAAAATTAAATCAAGAATTGGAAGTTACTGTTGCTTACCAACACCCCACCCCTCCTATGTACACATTGCGTGCCTTGGGCACACAATATCAGTCTGTAGTTATATGAATAATCCTATTTGTAAAACTATCGCATTTTCTTATGATATCATTTTGTGGGAGTGGAGGGGTCTTAGTATGTAAATTGAATTACAGTCCACCAAAATTACCAGCAACCTTCAGTAAATTTTTGATCAGTACCAACAGATGTTCAGAATCACAACCTTAGCTAGAGACAGCACTCTGGTAATCAGTCTGCTGTCTTATCAAAAGCTCCGGAATGTTGATTAAATTAATCCATCAGAATTTATAAACAGGTATATTTTCACTGCTGAGATATCTCTTCTTGGAATGACATTAAATTGTCCCAGTGGCCCAGTGGCTCTTATGCATGTCTTGTAATTTTTATGCCTAAATTGGTACTTTTACTCCTAGAATAGCCTTTCCAATTTGAATGGAAGTTTACGGAGTAAGGTGTTACTCTTGTTTGCAACTATAGCACACCATTGTAAAAAAAAAAAAAAAAAAAAAGCTTTTCCAGGGACACCAAATGATTAAATGATCTTCAACTCTTTAGAGTCTGTAAGAACATCTAGATTCACAATACTTTAGTAATGATTTCTAGAATATAAGATAGGTTGACTTCACAGCACCATATTCCAGAGCATTTAACTGGACAAGTGAGCTGTGTGTGCCTACAGCTGGCAAGCAAGTGCAATAAAAGCTTTACTAGAGCTCATGAAAGTAAAACATGTTTAGTAGCAATGTAATAGTCTGGCATTTTACACTTCTAGAAAATATATGCTCCTAAGGTCTTTGGTGTATTCTTCTTAGGGTTTGATTTGATTTGTTTCATTTTGGTTTTGATATCAAGAATGGTTTCAGGATATATGGGAGAAAAATGTGAGTGGAATGTATGTTTGTGGGAATACACCTTTAAAAAGACATTTTTGTTTCTATTGAAATGGTTTATAAAAGGAAGAACTCTCTAGAGTTTTCATGTCTGCATTGACCAAAAATTACTCTGTAGCTTGTAACTCTATCCAATGTAATGCAAAACATACAATTAGGAAAAAAAAAAAAAAAACAACACAGCCCTTAAACCATGAGAGTGACATTTTTGATTCTGTAAATTTTCTAGCCTATGGATCTAGGTTAGGATAGAATATAAAGCATAGAATCTCATTTTTCCTAATGGAAGCCCTTATAGAAGCATAGAAGCATTGTATGTATCACTAGTAGATGTGTATGCACAAATATTAACGGTGTGTATTTTAATATTGAACTTTGAGGCCTGAAAATAGCACGTTGTAATTTACATTTTAAATTAGATGAAATAAAATATGGCTTGTCCCCAGTAATATGGCAAAAAAAGTATTTAAGGAATAATAATGTTTCATACCCTAGTATATAATAAAGCAAGTATTTTATGCACACTTTATATGTGTTGAATGTTTTCCTTTAACATTTATTCAAGCAAGTAATTTTAAAGATTCTAAAACGTTTTTGTTTTAGAAAACTCCTGAAATCCATGATAAATAAGCAGTTAGAAATGAACAGATGGGAAAATAGAAAGTATTGAAAATCCCTTCTCCCCCTCTTTGGCTTTTAATCATTTGTTTTCATATGCAGAGTTTTGTTAATCAGAAGTAAAATTCTATTTTGATGTAGCAAATGTTGTAACTAAGATATCTCCATTTGTCCTAAATGGATATTCTCATGCAGTTACTAGTCTTTAAGGTAGCCGATAGGTTCATACTTCTACAATCCATCTGTTAGCAAAACCTTCACTTTGGCTAGAATTGCACACGTTTTATCACAGGTTAAGACAGCAGATGGCTCTCTTGAGTTTTCTTTGCAAAATCTCAAGCTGTAAACAACCGCTCTGCATTTCTGAGACGCAAGTAGAAAGCTATTGTTTTTGATCTCTGGTGTAAGAAACACATTTTCTCTTGTCTATAAGGCATACTGCCCGTTTTCACCTTAATTCTTTCCTTTCTTTGCCGTCACCCCGAGCATCATATTGTTGAGAAATGTCAGTGTGTTTTGGCAAAGGCCCAGTATTTGAAGGAAACTAAGGAAAAGGAACAATAGTAGTAGATCGTGTATAGTGAATGGCATCACTGGATAATATAAAGAGGTCCTTCCAGCAAAAGGAAACGTGGAACCTACACCTTTTTCGAGAGAGTTTCTCATGCAAAAGTTAGGGCAGTGTGTATCCCACTTCATGTGAAAATGCAAGATAGTGGAGGGCTGACCTTTATTTCACTCCACTCCCTCTCATTCATTCCTTTGTTTGGAGCCAGGACCCAGGTCCAGCAGGAGACTGCGGGCTGTGTCCCGTCACCTCCCCGCCGGTGGCAGGAGATGTCCGTGTCCCGGGGCCGCGCGGCCGGTCTCTGCTCGGCTGTCCGTGGGGCTGGAGGCACACACCGACCGGGGCCGGGACCGGGGCCGGGAGGGAGGGAGGCAGGGAGGGACCCACCGGGGCGGCATCTGGGCGAGCGCTTCTGTTTTGAGATTTGAGGAAAGCAACACCGTGTATTGTCCGCTGCTGGGAAGTAAGGAAAAGGGAAGCAGTATGCAAAACTACTACAGGGAAATTTAAATTTAAAAAAACCAAACCAAAACAAAACAAAAAAACCAACCACAACCCTCTGTCTAATTGCATTAGTTAAGATAATTGCAACCATTGTAAGGAAATTGCTGTGCTGTAAAAATTGCCAGATCCAAAATCCAGTGCGTTTTAGCTGAATCTTTTTAGAGACACTTTTAAATAGAATTAAAATGTATTATCCAGATCCGATTGTGCATGTTCTGCTCCTAGATGGTCTAGTATTAATGCAAAATCCCTGTATAAGGGAGTGTCCACCATACAGTTTTGCCCTCTGTATAAAAATAGCCCTTTGCAGATTAAAGGATTTAGGGAAATAATGGTCAATATCAGAGCTGCTGAAGCCTCTGCTGAAACAAGAACCTACTCTAACCTATGAGGTTCTGTATTGTGAAGCAGTGAATTATTCTGGATGGATCTTTACACTTCAACGCCCGTTTTTTAACGATCCATCTAATACGAAATTAGAGTATTCTGAAAGCAGTATGAAAATTAGATATTTATTACATGATATTTCCCTGTTCGAGCATCTGCCCTTCCTTGTACAATAACTGTGCATTTTTTTTCTGTGTAGCTGCTGGCTTCCTTTTCCTACTTCCCTCTCGTTAGTTACAACTTCAGGAAATTTCGCCATTAGGCTGGCAGAAAGTAAATCTGGAAAACATCGAGCCCTTACTTGGGAAGGGAGAAGACCCAACAGAAAAAGATGAAAGGAAAAAAATGAGATGTTGTAGTTTACATGGTATTTATTATCCGCAGTGCATGTGAACTCCTCGGGGCAGAGACTCCTCAGGCATTCGGTGTCTAGCGAGCTTGGCTGGTGCTTTCTCAAGTGCTCCAAGACGTAGAGCATGAGAACAATTAAGAAAGAATTTTACATGGCACTGGTGGTCAATAAATCTACCTGCTGCGGCTGTTTGTTGGTACCCTATGGGATCCCCTCGGTAACCTCAAAAATCAGTTCGCGTTCCGAGTTAAAAGTCTGCTGGTGCTATCACCTTTTCTCCCAAAGAGCGCGTGTTGGTTTGGGCAGAAGGTGCCCTCAGCCTCGTGGGTGTGTTTCTCCCTCACGGCTCTAAGCCCTTCGCACGCAGCAGGGACCCCTCTCCCCTCGGGCTACACCCCCGGCCCCGGCCGTTCCCGAGCTGCGGGGCGGGGAGGGGGCAGAGGGGCTGCCGTCGTTCCCCCTCCCCGGCCTCCCTCTGCCCCCACAGCTTTTCCCCGGCCTGGGGACGGGGACAGGTCCCGGTGTCACCGCTGGGCGCGGCGGGGGGGGCCGCCCGCGGGCAGGGCGGCGGGCAGCCGCTGCGAGGGAGCTGGCGAGAGGGCGCGGGTGAGGGTGCCTCGCCCTGCCGGGGAGGCGGCGGAGGACGGGGGGGCGGGGGAGGCATACGCCCCTCCGGCAGCGCCCCGTGCCCCCTTTCCCCGCGGGGTGGGGCGGGGGGAGCCCCGCACGAAGCCATCCCGAAAGCTCAGGGGGAGCAGAGGCAGCCCGCGGCGGATTCGCCGGGAAGCCGCCGGTTCCCACCAGCAAACCGCATCAGCAACACCCCTTCCTTCCGCCCCTCGCCCCCTTGGCGTTATTCTCCTGCCTTTCCCCCGTCCCTCCTCCACCCCCTTGCACCCTCGCCGCCCCTCGCCTTGGGGAGGACAAAAAAAAAGCTCCAGCGGTGCGTGCGTGCGTGTGTGTGTGTGTGTGTGTGTGTGTAGGGGAGGCTGGAGCGGGGTGGGACTGAAGAGCCGTGATTGCAGCTCTCCCCGGAGAAGATTGCTCTCTCCAGATGCTGATTTCTGAAGCACTTGGCAATCATCAGGCGGGAGCCTGCAAGAGGCGGCGGTAGCCGCCCCGGCCGCGGCGATGGCAGCGGCGGGCGAGCGGGCGGCGGCGCGGGGCTGAGGGGCAGCCCCGGGAGGCGACGCTGCCGGCCGGACCTGACCCGGCCCGGCCCGGCCCGACCCGACCCGACCGGGCGCGGCTCTGCCCCGGGTCCCGCTCGCTCCGCTCCCCTCCGCGCAGACACCCGCCGCCCGAGCAGGTGCCCCCGCGCCGGGGCACGGCGCGGGGGGGCGCGGCGGGGCACCCATGCGGTGACCCCGCGGCGGCGGCGGCAGCTCCCGCGGGCGGGGGGGGTGCCCCGCTGCAGCCGCGCCTCGGGCCGGAGGAGGCTCCCGCTCGGCCGCGCCCCCCGGGGATGGGTCCCCGCCGGGGCTGAGCGCCCCGCCGCCGCCGCCGCCGCCGCCGCCGCCGCTCTCCCCGCTGCCCGTCGCGGCGCCGGCCGGCGTGGGCGAGCCGGCGAGCAGCCATGGCAGCGGCCATCGCCAGCGGCTTGATCCGCCAGAAGCGGCAGGCGCGGGAGCAGCACTGGGACCGGCCCTCGGCCAGCAGGAGGCGGAACAGCCCCAGCAAGAACCGCGGGCTCTGCAACGGCAACCTGGTGGACATTTTCTCCAAGGTCCGCATCTTCGGGCTCAAGAAGCGGCGGTTGCGGCGCCAAGGTGCGTCCCTGTCGGACGGGCCCGCCCGGGAGGGGGCTCCCGGGGGAGGGGGTGGGCGGGCGGGAGGGAGGGAGGAAAGGGGGCAACCTGTGGCGAGAAACTTCCCCGGGCTGGTCGCCGCCGCGGCGGGAGGTGCCAGCCACCCCCCGGCTCCTGTCAGCGGGCGGCTCCCGGCTCCCTCGCAGCGGGAGCTGCCTGCCCGCCTGCCCGCCCGCCCGCCTGCCCGCCCCGGGGCTCAGGTGGTGATCACGGCAGGTGGGCTCCCCCTCGGGGGAGGCAGCCGGCGTGGCGTGAGCCCTGCCCGTCACCCCGCGTGTCCCCGTCTCGCCCGTGTTTTCCTTTAGAGGTCAAAGAGCACGCAGCGAGGAAAGCTTTTTAAGTGTCCGGTGTGTCGCTCGCCAGTCCCCTCCCTGAGCTGCCGGCTCGGCTTTGGTCGGCGTAGCCCGGCCGTAGCGCGGGGGTCCCGGTCCCGCTGCCCGGTGACTTCCCCGTCACCGAAGGGAGAGATAGGGGCAGCCGGCAGCGGTGGGAGAGCTGCCCTGCATCCCCGTGGCTGCCCGCCTGCCCGTCCCGGGCCAGGGCCTCTTCCTACAGACCAGCAAGTTTGCAGGCAGTTCTTCTTCTTCGGGGTAGATGGCCGGCAGTCAACCGACACGACTAAAACTAGTACCACGGTGACTGCGTTTTGTCCAGTACTTTGTATTAGAACCCTAGAAATAAAAGGACTTAAATGATACTGCAATGACTTCTCTGTTGTTTTTGTTTGTTGTTTGGTTGTTGTTTTTTTTTTAAATTTTGTGCTATTCAGCTCATGGTGATGACTTATTTTGTACTCATCCTCAGGAAACAAGTAGTTTTAGAACAAAAGGATTGTATCATGAAGAGTGAAAATGTTAAGTATCACTCAGAACGTGGCTAATACCTACCGGTCAATGGTAAAGTACAAGCCACCCTCTGTTACATTAGAGAATGCCACCATGTGTTGTAGTTTGGTATGTATACTATAGCTCCTCTTTAGGTTGGGTCGGAAGATAATTTTAAGAAGCATAATCAGTGATCTGTCCCGATTGGTCCTTCCTGCTTTTTTTTTTTTTTTTTTTTCCATGCTTCATACTTAAAATAGCATAAACTGACAAAATCCATACAATGTTATTTTTACATGGCTTTATTACTATGAGGATTATTCCTTGTAGCTCCTAATGCAAGCTAAATCTTGCCATTTTTAGATAATACAGTGATATAGGGAAGATGAGCGAGAACATGTCAGTGGCAAAATCTATGGTGGCTTATTTTTAGGCAGTCTGCATGTGTGCTTAAAAAGCAGACTAGAGTGCTTGGTTTATGACGATGGATTTATATATGTGATACTTGTTCATGAAAATAAGTTTAGGGGGATTTGCTAACTGAGCAAATGTTCTCAACCACCTGTGCAGTCTTATTTGGGGGAAAACTCTGTATTTGACTATAGTATGGTTTGAGGAGATGACTGTCTCACAGCACCGAGATGTCAAACATTTTCTTAGGTAGAAAGGGGCTTTAAAGACACTTGTGAACTCATCCTTTCTCATTCATTCATTTTTCATAAGGCACTTCGTGACATTCTTGAATAAGAGAACTGGGTTAGAATATAACTCAGCTGTTAACCCATACCACTGGTACAGACGATGTCAGTAAAAATAGTCAGAACAAGGGCTATTTACTAGTAAAGTCTGCAGCGTCAGACCCCCGTTTATTTTCTCTAAGAATCCTTCAAGTGGAGACATGACGGTATTTATCCACTGTTTTACATTAAGGTCTCAGAATTACTGCTCGTCCATAAGAATTCCTCCTGAAAATAATTAATATTGTACCTTTTTCTGTGTATGTTCATGATGCGTAAAGTGATACATGGAGTACCTGTGGATTCAAAGTTGAATGCTGTTTAGGAGGGAAACTGAAGAAACAATCAAGAAGTCATTACTTAAACATCTTATGCATAATAATTTAGAATGAATAATCATTTGGAAAAAAACACATTTTATAAGGCTAATTGCTTTAAAAGTACCTTCTATGAGTTACAAAATGAACGTTTATGAGGCACTCTTTTTTTTAGTTTTCCTAAACTGACTTAAACAACCACTGAATTCTCCACTGAAATCACACTGTCAAACCCATTAAAATAAGTCTTTGCCAAACAAAATAGCATAAACGTGCTATGGGATTTTGACAAATAAACCATGTGTAAATGATATACAGAGTATCATAAGAGCATTGTGAAAAATGAGCTAATCGAAATGTGATAAACCACCCATAACATTCTTTTACAATTCAACGGAAGAGTAGAAGTATATATAAACTATTTGTTATGTAGAGCAGTAAAAGCTAGACTGTATTTCTCATGGAATAAGAAGTGATTTGCTTTGTACTTACATATGAAAAATAAGTGTCTTCCCATCTTTGAAATAATCAGGCAGCAAAAACTAGGATGCTGCTTTTGAAATTAAAAATATACATTTACTCTTGTACACACATGTGCATGTGAATTAGATAAATAGATATACACAATGTGTGCATATTTACCAGCATGTTAGCAAACCCTTGAAAATATTCTTTACTTTCAAACTCTTCTTTAAAAATGCCTGTTAGTACTGTTCTTGTTCAGTGGGATTTATTTGTGATCAAATGAAGTTATTATGAATACATAACATGCTAAAATCATATGTATTCCCAAGTGACTGTAACATCTTTCTGTCATTGTGACAGATTTTCTGTTCATGGTCCTTCCTTTAGGGGCACGCTAAAATATCAACACAAGAGTGTTTTGGGAGAATAAAATTTAGGAAGGGTAGCATTAAAGATGCATACAGGAGCTCACTCAGGGTAAAGGGTAATGTTTGTATTTGCTTATATATTGGCTCTAGTAATAGGCACAAGGGTAGTTTTAAATAGCGTCTCTAAAACTTTGATTAATAAATTAAACTGGCAGAGTGATTTCTGTGGGAGACTTGTTGGATAATCTAGTGAGTGGATGAAATAATTTTCATTTACTGGACAGCTTTGATTCATATTGTTTAGTATTATAATATTTCAAATTTATTTCATCTTTATTTTATCCTACCTGTCATCTGATGAAGAAATCACTGTCAATTTCCAGGTAGCCATGAAGCCAAGATCTTATCTGACACTGATGCCAGACATCAACCTGTCCTGGACATGAATCATCCTGTCTTGGATTTGAGGTTGTTCAGTTATAATGGTTTAATTTATGTTAATATAATCACAAATGGGAGAATTGACAAACAAGATTTTGAGTTTTCATGTGAAATAACCTTACATAATCTGGGGCTACCCAATAAAAAGAAGAAAATAAATGTCAGTTCTTCACCTCATGCAACTACAGTGCTCAGAGACTGTCACTAGGGCAAATTCAGACTTCTTAGCCTGTGTTTTCATCTACATATCTAGGTTCTTTGCTAATCTGAAAAATCATCATTTGGATAATTAGGTCCCTTGAGAGTATTCTACTGGAAAATACTCAACATTTAAATGTATTAAAAACCAAGTGTTATGTTTACTGTTTCTGTGTGCTAATACCACATTAAAACTTCTAAATTTATACATAGAGTGTATGCATATTGGAATGACTTGGCCTCTGATTTTGTACATTAATATTTATGAGAAAGAGAGACCTAGGGAACATGTTCAGAAAACGCCCTGATTAGATTTTATTGCATCTACAAAGGTAATTTAATTCTCCAAAGAAAGCATTTTTGGAAAATTCCTCAGTATATCAGCTAATGTTTTGTGGCAGACGTGGGAGTGGCCCATAATCTCAGATGTAAGATAATTCCCCATATACATAGTGCCTTAAGTAGTTTTTAGTTCTCCTACTTGTGGGATGATGTAAGCAGAAATGAAATGGAGATCTGTGCATGCGGGTGCACGTGCCTCATTTCCCGATGCTTAAGAAACCACATCGAATCCCAGTCAGTTAGCTCCAGGCTCGGATGATCCGGTTTCCTCAAAGTTTCAGCAGACCAAAACCTGTAGCTGTGCTTTCCCGTGTGACTGTCCTCAGAAGTTCACTAAAGCCCACAGCTACTGTATTGTCTAGGTGCAAGACCATCTGTTTTTCTGGGTGTTGCTTATTCTTCACTACTTTTCTTTAAATGAAATTGGTTAACCACAATCCTTTTGGAGCTATATACCCAATCTTAACAGTATATATAAAAAATTTTTAATTTTTCAAAATTTTTCCTTCATTGCTGATAATCTGTGCAAAGGACTGCATGAGCATCACAAATTGAAAATGTGTAAATGTGCTGTATCACATGTAAAATATTCTAAGCATATTTAAAAATTATTTTTGAACATGTGGTTTGCTAGACTCAGTGTCAAGTTTTCTTTCCCATGCGTTCAGTATTTCACATAGACCCTCTGCTTGCTAAGAGAAGCTTTAAAAAGCAATGTAGTAATGGCTGGAATGTAATTCTCTTATTCTAAACTGGTCCTGGTGGCTCTAAAAGTGAACGAGATGTTTTTGAGAGGGAATGGGGAAAAATAACTTTAAAATGATAACATAATTTTAGGGACTATTGATTTTTAGAAATATCTCAAATGTGGGGGGATGGAGTAGTGGGTACATGTAGTGCTGTACCAATGTTATTTCAGACCATCTCCTATTTTAATGTAAAATGAGTAGAAAAACTTAACTACACCCATTGTATATCTTAAAATGCTGAAAGTAGAAATCACAACTTCAGAGAGCAGTCAGTATTTTAACTTGTGTTTTCTAAGTATTCTAAGTTTGGTACTAGCTGCAAGTTGAGATTTCTTTGATTTTTCTCAAAGGCTTCAAGCTGGTTTGGCTTGAATTCCTTGCTTGCTTTGTCTATAATGTACTGTGTTGTTTGGGGTTTTTTTGGTCAATTCTTTCTTCCTGATAAGCATTGATTTACATTTATTTACTTCAGGAAGTTTGCATATCTGGAGGATATGTGAAATTGGAGGAACCCAAATTTCACTGTCCCTATACACAAACATTGCATTTCACTATCTTCATTTGGTAACTGGTGATTTAACTCTTCATTAGCAAATGAACTCTTCGATCTTGAGTGATCTTGCTGGATCTCCAAAGTTCAGGCAGTTTCCGTCCACATATAGTGATCTTTTTTTGTAAGGTATGTCAGTTATTGTGTCTATTAAATGTCTTGTAGAACTAAATTATCTAGGTAATAGAGATATTAAGGGAGATTACAGTATAGGTGGTTTCTGATTCATGGTGATGGAGCAATAAAATGTTATAGGCGAGGTCATGTTTCTAGATTGTATTTAAACACAGAATTCTGTCTTCTAACTATATGTAAACTATTAGTAGATGTATTTTTTTTCAGGGTATTTCAGTTTGTTAATTTGAATTAAACTAAAATGAGTGCTTAAAACTCATTTTGAATAATGAATTTTCAAGACAGTAGCTTATAAACAGCAGTAATTTATTTTAATATAGAGCAAACACTCAAAAAGTTTATTACAGAAAACTTTGCTGTTAGTCTTTTGATTTAGACTCTAAGCATAATTTAGAAATTTGAAGATACACAAATGTGGATAGCCATTTTTTGTAATGTGTAAACAGAGGCTTATCTTGCTTGGTCATATGTAAGCTCCTTTCTACCTTGGGCAAGTATTAGAGTTAGTGATAGTCAAGCAGATATACCCCAATGGCACGTACTCTTATTGTGCCATCAGCTTTTTCTGAAACCCTTTGAAACTGGTACATTTTTGTTCTCAGGAGTTATTAGTGCTAATTCAGATCTTACACTCTGCCATACACTGAGTGATGTGAAAACAGAAAGAATATACGCTACTACATTCCGTGGTAGAAAAGGATGAGAAAATTAGTAAAGTTCTGAATGTCTTCATTATGGTCTAAAATCAGCCACCTGCTTTCACTGGAATGTAGACTGTAAGTTTTTCATTTCAATCATACAAATCAGATAACTTGATAAGATCAAGTTTAGATCTTCCCATATATTTTCCTAAGGGACTGAAAATGAGGGGACATACCCTTTCCTGGTGCCAAGATAGAAACTAGCTGCGTTTGGTGCCAGGATTTAGGAATATACAATTGTATCAAGTTAGAGATGGGCAGGAGTTGGATTCTCAAGTTCTGATTCTATGTTACAAACTATAGATGATTTCATCATGTCCTGAAATAGGTGACATTACTTAAATTTACATTTCTGTAAATAAATGGATATATAGCTATAGGAAAGCTAATATAAGACTGAAAGAAGTAAATAGTAAAAGTTTGATATAAAATTTAAATAGATGGACTATGGTGGGAAAAAATACACGAACGTTGTTCCCTCAAGGTTTTCAAGATCCCAGGTTGTTTTGGTTGCCATTTCATAAAATGTTGAGTACAAGCTAATAAATGTGATATTGGTTGTTTCAGTAAGATTTTCATAAATGAAGCTAGATATAGTTGACTGAAATTGGAATGCAAAGTATATCCTTTCTCTAGGATATAAAGTTTAATCTCTAGGATGTAACTAAATTAATTTAATTAAGTCTGTGGTCTTGATTCTAATCCCTTGCCCAGGTGTAGAACTTTTGAAAGGCATTAGAGTTGCTGTGCTATAAAACTGCTGTAAATTGAACCAAGATTGGACTGCTGGTTGGCAGTAATCAGCATAAATAAATGATGGAACTCAGCATTTGTTTAAAATATTAAATCGAGCATTTTATTTCATGTAAGAATAATTCCATTTTGTGAAACACAAGCACGCATTCTTTTTCTTTCCGTAGAAGTAAATTTAAAAAAAAAAGATAAAAAGGAAAAATCCTTCTTAATTAACTGTCATTTCCATTGCAAAGCCTGTCCTTTCTGCTTTATTTTGCAAACGCCAAGATGTATCCAGCACACTAAGTGTAACTGGCTGCTGCTCCTGCTTTGGTACTGTAAAGCTCCAGAAACATCTAGTTTTGGTTGCTAGACTATTTCCAATGTTTTTTCAAAAAATGCAAATGAGAGAAAGGAAGTAATGATTTTTTAAATTAGTCTCCATTTTATAATGGTTTATGGTACAGGTAAACCTGAATGGAATTTCATGTCCCAGTGAAAAGGGACTTTTCAAGCCTCAAGGCATTTTTGTGACTGAATTTCAAAGTCACTCAGCAAACAACAGATATGTCAGGTTTAAGAAAAGGTTGGCAGGTTTCTTTACAGTGGAGCTTCTTGTGGAACTATGAACCTAGACGTAGGAGCTGGTACCAGGGTCTCCCTTAATGCAGTAACCCGTCATAGGTATTTATAGTTTGGTTTTGAACAGAATTTGCACTCCCTGAGTGTTATATAGAGAGCTTAGGGATATGGTGTAGTTGAGAACTGTCAATGTTAGGTTAATGGTTGGACTAGGTGATCTTCAAAGTCTTTTCCAACTTAGATGATTCTGTGATTCTGTGAGACTCATTTCCTTACTTCCCATATAAAATTAGAACAATGATGCTTCTTTACTAAAATTACTATTATTTTATTGTAGTATTTTCTGTAGTGTGAATGAAAGATGTCTTTGAAAGGCAACTATTTACTTTTGATTTCTGTGATCATAAGTACTAAATTTATGGTTTATATATATATATCTTCTTATATGAAAACATTACATATCTATAATGACTAGATTATGTTAGTGCTCTTCTTTAAAAAGTATATTCCATAATGAAACCTCACCAACAAGAAGTCTGTTTCGGTATGATACGTATATTTTCCTTCCAAATGTGTAACAGAGTTCTTCACATAACAGCAAGCTTAATTTTTGTGATTAGAAGATGTGTGTGAAGTTTACTGGTAATTCATAAAGAACAGTCTGTTTGCTAGTTTATAAATAAAATAAGTATTTATTGGTTTATTTATTTTGGTTTTAATCCATGATAGTTTCTTCTTTGTTGTGTTTTTGAGAACAGTCATAACAAATTGGTATATTCATAAATGTGATGAAGTAAGGTTTTTCTCCGATAATTCTCCCTTGTAACCTAAAATCTGTAGTTCACGGATCATAGTTCATAACTGTTCCAAAATCTTGCAACATTTACTGAGCATTTAGTTGTTCACACACTTACTGTTTTATGCATTGTGAATATATCTGAGCTTAAACAGATGCTCCTCTCTTTCATCTATGTAGTTTATGTATAACCGAGGCTTGAATTCCTCTACCTTAACTAGTGGTTTGTATCTCTTCATATGAAATTCTGATCAGTTGAAAAATTTACCACTGTAATCTGTATACCAGTGACTATAAAATAAATGAACTCTTAAAACTTCATTGCTCTATTTTCTTCTTTCACTTTTCTTGCTGTATAATCAGAACAGTTCCTTGTTTGTAATCAGAACAAATACACATGAAATGTGTAATACTTTGTTCCCAACAGCATTCTAAACTGTGTTATTCAAGCCAACAAAAATGAGATTCCATCAACTATGGAATCTCTTTCTATGGCACTAGAAAGAGACTTGCCTGTCAGGATGGCTTTGCTACAGCCTTTTGGATTTTAGCAAGGTTCCCCTTGTGTCCACTGCAAGTCTTGTCAGAACTCTGGTCAGGTTTGTACTTGGAGGTACTTACAATATCAGTCCTGAAGGTTACCTGTGCTTGTCTCAAGCATGTAGAGGTATGATTACAGGATGAAGTCCAAAGTATGGTTGTCTTCCCCTTTTCTTGTGTCGGGACACACAAAGAATTAATAACGGATTCCTCCTGCTATTAGTTCCTTTTCATTATCTTATCAGTTATCTTGGATCATGACGATGCCAAGAAGTAGGACTAATTATAAAATAACACAGGGTACTTTAGAATTTTTTAAAGAAAACTATTCCTGGGGTTGAAAAGTTGAGAGAGGTTGATCCTTGCAGATGCACGTAGTCTGAAGAAATGCAAACCTTTGTTGTTTCTAGTAAATATTATTGATTTTAGCTTGCGTATGTTTTAAAGATTTAAAAATATATATGTTCCTCCTAAGGAACTCATTAGAAAATTATCAAT
Organism: Strix aluco; assembly: GCF_031877795.1. Taxonomy (NCBI): domain Eukaryota; kingdom Metazoa; phylum Chordata; class Aves; order Strigiformes; family Strigidae; genus Strix; species Strix aluco. The sequence goes on from NC_133932.1 coordinate 77,180,471, forward strand.
AGTGAACAATGTACATCATCATCACCAGTTCCCACTACCAAGCAAGTCATTTTTTCATCTGAATAGCTTTACTTCAGTAATCAAATGTTGTGTTTATTACAAACTCCAAACAGAGTCTGGTGCACAGATGATTTATAGTTTTTTTAATAAATATTAAAAAATGAAGACCATAGTCTTAACTTCCTTACAAGCATAGTTTTGACTTGCTTAAAAATAACGGTCTGGATTCCAAGAACTGTTTTTTACCTACTTTTTTTTTTTTTTTTTTTTTTTTACCTCTGAAGATGTTTTTTTGCAGAGATTAGTTTATGGCTGAACTCTTCCAGGCATTAGATTGGTAAATCCCACTTCATTATTGCTTCCATTTTAGTTTTCTGACAAAGTAGAAATAACTGTCATTGTAGTTCCTGTGTCCATAGACTTTTGCTAAAGAAATGAGACCTGCTTCCACAGAACCTCAGTAATGATTTTTTTGTGGCAATATTTAAGGAAAAAGATATAAAACTTCTTGAATTCCAGCTCTAAAGGTCAGATGTCCCCAAATTTGCAATTTGTGTAGAACTAAGAAATTTAATATTTTAGACCTTTTGTGAATGTAAATTTATTCATTAAATTGTTTTGTCCAAGTAGCCTATATGTGCTAAACAACTGCAAGGTTGTGAAGTTACTACCCTAAAACCAGATCTTTCAATGTAATGCACATGATTCTGGAAGTCTTTGTAAAATTGATATGTAATGCTCTGTATAAAAAGTATCCTGTTGTAAGTTCTACGCAAAATGATCAAAAAAAGTTATGCATGTAAATAAATCAAAATGAGTGGATGGCTCAGATTTATATAAATTATGGCATTTAGAAAACCCCCGAATGTTACTAGTAAGCTGTCATCTTTCTTTGAAAACAGTGAATATCACTGCAGAGATAGTTGACTCCAAACTACAGAAAGAAAGAAAAACTAAGCCATTCCCATTAGCCATACTCGTTAATTCTCTACTTACAGATAGGTATATCAGCACTTTCAGATGTTTTTTGCCTCAAAAATGTGTTTCAGTTAATGACAGATAAACAAAGACTCATCAGTTTTTCCATACAGTTAAAAGCTACTAAAATCAGTGTAGGTTAAGCTTGAATAATCTGGTTGTAGTAAAACTAAGGTATGAATAGTCATTTGTACCTTTTTGTTGCAACGACAAAGTGGCTAGATCAAGCCAATAGCTATCTCGAGGCTGCTTATTATAGTCGGTACAATTCAATCGATCAATCATCACCCTGTTTACCAGGTTTTTATGTTACAAATGTAATGGTTGAAATGAACTGGAGGCATAAGCAAACATTTCTGTTGAATTACTCGGGTAGCTTTCTAGGTCATTGGATGTCAGTGGGCAGGTCCAATTCAAAATTTGTCATGGATAAACAGTCAAAAATTCAGGATTTGGCTTACTAAAACTCTCCATTTGCAGAGCTCCAATAATAGCTGCCAAAAACCCCATGGTTTGAGCAGCCTGAGTGGCACAAGTATGAGGAACATAGTGAGTCTTATCTTAAAAAATGTTTATGCTTAGACGTTGTTAACTGTAATTTTGTCAGTTCGTTACCGACTTCACACAATATTGATATTTTGGTTTTCACAGTTGGCATTTGTTTTAAATATGGAGAGGGATGTAAGGAAGATAAGCTTGTTTTCTACTCTGCTAACGAGCGTTTAGGTATAAGTAGTATAAGGGTGGAGTATAAGCAGTTAAGTGGGGAATGCATTGCTGGTAAATTGCCAATGCCGTTATTCAAAAAGCATTCACTACAAATTTTAGCTAAACTTTAAGAAAATTAAATCATGTTAAGGTGTGGAAAGGGTAAGTTGAATGCACCCAAGCAACCTAACTAGAGAAGTATTTCTAGATTAAACAGACTTGTAAAGACAATATCTTTTAAAATTATTTCATTATTTGTTTCCTGACATTAGTATCCATCTAGGACATAACTGGGGTTGTTTGAAGCAGTATGTTTGAGTTTAGGCTTCTTACTTATGTATGTAGTGTGATTAACTTCAATTCCTAATTAGAGTAGGGAAAGCAGCCACATTTGGAACCTGAAGCAGCAAAAAGGTTTTGCTTCTTTTTAGGTATTTTTGTTGCCATTAATCATATCAAGGATGACACAGACTACTACAGACAAGACATGACATAGAAAAAGTCTTTAACTATTTACTATTTATTTTTATTCTCTATTTATATGAGCAGCTAGTTTTTGATTGTGTAATAGTTTATATGTATAATGATGTTAGTTCCAGTTGATTTCCAGGTAGATGTGTTCTATTACATAGGAACAATTTGGGTGTATGGTGTTTATTTTCCAGAGCAGTTCAGATGTGACACCAGAGGATAATGGCACAACTCTTATCCTGAGTCCGATAGATTGTGGCATCCTGAGTTCTTTTTTAGGGATATGTCATAGCTGTGTAGGAGGTGAAAAAATGTTTCTTCACTTCTGCCATAGTATCAGCAATGTCTCGCACAGTGGCTCTAATATGTTGACAGCTTGGTAAGTCCTGAATGCCTCCATTTGGTTATCAGATTGAATTTTTATCCCTGTGAAGGCTTTTATTTATTTATTTTTAAGTAACATGAAAATTACACAGTTCTGGACTCTACTGTCTACTGCTATGGGAACAGAAAAGTGTCTTTAGGAGACAGCTATTGAAATATCAGTATTATTTTTTGGGGTCTTGTATCCCTTGGTGAGCTTTGAGATTGGACCTTGGTCTTTCTGCATACTGGATGCAATTCATCTTTCTGCGTTTTGAGTGCGTGGCTAGTTATGTTTATTCTCTCTTTGTAGGGAGGCATAGGATCAGTGTTTTTTAAACAATTATGAAGTAGTTGCTCAGTGAGCTAATTCTGAATATTGTTTGTTTGTCTACTTATTTACTGCTATCTAAGCTCCTATTTCAGCGGAAGATGAGAAGATTGAATAGATTTTCTTTGGGATCATTCAGACTCTATATTTGGAGCAAGATAGAAATTTCCCTATTTGCATTCCCACAGGGGAAGGACAAATAGGAATTTCTATAGCTCTGACAGCCCTTTGCCACCACCTTTGCCTGTAAACTTCAGCAGAGGTGCTTTTGAAAGTAAATAAGATTGTTCTCCAACCACCCCAACACGCAGTTGCTCAGTCCTGCCATTTGGAGTCACAGGGATTTATGCTGCCATCCTTCTGCATTGCGAATGGAAGGCTGAAGGAAGGTTAGCCGTGAGGCTGTTGCTCAGTCGTTACAGTAAGATCAACCAGTGCTGGATCTCACCTTTTGCTCCAGTGGGAGCAGTGAAACAGATACCATAGTGATTATATGCTGCTTGGGTAGCTATGTGTCTGCAAATTAAATTAGAAAAACCAGTAGAAGGGAAGGAAGAAGTTGACTATACTAGGAACAGGATGCAGCTATAAGTACATAACGCATGTATATCAGATATGATACTAGATGTTAAGGTTGCTCTGTATATTTATGTAACTTCTGTGGCAATTATGTACGGTGGTGATGTTGCTTCCACAAGCACCTGGACTCTTGAGGAGAGGGATATGACTCTCTGACGTAGACAAGGCCATAGCTATCCTTAGCTGTTCTGTGACAAAGCTTAGACTGCTGGAAGGCATGTTGCCTTAGGCCCACACCTTGAGACCACTCAAACTCCAAAAATAGAGCAGAAGAGGTTTGTGGTCTGCTTCATAAGCAGCTCCTAGCAGAAGGACATAGCAACGCATTGGAAACTGCTCTGGCTGCTTAAAAGCTTTGGCTTGGAAATCAGAGTAGTAGTAATACCAACAACTTATTAAACAAAGCTGTTCAGAAGATGACTGTACTGTCATGTGGGAAAACAAACCGACATTTAGGTTTGTGGAGTTTTTCACTGTATTTTCTATTTTGTCAGAACAGAATTTCCAGTCAAAGCCTGTTTTGACAGACACATCCTGACTGGGCAGTACTGTATAGCCATATTGGTAAGACACCTTATTACCCAAGGGGAAGAAAAAAAACCCCAAACAAATGAACTATACATATTTTATATTTTGTTCCATTTAAAAAACTGTGGTAAGTATATAAGACTTACTCAGAAAGTACTATAACATGAATTATTCAGGCTTTAACTTTTATTTTATTAGTTCTGTAATGCCTCTTAGCTGCCACGATTCTACAGTTCCATGTATTAAAACACAACCAAGGGGAATAACAGTTGGTTTGTGACAACCAGCTATCTGACAGCAATTATGTAATTTCAGTCAGTGGAGTGGAGCTGGCAGCAATGTCAGGCTTTGCTATGGGTGGAGAGACATTTAAAGATAAACAGTATAGAAATACAGCAAAACAACTCTGAACTTCAGGTCTATCCCTGTATTCCCAGTGTCTTTCACTGAGTTTATTTTTCTTACAGCTTTCTGCTACTAAAACAGGTAGATAGTTGGAATTAGTTTCAGTTCTGTAAAGGGAAAATAAAATACAGCCAGTTAATTCTGGGACTGCAAGTTTGGAACCTGCTGATGACCATAACCAACTTTTATACTGGTTTTGGTAAACAAAATCAGAGACTTCGATTCCATTTTGCTGATTTCTGTATGTACAGAAGTTCCATGTGTCTTTCAAGACTGAGATTTTAATTTTAGCACGTGAAACTGCAGAACTTGCTCCTCATTCTGAGTTCATCACTGAAACTAGCAAGCAAGGCTGCAAGGACAGCCATTACAGCACATTAGAGGTAGCCCTGGCAGTAGCAGGTACATGAACAGACTTTTGATAAGGAGAAAGTGCACTTAGCGCTGTGCAAAAGCACATTCTGTGCATTAACCATTGATGATTCTGATGTCCCTCTGGCCTTTTTTACATTTGTAGGTTTTAATGGTATAGCTTTAACTATGGAAACTTCAGAACTGCTAACACTCAGGACTTTTATGACCCTGTCCTTTATACCTGCACCTTTCTACACTACTGCTGAAATGGACCAGTAAGAAATGAACTGGTAAAAATTGCAGCATGGTCCATGCTGTTAATTTTGGTTTAGTTTGTCTAAGCCATATAAAGTGAGTTTAGTGGAATCTTAGATGAGGCAAGACATATGACACTGCCTAAAATCCCCTAATCACGTGTAATGGGTTGCCTTTGTTTTTTTCATCACACCTTTCCATTTCCAGATATTTTTTGTCCCTGATTTCTTCTTTCCAAAAACACCTGACTGATTACAAAAGAATACTGCATTTCATTCCTGATGGTTCTTCAGAGACGCACAAAGATCAGATATTGGACGGGAGGGGAAGCTGAAGGAGAATGGACAAAACCATGCAAGCTATGTAAGAGGTAGTGAGGGATGGTGAAACCTGTACCATTATGTATTTCCTGTAATTCATATATTTTAAAGGGAAGGTTATGTTCTTTGTATTTGGGGGATTTGAAGGGGAAAAATAATATTAATGGGAATTTTTGTATTCTTCTATTTCAAAAACTAGGGTGACCTTAGTACTAATTTTATGAACTTTTAGAGAAAAAAAGGTAATAACAAATGTATCTTTCCAAGTAATCTTGTGGATACAAGGTTACTTAGTTCACAGTTTTGAAAGAAGAACAGAAATATTTTCTGCTGCAATTAAAGACAGACATAATTTTTTCTTTCCAAAGGATAAAACCACCTTTTCAAATATTTGTATTTCTATACATTACAGTTGAGTCAAAAATATATCTGCCTTTATGTTCACGCTCACTTTGAATACAAGGAGAGATATCTATGGATTCATTAAACTGCTACGGCCTATTAGAAATAAATGCTGGAAGGTTTCATCTGAATGGAAAATTTAAAAATAATCACAACAGTGATCAAGCTATTATTTGTCTCGTAAAGAATCAGACTTGATTTAAAATATAATAGTTCTGTTGGTGGAAGTTTTACTGGATGCTTACCAAAATGAGTCATGTTTGGCATCCAGACAGATTTCAGTACATTGCACTGGTGTTCTAGCTTACATTCGTAGAGGAGTTGCACTATCAAACATAAGCAAACATGCCAAACTTCAGACACAGAGGCACAGCAACATATTAGGTTTACCATTGAGAACTGTGTAGCTTAGAAAGTTCCAGTCATCATTATAAGAAAACAGAGATAAGTATGGTACATGGTTAGCAAAATGAGTTGAGTATGTTTTAACAACTTGAAGAGCTTCATTTCTCTAGGATTTATTTTTAGCATCTCTACAGAACATAAATTTTGTAAGGGTTTGTGCCACTTTGTGTTTTTACATAATGACAAAGGAGTGATGACAGCGGTAAATAGGCTTCAGTTCTGCTGGAGAGGGTGGAACAGTGCACATGTGTGCATGCACTAAATTTGAGATTGTCTGTTGCTGTTGTAGCAGTGGTGAAACTCTGCCCTAATGAGTAAGAGGTTCTTCAGAAGATCTGGGTAATTTATTTTATGACTTGTTCAAGTGACCTTCTATTGTGCTATGTTCAGTTGCCTTTTGCTTTGTTCTTTTTGCTTGTAACTATAATTGCTTTTTTTTTTTTTTTAAAAAAAAAGTGAAGTAGTTCTTTAGGACTGTATATCATCATCAGGGGAAGGAGAAAAGAATTAACCAAATACCTTATGGTGAGCAAGTGAAGTGAAATTGTCATGTGTCTGCAGTAATCCTTCTTCCTAAGCAGATGAGCTACACTTTTTCTGACCTTCTGCTAGAGGTTGTTGGACTGATATTTTGATTTTACCTGAAGTAGTTTTATTGTTCTGTCAGGTCTGGCCAAATGCCAAGCTTTCATCAGAACAGGACAGTTTTGTTAAAATTTCTGTTGGGAAAGTGTCTTGAGACTTGAGATTTTTTTTTGTTAAACAACAAAGATTTTTTTGTTAAACAAACAAGCAGGTCTGTGGCTCAAGCACTCTCCTGCTGTGTCAACATTTCAAGTCTGAGTTCATGCTCACTTTGGTTCAGACAAAAAGTGCTTAACCTAAATCTCCAGTGGGTGCTGATTGCCAGGCTGCTAGTTATTCCTATGTGAGTAACCCTGGTATTGTTTTTCCCTTCATTTTAATTTTTCTTGAAGGAAGCTTTGTTCTGGGCTTTATGCTGAAAAAGTATTTCATGACCGGAACATTATTTTCTGCTTAATTCTAGCTGGAAAGCTTTTTCAAAATACATTGCCATAGTCAGATAAGAGGTGACTGATGTTTGTTACCAATGCCAGGACATTATCAGAGAATGTTTGGTGGTGTGGAATGATGGCAGTTGTAGGACAGTTGCAGAGCTGGAAGCTCATTCTTGGTTGATGAGGTTAAAAGAGGATTACTGCAGAGCACAGGAGAATCTGTATTTCATCAGCTATTTTTGAATATTTGCTAGGCAATCACTTAAGTGTCTTAGAAGCATTTTCTACTAAACAAAGGCATGAACTTCATCCCCTTGAGGTTTACTTTATGCATTTTCCCACAGCCACACGCTGATTTTGGACATCAGTTGGACTAGTTGAATACCCGCGGCACCTGTACACTGGTGTTACCCGTACACTGTGATAGGGAGCTAGATCTTTATGCAATCTGCTCATTGCAGTTGAAGACATCATAAACTTGTTTCTTCAGTGGACTGCATAAGCTATCAAGTAGGACAGGGAAGTAATTTCTCTTCTGGAATGCTGCAGGTGAGTATCACAAAAGCAGAGGGTCTGTTCCCTTTCAGGTGTGTCTTTCAGGGAAGGTTTAATTATTACAATGTGTTTCCTTAGACTTCTGGCTTTAAGGTAGTCATCTTAAGTTCTTTGGAGAGAAACAGTTACTGAGCACATTTTCCTGTTATCCCTGGTAAGAAATAATTTTCTGCTAAGGCCAACTTTGAAAAAGTTCTGCCTTCAGGATGGCATTTCAGAGGGTTTTGATTTTGACTGAATTCAGTTGACTCACAGCATTTCTCAGAGAAGTTTCATTGCAGTCATCTGTTATATCATTTACTGTTTGTTGTGGTGATTTACCATTGAATCAGAATATTTTTCTGGGATATTTTGATTCTACTGAAGTTCCAGGAAAAACAAAGTTTTCCAACCAGTGAATTGGTGGCCATGGAGCTTCTTTAGGCTTGGGATGAGATTCACCCGATTGAATGCAAAATCTTGCCACGTAGACACCAAAGCATGAGCAACTTATAGGTTCATATTTTGTCTGTCATGCAGTTAATGAAAAATATTTCTATGGTGTAATTCATGTCATTCTGGAATAGATGGCTCTACTAGCAGTGAAGGGAGCCTAGGAGGACTACATCAGAAATATGCTCCAGAAGTCTTAAAGACTAGACATAGAATCTACTCTAGAAGTAGGTTGCTTCTGTTTCCTGAGATGCTGCATGGCAGGCCTGAGGAGAACTGAGACCCACAATAGTAGTATGGGTCCCAGAACACAGCTCTCTGCCTCTTGAAAGCCTCCCAGTCTCCAGTGCCTGGACAGGCAGCAGGCTGCCTGGCAGGGCTGTGAGCCTGAACCGTTGGGAACCTTCCCTTGCACTGCAGTGGCAGCTCAGCTTCCCAGCTCTCAGCAGAGCTGAGGAGAAAACCTGATTTTTCTCTCACAGAGAAGTTGGATTTCTAAAGAAGGAGGAGTGATTTATGGTGGAATAAGTAGATTTTGAAGTCTAAAATTCCCCAACATTTACCTGCCGTTGTCTCCCTTCCACTTGTGTTGATCCAAAAAAATCTGATTATCTTAATTTTACCTCTCATCACTAACATTTATCTTCTTTTAACATGACTGAAGTACAAACATTTCTGTGAAAGAAACCTGAAGTATTTACTAGTGTTTAGTTAGTTAGGAGATTTTGAGAACCTCAATATTTTAGATTTTTGCTGGTGTCCCAACACTATGTAAGGTAATCTTCACACTAATTTCCAGTTTACTCAAGCTTTTAATGTCTCAGGAGTTTAAGAAAAGTCTTAGAGCTATTTACAGTGTACAAACACTGCTGTTAAAATTCTTTGTGGCTTTTCAAAGGAGGTAATTCTACTGAGAAATTATTTATTCTGAGCAACACATATCCAGTAGTTAGCATGAATTGTCCAAAATATGAAATTAAAGCAGATTATTTGATTTGGAATTGTTTGGAAACTGTTGACAAGTGTTTCTTTTTTTTTTTTTTTTTCCTTCCAGTTGCATTCATCACTAGATACTAAAGCGCTGGGGAAAGATTTTATAAGCTGTCATTCTGCTGCATAGATAGAAGGCTTCTAATAAGTGATGTCTATTTGTGCTGACATCTATTTATTTTATTAACAGTGGCATGCCTTTTCCCCTTGCCTTCACTTCCCCCACTTTAAATTCCTCTATTAAAATCCTTCCATTTTCCTCAACAGTGGGATTAATACTGTCTTGCACAAATAAACACACTCAATTTAATGTAAAACTCAGAGTAGTAATTGGCCTCTGACATACTTGTAAATAGTGGTTTCTGTCTATCCAGTTGTTAATTGTCTTCCAGTCATATTAAGGCCTTTTGTATAGCCTAGTAGGGACATCTACATTCTGGACTAGGATGCATTTTTATTGCTGCTTTGGACAAAATGTCTGTCCTCTTTGTGCTTCTGTTTTGCTGTCTGGAAAATGAGGGTGTTGCTGATCTTCTGTGTTTAGGCTCTGCCTGGAAATCTGCTGGCAGTGGGGCCTTTTTACTGTGACTTTGTAATATGAGGCCAGCGCTCATCCTCCTCCAGGAACGTGCCCCAGTGCTCTGGACCAGCCCAGTTCCCCTCAAAAGTGGAGCCTGACCCACACTCCTCTCCTGACTGAGACCTCTGGGCTTTGCCCACAGGGCCATCCTCACCTTCTTTATGCTGCTAGAGTCCCAGCATAACATTACGTTCATTAGAGTCTACAGAATGTTGTAATCAACAGGACACGTACAAAATCTTGTAGATACCACAGGTTTTTTAGCCTAGATATAATGGAAGCAGCCTGTTTTTACTTTGAACTTGAATAATAATTTCAATGAATAACTGTATGGCCTTTAAAATATTTATGTTAAAATATTCAAAACTAACCATGTTCTAAAAATAAAAAATGCAAAGTAGAAATACAGACGCAACATATGATGCAGTTCTGGGCAGAAATTAAAATTTAACTTTGGTTTTCTTTGCATTAGAGCTGGACGTCTGGAGATTTCAGGAAGCAGTCAAGGAAATTCAATCGAGGACACTTGTCCTCTCTGAGTGCATTGACACTTTCCTAATGGCAAGGGTGTAGTTTCTGCCCTTATGAGAATTTGAATATGGTACTAATACTCTGCTTCCTTGGTGTCTCTGTGTTTCCAAATAGGGCATGTATCTATGACGAAGTCTTTAGGGTTTAGGTCCTTTCACATACATCAGAACTATGCTGAACTAAGCTGAACTATGCTGGTGCAACCAGAAGCCACAGAATTGATCCCGTTAGCTGAGGTGGAAAGGATTTGTGTGCCTCTGCTTTAAATGGGATATTTGGTAGGACAGGGCTAATTTTAAAGGTATTTTTCTCTGCAAGCTTGTTGATTCTAAAACAAGGGTCTTCACAGACTTGTTAGTTTAACCATGTTGCTCTTTGTATGAACCTGGAAGCAGTCTGGAGTAAGCCCTTTATTTTCAGATAGGCATTTTACAATTTTTATTACTATTATTTTTCTGGTTTTGAAGCAAGTCTTCATTTCAAATTGTCAGTCAATTTGATTTTAAAATTTTAAAATTGCACTCATCTTTGAAATGAAATATTTACTCTTTGGATTAAATATTTAGTTTGACGGGAAATTAAGGATTTAAACTCTGAGTTATTATGATTTTGTTTGTTTTGCTGTGACCCAATGTTTTTTCAACTGCCAGTGGTCCACCATTGCCCACTTTGGCCTATTAGAGAAGAATGGAAAAGCTTTTAATCCATCCGTTTTTGCTTTTTATTTCAAGGTTTCTTTTTCTTTTATTTTGGCAAACTAAAAACAAATTTTGTTGATCTGGGTTCTAAAAACAAAGGCTAGCCATCCTACTTCCAGGCAGAATGAGGGAAATCATACATAGAGCTGCATGTTTCTCCCCACTCCTTCTTGAAGGAGTTCAAGATCAGGAGTAGATGTCCATACCTGTTCAGAGGAATGTCACTTGTTATGTCATTGAAAGACACCAATGATGGATCTCGAATTTGCCTCATTTAGTATTTTCACACATGTAATTTGACATCTGTAATAAATTAAGAGATGATGCTAGTCTTGAGAAGGAATGATGCTGGTGTTACTGGTTTTGGCCAAGCAGACAGTGAAGGGAGGAGCTATCATCATGAAAGTGTTGTGGCTCAGCAGACTTGAGGAATATGTTTTGGTTTGGGTTTTTTTGCTAGTTTTGTATTACATATCTTGGGAGAAAATACACATTGGGAACTGCCATGGATCTTCAGTCAGACTCGCTACTCTGCAAAATGCATGTGATGGCTGATGAAGTTGCTGGTGGCTTTGGCTCAATGTGCTAATAGATGTTTGTGTATACAACTAGAAATTAAAGACTATATATTATTTCTTGGTAGCTATGAGGTGGAGTCTTTATCTTCTGTCAAGTGCACAGTTAGCCTAAATCTATAGAATCTGAGTGTTTCTATAAATTTGTGAAGGAGGATATATGTGACTGATGGCATATTTGTTTTATTTGTTTAAGTTTACAAATGTGTTTTGTTATTAAAGTTAAGATGTGATTGGGCAGCAGGGAGTTGGGCTGTCTTATATACTCTTGACTGCTCAGCATAGTTGGAGAACATAGTTGGAGCAGGGCTGGGAAACGATGCTGGACTGAAGAGTTCAGACCGGGTAGGGAGTGAAAGACAGGATGTGAGAAACAGGGCAAGGAGACCCTATCACCTGAACAGGTTAAAAAAGTACAGGTGGCAGATAGATGTATAGCCAGTTCTTCAGGGTGAGCAAGCTGGACTGGAGGCAAAGCAGGATGAAAAAGCAGATCATAAAGTCACTACAAAAATGCACTAGATAAGTGTTTTATACAAAATCTCCAATCCTATTTTTATTTCACTTTCAGGTTATATATTTAAAACCTATTTGTTCTGGTTTGTGTTCTAATAAAATTTAGCGAATGAAAGCTCTTTCAGTATTTTTGAGGTATTGGTCAGGTCTCCATCAAAGCACGAACCAGCTTTGAGCTCCTCCAAAACCTAGCAGACATTTTCAATCTTGTGAGACTATAGAATACTTTTGTTTTTTTAAGGGTGAACAGTAGGTTTAGTTCATGGCACCAGTGGCTAGGGTAGTCTCTGCTGACTGTGTCTCCACTATATCATCAAAGACTCAGAACTGGAAGATTTACTCCTTATTAGTGAATAATCAAGTTCACCTGACCTGTTTCTGCTCATTTTCTCATAGATAATACGAGTATAGTTCTGCGTAGTTTCTGGTTAGTAGCTAAATATTTGGATTATATAGCCTCTCCAAGAGAGACAGAGTAATCTAGGTGGGATAAATGGTTTGTTTTGTTTGGGATTTTTTTGGGGGATTTTTTTTCCTCTAGGAGCATTAGGTGGCATAGAAGGAGTCTGCTACTTACATCCATTTTTTTTCTTGCTAGAGTCAGTCTCGAAGCAAGACCAGTTCCAGACAAGCAAGGCTGTTGATGCTGAGGTTCCTCAAATAGGATTTGTTGAGTGACTGCCTGTCACAGTTTTATATGATCTGTCCTGTATCATCAGCGTCAAAACCTACTGATTTCCTTAAAGCCCAGCTCCTGGGGTCATGTAACTTCCTAAGAGTTTGTTTTCTTTCTGTGTATTCCAACTTTTCTTGAATAGCAGAGATGGGGAGAAGACAAAAAAACCTTGAAGTTGTGGCCCAAGTTAACCTTGAACTCAAAAAATAAGCAGGAGCACCTCCAGTAAAGAGGCATGGTTTTTGTCATATCAATGATAGAAGAAATGAGTCTGTAATTCTGAATTAGAAATGGTACAGACTGTGTTCTTCAAGTACAGGGTATTATTTTCTTGTCGCACTGGCTGAAGATCAGTTTTCCAAGTTGCTTCTCTTAAGATTTCTTAGTTGTGTTTAATACCACAGATTATGAGGCCTTGCACTCTGTAGGCTGAACAGGACTCTCACCTTTCTCACAGGGAGCATTTGGGGAAAAGGTGATCTTAGAAAACCAAAGCAGCCATGCATTGCTTCTCTTTCTGTCTCTCCAACTCACTGCATTCTGGCAAATAAAATATACAAGTGCTTGTGAGTATGGTAGAATAAATTACAGGAAAATGTCTGCTATTTCTTCAGCGGGTCCCTGGTTAAATAGCATTCCAGAGTAACACTTAGTTACGCTGCAAAAATGAAGGAACAACTGAAATATTTAGTATGACTCTCTATTTTCAAGTAGTTCTTAATAATACGCTTCCTATAACTCATGACATTTCTTTGGTATATAATGTATTTAAAAAAAAACAAAAGCAAGCAGTAGATCCTCGATTATACTTTTTTGGTGATCTTGCCTTGCTTTCATTTCTGTTACTGTTAGAGATTTTGGAGATTAAACTGAAAATAGCAACTCTCTGTTAAAGAGCAATGGAATGTTATAAAAATATTAAATAATTATTAATAGTACTGTATGTATAATGATTTTAAAAATTCTTCTGTAGAGCTTCCATATAAAGTAATGCCAGTGTATTCATGCTTTCCTATGCAAATAAATATTTTTCTAAATAAATAAGGTATTTTATTTATATTAACAGTGCAAACTTCAGCTTGTCTGATGGGACCTCTGTAATCTTGCTTTTATACAGAAACAATAAAGATTGTTCCTAACTAATAACAAATATGGAAATATATTTATTTCCCTTTCACAATGGCATTATCCGTTTCTCAATCAATTTTCCTTTCATCCTGGCCACATATTCTTGGAGTCCTGTATCTTCAGTAATATTACTTGTTCATGAAGAGAACTGAAATGTAATTTGTGGTTAACAGTTCTCATTTTGCTGGGAGATTATATCTTTGTAAACAAACCTGTTCAGCCAGTGTTGGTGAATGACATGGTTTGGCAGTGAGGATTTATGTTAAAGCATAAGGATTAAATAATAATATATAAGAATACATAATGTTCAACTAAGGAAAATTTTGACTTTTCCACTTTTTACCGATCCTTATTTTTTATAGTAAATGTTTTCTGTCAGATATAAAGAAAACAAGCAATCCCTGTGTTTTGTATGTGATTGAACACTAAATTAAAACATAATTAATTTATCAACTTCCTTGATGGTACTTTATTTTCTTTAATTTCTTTTGAGTGGGTTTTTTTTTTTTTTTTTAAGTATCAAAGAGGTTTATTTGTCTTTGGCCACAACTTAATGCTTTTATTAATCAGGAGTTTACATTTGTGCACTAAATTGTTAGCACTGATGAACAAGTCATGTTTCTGTTCACTTTCTGATTTGTATGTTTAAACCTGGACAAATCTCAGCTCAGTCCACTCAACCCAGCTAATGTGGAAATGACAATTTGTGATTTTTTGTAATTTTGTAAAATGTAGTAACATATCTGTTTATGGTGGTAGCAGTGAACATTGAGACTGGTTCATTAGGAGATATTTGGAATCTGCTGCACCTGGAGCCAGGAAGTCCTATATGTTGTTCAGCTATCAAAGAAAACTGAATGTCTTTGCTCTGCAATGAATCTGTGACATATCGTACGAGAACAAGTCTTACAAGGAGCGGCTGAGGGAACTGGGGTTGTTTAGCCTGGAGAAAAGGAGTCTGAGGGGAGACCTTCTCGCTCTCTACAACTACCTGAAAGGAGGTTGTAGTGAGGTGGGTGTCAGTTTCTTCTCCAAAATAACAAGTGATAGAACAAGAGGAAATGGTCTCAAGTTGTGCCAGGGGAGGCTTAGATTGGATATTAGGAAAAATTTCTTCACTGAAAGAGTTGTCAAGCATTGGAACAGGCTGCCCAGGGAAGTGGTTGAGTCACCATCCCTGGAGGTATTTAAAAGATGTGTAGATGTGGCACTTAGGGACATGGTTTAGTGGTGGACTTAGCAGTGTTAGTTTTACGGGTGGACTCAGTGTTCTTACAGGTCTTTTCCAACCTAAATGATTCTATGATTCTATATATTGCAATTCCTAGTTATCACTTCATGTAAAATCTTCTTTCTCCCACTTCACTGGCAGTGCAATTCATTTGTTTACCTCCACTTTTGAAGCTAGTTGGTAGATGAAAATGTAAAATTTCTTGAAAGTAATGCGAATGGCTTCTTTCAATATTTTGTGCCATTGGCAAGGAAGTAAAAGTAAATATAATACACTATGTTCTTGAGGTGTACATTTCAGAAGTGATACTGTTGCATATCTAAGCAGAGGGAATATACTGCTTCATTTTGTGGGCTTTTCTGTACTCTGACAAGAATTAAGTTAAGTTAATAACAAGTTAAGGACCCCTGCCACTCGGTGTTGTGGAAGCTTTCTGTATGTAACAATAGAAAATGGAGAGTGGTTTAGGATTTAATACTTAGCATTGCAAATGATCCTGCTATTGTCTCTCTATTGAGTATTACCATGATAATTTCTAATACTTTTAAAATAGATTGTTTAGGTGCTTTCCAAATTTCATTCTACGTGTTTGGGAAAGAAATAGAAGCTGACATCAAATATTTAATTGCTTTGTGATGCAGCATGCAAGGAGACAAATAGCCAAGATTGTAAAAATAAACTTTATGTTTAAACATTTAGTTCTAAAAATATGAATTATCTAGGAAAGGGAGAATCAAATTCATTCTTTGATAAATTAGGTGTTATGTGAAATACATTGTTACATTTGGAAAGGTCATCTATGCCCATCCTATTGTGCTTTCCATGTTCAGTGACATCTTCAGAGAAATTTCATTCTTAAAACACATTTATTTACTCATTCAAAGGGCAATGCATTAGTCAAATTTTATACATAAGTTAAATGGTAATAGAATCTGTCACATTGTGGTGCCTTTGCATTTTCTGAATGTGACTAAAATAAAGTTTGGTCTTTCACAGGGCATTTTTATGGGAGGCTAACAAAGTGAAGATTATTGCAAAACAACAGAAATTGCTTAACTCTGGCATCTATTGCTTAATGATTTTGTTTTAAAGAGAAATGTTAAGCAATATTTTGTATAATGTTAATGTTTCACTGTCAGAATTCAAAAGCAAAAAAATACCAGGTAAAAGTAAGATGTTCAGGTATAGGGAGGAGTCCTAAACAAAATACTAGAAAATGATTTTATCTGAGTCAAGAAGATTCAGTAAGACAGGATATTTTTTAGGCCTATGTGAAATGAAAAGAACAAATAAAAATTGTAATAGCAAGGCTGCTGTAACATAGAACTTTAGACAACAGAATTTTTAGCATTTTGAAGTAAACTTTGAGAAAGTGAATATAGTTGCAAAGATGATAATTTTGTGTCAAGTGGAAGATGATGCTTGTCAGGTAACAGTTAAATGCATTAAACTGTGACTAGTGCTATTTAAGTAAGCCTGGAAGTAGAGGCCAGCTTCTTCTCAACATTCCTGTGTGTAACGTCAGCTATTTTAGATATTGAGAAATTGGAGATCATTGAATTTTAGCATATTAGAAGGAACATGGGTCAACAGTGGAAAGCAGTACTTAGGGAATACTTTCCACAAGAGTGGAAAGCAATAGGGAGAAATCTCCCGACAAATCCATGTGTTGGAAGATCAGAAACATTGGAGATGTACCATATAGTCCAGTAGGAAGAGAAATGCAAATTATTAAATTAAGTTACTAAAATTAAACTACCATACCCATGTAAAATTGTGATTTTGGAACAATGTGTTTTCTTAACAACCTAAACCTCTTTCTTTTCCAACAAATACCCTCCAAAAATAATATGGCTGGTAAAGGAGACTGTTAACAATTATGGCGTAGACAAGCCTATTAAATCCAATCATCTTGTGAATCTGAACGGATATAAATTACCCCAGCTAGAAACCAAGTTGGTGTAATTCTATTGACAATCAAATTTGTTCAAGTAAAACCACGTACCAAGAAGCAAATCTTATGTAGTTTGAAATGTATTGTAAGACCTAGAGACAAAACCTCAGTGCACACAAATGGAAGGGAGCACATTTTGCGGTTAACATAAAAACATTTGCAATACAAAGGCAAGGACACCAGCACAAAGGATATGATGCTGTGCTTTCAAGAAAAGCAACCATTTTGCAGAACTCTGACCTGCTTTCATAGTTTACCAAGAAATTTCATAAACGCTGTGGAAGTGCCGATGACAATGACAGTGCAGGAACGTAGGAGGACTCTGTGTCTCTCTTAAATGTGTTCTCAAAGCGAGGTTCTGCGGGAGATGAGCTTGTGATGTGAGGCATGAACGGACAAAAAGTAGAGTTAAAAATAAACACCGAAGTTGAGTGCCCTGTAATCATCATGAGGACAGAAAAATGAGTGAGCACAGAGAAATAGGCTCACAAAGCCACCATGTTTCAGAATAAGTACTATTATTACTTATGGGAACAGGGAATAATGGAAGCTATTGCTTTTCTGAGTTCACATTATATCCTTTCCCCCTCTGTCCTGAATAGAGCAAAACTTTCTTTTAAAAATATTTTTCTTTAAAGCTCTTAATTAAATCTTGGTTTTCTGGTGTGTATTATGAGATATTGAAAACATTATTATTAAAATCAGAGAGCACTAGCATGTAAATGTTCATATTTTATCACTTCCTATTAAGAATGAGAGAAAGTAAAAACAACATGACCAGAAACTTTGAAACACTGACACACCAGGTGACAGGACAGTGAAAATAATAAAGTTAGGAGTGTATAAAGCTTTTGAATTCAAGAGCTGTATCATAAGAACATCTGAAGAGTTTAATAATGAAGGAACATCATGGTTTCAGATGACTATGTAGTATTTTATCACCTTTAAATGAACTACAAAATTTTGAATTCCCCATCGGCTATGTACTTGCTTTTGGAAGCTTGCTTTTGGGATTGTGTAACATGCATATGAGAGGATCCCGCACTTTTATGTGCTGGAATGATGATGCAAAACTTGCCAGAAACAAGGCAAAAGGACTGTAATGTGATCATCTGTACTGACAGCACCTGTTAGAGTACTGTTGAGATTAAACATAAACAGTATGCTTGAGAAGACAACTATTGGAAACTGGGAAAAGCGTTACAGCAGGAACTGAGAATCCAAAAAGGAAATGTCATTTTACATGGAATTTGGTCCCTCCTTCTGGAGATGAATTGCCTAGTGGTAAATATTTCTAAAATACTAGATGGTACTGACACATGTTTAAAGTTTAAATAGTATCCAGACATTAATCTGAAGCATCGATAGGTTTCTGTGCAGAAGTCAGTGAAGGACTGGAGGCTGCCTTGAAATGTGGTCTAGTGGATGGGCTCTAATCCTGCCTGTGGCGGGTAGTTAATTATTATACAAAGTAGAGTGGCTTCAGCAAGAGAGACTGCAAGAACCCCAGTCCAAAACTCCACACAACACTATTGTCAAGGCACTCCTGTCTGAGTAGGCAGGAAAAATGACCTTTTACACATTCCAGGCCTTATGAACTAACTGGGAGGCAGGTCTGGAGTGGCTGAGACACTGTGCTTTGGGGTGGGTATTTTGCTTCCCAGCTTCACAAGAAATCTGGGGGTTGCAGCTTTTTGGGGGGTTGACTTTTTTTAAATCCTAATATAGTTAATAAATGGTTTTGATATTTAAAATAAATAAAAAGGGAGAAGTTTCCTAACACATGCTGATCATAACATCAGTGAGCAAGAAATGGCAGTCAAGTCATGGTGACTATTGGAACACCAGAAATCTTAAAGATGCTCGATTTATTCTGGACCAGCATGAGTGGTATTTTTAATACTGAAATATCCAAAAGTAAAAACTGCAGGAGGGAAAGGTAAAGAATAAAGGGCAAGTAAAATGTGAAGTACCTGGAGCTACCAATTGTTAACATGAGTTTGATGCTATGCTATCTGAGCAGAATGTACCTCTAAATACTGGCTTTCATTTGACTTGCTGAGCAGCTCATTTTGTGACAGATTGGTAATTGACTAGGTCATTCAGTTTATTCTCCATAAGAATGTGAGTTGATATGAGACTAACCCACCATTAAGCATTTGCTTGTCAGCTCAAACAGGCTTTTATTTAGTACCTTTACTCAAAAGAGGGAGTAAGTAAATAATGACAGGCAAAAAAAGCCCTCCAATGGTAAAAACAAAAAATTAAAACTCCAGTGGATGCTAAGGGATTAATTTTTCATGGTATTAAGATTCAATGGGCATATTCACTATTGTTCTTTTAGCATTGTAAATTCATCTGTGTCTGAACACAAAAGTAAAATCCTTAACACCTGTATTTAATAAGTTTGTCCCCTTGTTTATTTTAAACCTATAAAATTTCTAAAGAGATCTGTCCTGGCAGCCTGTGGGGGTGGGAAAGGAGATGCTAAAACCATTCTGTTTATGAACAGAAAATATTCTTAATTGAAAACATAAAGTGTCATGTTCTAAAGCAAGAGCTGCACTCAGTCTGTCATTAATGCCAAAGCTGGTTTTGTAGCCATTATTCAAGGAAGAAGACATCTTAATTAAACTCTACCTTGGTTGAGGACATTAGAAAAGCTACTGACAGAGTGTGCATGCTAACTGCAGTCATGCATCCTGCGTTGCCACTGACAAGGGAAAAAAGCAATAAAAGCAGGCTGCAAGTGGCTGCTGTCATGTAGGTTGCCGTGGAAGAAAGACTTGAGAAGCTGTTGCTTTGCCCATTCAGTACAACGTCTGAATTTTTAGCGACAACCTCTAATAACAAGTCAGAGTAATTCTTTCCATGGTGGGGCATTACAGACTTGTCATGCTCAGCTGTTCAACATCAGAAGTCAAGGTGCAAAATAAGATCATTAGAAGATGTTGAACTGTCCTTTAATTTTGATCCATGGTGAAGTTTGATGGTTTGTTTTCTTTTCCCCTGAAGTCAAGGTGTTTAAAATTAAATAGAAATGGTATTTTTCACATAATCATGTCATTTTGGTGGCTAGGACTTTAAGAGAACTAGTAGCAAAATACCTATAATAAAATCATGAGAGCTGGGAACTCTTTGGTGAGGTCGTCTACTCTCATCCTGTTCATTTGTGTTTTATTATTTTGTTGTATTCTCTTGCCATTCCCTCTCTCTTTCATGTGGGAAGAAAAAGGCATATGTGGGGTGTAAAGGGTAAGAATAATTGCTGGTCTGTCTACCTGTATCACTGTGGTGGGAATTATAAAACATAACTTATCCAGTGCACCTGTGCACACGCAGCATCAGTCTTCTACTGGTGTTTCTGGGCATTGCTGGTCACTCTTGCCTTCTAGCAGACAGTTAAAAAAAAAAAGTGTCATCAAGAAGGGTTTGAGAAACTTGTCTGTAAAGCATCTGAAGCTGAGACTGTTCCTGTAATATTATTAAGTGACAATGGGTAGACAAAATGCTATAGAAATGCAGGGACTAGCAGATTTCTTTTCTCTGCTTGCTGCCCAGGTGTCTCAAAAAGGACACGAAAGAGTCATTTATCTTTCTGCAAGGAAAAGAGATGAATTCTTTGCCTGACAGGATGGTGTGCTTCATCCTGGAGATATTTACCTTGAGGCTGTATGGAGTAGTCTTTTTGACTGTTTCTTATTATGACTTGCATTGAGATTAGTGAGTCATTTCGTAGAACTCCATCACTAAATCTGGGTTGCTTTTTGGCTAAGATCAAAGAAATACCATGTCTCATTGTCCAGTTGCCCCAGTTTTTTGAGCACTGTTCAGCTAAAACATTTAGTTGTTATTTACTTTGATTTGTAGATCCAAAGTGCTGTGATATATATTAACTAAATATTATGACCAAGAACTATAAAAAAATGCATGATTAAATTACTTGTCAGGAATAAAAGTTTTAATCTTGCTAAGGACAGGTAGGAACTTAAGGTAGAAAAGATGTTCTTAGGAAAGTGGGTTAAAAAGTTTCTAATAATCCACAGGAAAAAAGTAAAAAGAAAGTTTCAGTTACTACATTTTATGGGGATAAAAAACCTTTTTTTTTTTCATTTATCAGTCTACAGAGATCTACTTTGCACAATGAAAATCACATTATTAGTAGTAAATTCCAGTTGTCGATGAAACATTCAAGTGAAAGAGCCACGTTTTGGGACAGCATTGTTCAGTTTTCTGATAAATGAAGCTGTTAAAACTGTATACAAGTGAGATATATATATACACAGTGTGGATCCTCTGGTCTCATGCTATAATAGTTATTATTTTGCTGTGTTTGGGCTTGAGTGAACAAATAAATGGGGGATTCATACCCTGTCTCATCACACATAGTCTGAACTGCTACTTGAATTGCATAGCTATCCACAAAATTATTTTAATTCAGATATAATTTTGGATAGCTGGTAAAGCAGGGTTAACTTTAAATAATGCTTTTGGTGAAAACATAGACAAATGAGTGTGCAATTTCTTGTTAGAAAGTATATTTTATCTGTGAAATTAGAAAAATGAATAGAATGAGTATAAAGAACAACTTTGAAAGTAATTTTGAAGTTTCACATTTTTTCCCTTGAAGCAGTAGATGTAAACAGCTGGTGATAGTGAGCTGACTGTACTTTGCCTTCCTATGATACTTTGAGCTAGAAGTACTGTTTTTCAAAATACTGATATTTTTCCTGTAAATACTTTTTAAAGCTCTATTTTTAACAGTATTTAAAAAATATTTTTCTTTAGTCCTTTAAGATGCCATTTTAGTATGTGTAAAGCAAGTATGTTTAAAGTCGTCAATTTGGAAGTGCACATCAAAAGCATGCATTGATAGGAATAGTGCCTGTGTAAGAGGAACTCACTTTTCATTTTTAAATTATGGAAATACTTTTCTGTTGCCTGATGAAGTTGATTGAGACAATACATTCAAATAAAATACAGTTTATTCTGTTTATAAATTTTAAAAATATTTGTTTCTAAGTATTTTTATATAAAGACAGAGAAACGTTTGCTAATGTAAAAATTCACGGAAAGCAAAATTTGCAGTTAAAAAAAAAAAAAGTTGTAGTGTGCTTATATGTTGATCACCAAATGTTTATATTATTTATTTCCATGCCTCAAAAGTCTTACAGTGTTAATATTTATAGAAACCGTTTTTATGATATTTACAGTTTAATCTTATATTTTTAATTTAGATGGGTTTATTGTTTAATATGACTTTGTAATTTGGATACTCAAGAAAAACTTGACATTTTCATCATCATTTCATGGAACTGAGCCTCTATAGAAAACTTCATAGCATTCCAGTCAGAGGCAGTTTTGTTTATTAGTGTTTACTTTCACCTCCCCGTAGGATACTGTAAGCAACCCAGCATGATTGATTGTGAGAGCAATTAAACACAGATTCAAGGAGGATTTTATATTCTGGCCACAGGTTTGCACGGAAATCACTTCTGTCTTCCTTAGAAGTTCACCTGTTCATTTTATTACCTATATGCCTCAAAGCCTTTGATTTTAGTTCATTATTGCAGAGCTAAGCATGATACAGCATAGATGCTTTTCATGCCAATGTCCCCACAATTTTATGTGCTGGCTGCCTGGAGTTGGGCCTAATAGTTTACGTTTAACCAATATCACACAGAGGTAGTGCTGTTGATTTTTTTAAGATGTGATGTCCTCTTTCTCAGCACTGAACCAGTTCTGCAGCAGCTTAATTTGTGATTTGGTAAGGCACCATCCTTGAGATGAATCATAAAGTTGTGGCTTGGCAGCCACTGCCCAGTTCTTGGCATTTTTCATAAATGCAGAGTATTAAACAGGGTAGCTTAACTGTTTAGCTACCTGAATTTCCCATATACTTTTAGCTTACTAAGGATTTTCTCAGGTTTTTTTCCTCTGTTGAAGGAGAGTTATGTCTTGCTTTGACTGTGGGTGTTATTCTCTGGGAGGTGGGAGAGGGCAGGTGAGTTGTATCCACTTCTAGATTGGTAAAATATTTTGGGAACTCTTCAGATGGGACCATTACAAAATATTATACCAGATAAGTTTGTCACTTTTGGTAGAGAGGGAAATGAGACAGACCTTTTCCTCCAAGTGTCCTTAAAACTTATGCGAAGTATCGTAAGTTACTAAGATGTATGAAACGAGTAGGGTTTTTTAAATGTTTTCTTAGTTTCTCTAAGGCTCTATACTTGTTGCTGAAGTCTAAACTTTTTTGCAGGGCTTAATCTGTTTTAAGTCTTCTGACTATGGGTGTTTGGAGTGTTCTTTTTCTTTCTGTTTTACCTGTGTTAATTATAATGAAGATGTTGGAGGCAGAGAACAGGGCACTCAGCTGGCCTAATAATAATCTGTGGTGAGATTTTTCTCCATCTCCATCAGGACCCATCCTGTTTTAGTACTTACTTTTAAGACGGCAATGCTGCTTCACCAAACTTCCTCCTACAGTGAGAGAAGTAGGGATAACTCTTGGAAAAAGTTTTGAGGCTAGTGACAAAATATGTTTGTCTTTCAGATCCCCAGCTCAAGGGTATAGTGACCAGGTTATATTGCAGGCAAGGCTACTACTTGCAAATGCACCCCGATGGAAGTCTCGATGGAACCAAGGATGACAGCAGTAATTCTAGTAAGTGACTGCCCCAGGGGAATGTCTTAATCTCACACGCAGATTGCATCGCTCGAGTGTGTATGCGCAGACATAGTGTTAATGCCTTTGGAGGGTTTCTGAATGTGTTTTGTCGAAAGGAGGAGGGTTCTGTCCATTCGAAGCCTGCAGGGTCATGCAGGACATTGGCCTAAATGTATTCCCTCTGAAGGGGAAAGCGTAAGTGCCAGTGGACCTCAGGGGTGAGATATTTAGGCCAATGGTTGTCTTCTGATAATTTTATAAAAATAGTAAAGTTACATTAAAAATATTTTTTATAAAAGCTATATATTTAACAAAAATTTCTTATCTTCAAATAAATAAAAAATACTAAAAAAAGAGAGATTGAAACAAAAATTCCTTGAAAATTCTGGTCATGTAGGCCCTGATTCAGCAAAGCAAATAAATGTATGTCTAACTGTCAAAGTTCTGCTCAAAACACATGCTGAAGTACCTTGCTGAATTGAGGCTAAAGATCCTACAGTCCCTATACCAGCAAGAGTTTCAATGATTTTAAGAGAATTTCTGCCAGTGTAGGGACTGTGACAGTGGCATTTTTCAAAAATATTCCAAATAAACGTGGTCTTGAAAGGCTGTGTGGCTCACTGCTTTGGTGCTCTTTTCCTATGATACTGCCACATATTTTCATTCAATGAGCATATATACATTTGATAACTTCCGTTGCAAATGTTAATTAAGCAAACCTATTCTGACTCTAGAAACAGCTGATTTTTAATTTTCTGTTTAGCAGAGAACAATTGTATTTTGTTTATTTTAATGATAATGGCATATTTAAGTAACATATTTCTGTGTGATCTTGAGGTCTATTTTAAGCATTTTTAATACAAAAGATTTATCTTATTATGCATATATAAATAAGCCTCTACTTTCATCTAAAATGTTGAAATTAGGCTATAGAAATTAAGGGATTTGAGGTTTCTGCTGTACTTTGGTTAGGTCCCTATTTTATCTGTTAACACATGGTTGTCATTTTTAACACATTTCATCAACAGATAGCATGGTCATCTTTTATTGTTCTATTTTTTTTTAGAATTCAGATAAATAATTGATTAATCTATTTTGATATGTATTTCTCTGCTTGTTTTACAAGTGGGGTTTTTTCCTCCCTTGTTCCTTGTTTCTTTTCTTCCCTCAGTGTGTCCATCCCTCATGTCCACTTCTGTACTGGACTAGATATTAAGACATTGTACAGACAAGATCATTATTGCTTTTTATAGAAGCTTTGCCTATATGAGGTCCAAGAAATGTGTCTTAGAGTGCGAGCGTGTCTCTCTCTCTCTCCCTCTTCTTCTCCCTCTGCCCATCTCTCTCTTATTTTCAGCTTCAGTGAGGAGCTGTGTATGACTGCAACAATTTTGGAATGTTTTAATGATATTTCTGGGGGTTTTTTAAATCTTAAAACTCCATGGATTTTGAATCTTTGCAAAACTAGACCATAGTGCCTTACCTTCCTCTTTTCACTGTTGTCAGCTTTACAAATATTTTCTTTTTCTTTTTTTCTTACTATGTCATTTTTCCTTTCTCTCCCCTCTTCTCTGCCTTTCTGGATTTCTAGAACAGTATGATCTAGATCTCTCTTATTCTTGTTCCAAAATGCAGAATGAATATTCTATATTATAAATGTTCTGAAATATAGAACTTGTCCGAACTCAACCAAATACCAGATAGCAGTATTATGTATTTTGGATAAATACTATTAGACAATATTGTGCTTTACTTCAACATGATAGCAGCATTATGTATTTTGGATAAATACTATTAGATAATATTGTGTTTTGCTTCAGCATGATTTTTAGGCTGAAAGGAATTTTTTCCATAAAGGGATTTTCTTCTGTCTTCAACTGGTGTAATTCTCTATTCTCTAGTCAGATTTTACAGTATTGCTTAGTAAAGACAGGTTAGACCATAAGGATGTAAAATTAATATGTTTGCCAGGAAAGCATACAATCTCCACCTTAAATTTGGCTTCCTATTGCTTTTCTTTATTTCAGCATATTTTGTTTTTCCATTTCCGTCTTGCTTTAAAACAATAATTTTCTCATGGATAGAATTCCTAGTATTTTGATCTTTTATTTTTGACCTTCTTACCATGATAATTTCTGGCTGAGGCTTATGGGCAAAAAAGTTTTGGCAGCTGCCAGTGGGGGAAAACACTGCTTCTGACCAAGGAGCTTGCAGGTTGCCTCTTTAATGCACCAGTGGGCAAAGGGATAGACATGTATTATCTGTCAATAGGACAGATTGTATTCTTACCTTGATAGTGAGGATGACTCCCATTCAAGGTGTGTTTCATAAAAATGGAGGAAATACAGACTACCGAAGGGTGTGCATCTCTGCCAGCCTTCAACCCGTCTTCTGAACTGTTCACTGTCCCTGAAGGCTCTGAAAGGCTCCACCTCATGCACTGACCATCTGAGTAGCTGGGTGTCAGAGCAGCCAGAGCAAGTGAGTAGTGAGGGACAGAGAAGTGATTTCTTTTTTTGTCTTCAGCAAGGAAACTCTTTGAAGCTTAGTCATGCAGCTACTTTTTGGGCTGTTGCAATTTATTCTGTGTCAAGCAGTTAAAGGAGTGCTTGAAGTTAAAATTCCATCAAGTGCATATATCATAATTTTGTGCTCATTTTATATGTACGTCAGTAAACATAAATTACACACTATTGGAGTCACAGTGTTATAGAGAGGTAGATTAAGATGTAGTCCATTCAAATTGAGTGGTTCTGTTCACACCCATTTTTGTTTGTCTTTAAAGCTTCTTGGTAGTCTCTTTAATGTAACTTTTTGCTTCTATCTGAAGTCGAAATGAGTTTTACTACTGGTTTTAGTCAGCTGCTATAGTGCCAGCCATTGTCCCGACTTGCCTTAAGTTTGAGCAAAGGCTAGAGTCTGCAGAGATAGATGGCAAGATTTTTAATGTACTGCTGCACACAAACCCTTGCATGAAAAAGGAAGAAAGATGTGACTGCTTGTAATTGCATCCCTGAATGTACTTTCGTCTGCTCATGTTGGTGGTCATGCTATTAGAACCCAAACTAAACAGACTGATGGGTTTCAGTTCATTATTGTAATTTCTTTTTACACCCTTTCCAAGTTAGTGATGTATTGTGACAGAGTATAAATTAGTGCACCTAGTGGTTAATGGTGCTGAGTTTCCTTAATTCACATCATCAGACCAAGGCTGTTAGCTTAAACCCTCTTGTGTGTGTAGTCTATATTTTTTTGCCAAACTCTCAGTGATATGTGGAAAGAGACTTTATTACACTGCTTTTCTTCTTTTAGGTGCTGTTCTCTTTTTCCTTCCTCTAATGCCTTACAGTTTCTGGTTTGTTTTGTGGCTTGCTTCTAGTGAAAGCAGGAATGGCTGTGGCTAAAGCTGTAGGCTTGGTTACCAAGGTCCTACTCAGCGTAGCTGTCCCTCTCTAGCTCTAATTTTCCTGGATTTTACAGCAGTTCTCAGCATTACTTGGTGCCAATGGAACTTGCTTTAGTGTTGTCCATGGACTTCATCATTACTAATTAGGAAAAACAAGCTACTACACAGAAACTATAAAGAAATAGAAGAGCTTTCCATGTTGTGCTTGTGGTAAGAAGTGTTACATTCCCCTCCTGATGTCCTCCCCACCCAAACCAGCTCATTTTCAGGCTTTGGTCTATCTTCAAATTTTGTTGAAGGGTAGTTTTAGTAAGAAGACTAATTAATTTGGGAAACGGCCAATTCTGATTCTTTAATTTCTGAGAGTGAAACCCTGGATCTCTTAGCACTATGGTTTATTTTGATTCACCTGAAGAGTGTATCTCAGCCAACAACCACTGAAAAAATTAATCATAAATTATGATACTTTCCTCGATGGGTGATAAAACTGACTTTAACACTTAAATGTTGCTATATGTGCCCCTTATGAAATTACAGTCATATTTAAAACAGATTAAAAGACCATTACTCATTTGTGTCCTTATTGCATAAACTGATAAATGCCAAAGTTAACATTACCCAAGCAACTTTGATTTGGCTGTGCTGTGCACATCTCTTGCTTAATTATGAAGCAACATGCTTTGCTTCCTTCATGGCACTTGGTACCTGGTAGAGTTGCTGTTCAAGAAATCCTGAAACCATTTAACATTCCTTTATTTTCATGTTTTAATGCATGTTCCTAATGTTCTATTTATATCTTCCAAATTGAATATGGAAGTATTAACTTTTTAATGTCTTTCTAACCATACTTTGGTTTGAAGATATTAATAAAATAATCTTCACAGCACCCTTGTAAGGTAAAGGAGATAATTAGACAGAAATAAAGCTCATGAAGATTAAAAAACAACACCTGCAATGCTGTTAAATTTGGATTATTGAATGTTAAATTTGGATTACTGAACTGAAATATTTGCAATCTGATTTTTGCAATGTTTTTTACTGCAGTTTTTCTTCAAAGAATTACACAGGCATTTAGTCATCTATTTCCATCACCTTTGGGAGTTAGGTAAGCCTGTTTCTCCCATCAGTATAAACTTAGTCAGTGTGACAGGATCAATGGAGGCCATAAAAGTACATTTTAATTACGTCTTTCATTCATCAGGCAGGTAGAATGGGTTTGCTCCGTAAGAAATGAATGGACGGATCTCTGAATACCAACCTCCCTGCACTCATTGCTCATCTGAAAGATGTTCTGATGGAGTTCTCATTTTTGCCTGTAGGCCTGCAGATGGATATAAATTAAGGAAATAGTTGCCTTGATCTGATTGCAGATTTGGTGCTGTGGGAAATTTTGTTAACTGACACCAGAGCAGTGCACATGCAGAACAGACAGCAAGTTTATAAGCTTTAAGCAACTGGTCTCTAGCAAGCTTCTTGAGAAAACCAGTGATCTGTAATGGCAATTTTCTTGTAGCTACAAGTCAGTTGTACCTAAATAGGCTTTCACAAGGATACAGAAATACCTGATTTCAGGCATTTCAGATTTCAAGTTAATACATTGTGGTGGTATTACATAAAAAAAGGAAAAAGAAATGCGGTGGGTTTGTGTTTTGCTCAAGGAAAGAGTTACTGCTTATCAAAAAGTGGACTTTGTCTAAAACTTTTGGAGGATTAGAATCCAACTCAAATTTGCTTCTGAAAATCCCCTCCACAACACCTAAACCAATAAGTTTTTTCATGACAGTTGTTCCTGTTAACTGCCCAATCCCCATTTTCTTATCTTGTGTGTGGTAGGAGTAGGCTTACAGATTTAGGAAAAGAAAGAGCAACAATTTGCTTTACAGTCATGGTTTAGACAGAATACAAAGCAGAGCTAAGGATTTCCCTGATGTTCCCACATCTTATTTACAGTTGCATTTGCCAGGCTTTATACTTAAGTGGGCAGCATGGGAGCACTGAGCACCAGGCAGAATTATATTTCCTGGGCTGTTCCAGGGTGCTCCCTCTCTCAACTCATCTGTACACTCACTGGGCTGGGTTTGGTACGTATAGATGCTCAGGGACCTCACTTAGTTTTGGCTCACTGTCTTAAAGACAGAGGGAAGCTGGCAACAGGGTCCTTTTTCACATGCCTCTCAGGCAAGAGCATAGCTTTGGCTGTGCAGACCTGAAACGCAAACAAACTGGAAGGATTTCTGCTTTTCTCAAGGCAGGTTCTTACTGGAGTGGGGATAGCACAGGTGAATCCTAGGAAGGTTTAAAACGTGTAACTGGGCACCTAAGTCCTGCTCAGTAAAGAGTACTACACAGCCATATTCTGGAGGAAATCAAATTTCCTTTGGCCAGCTTCAGAGCATGTAAAAACCACATGCTGTGCCTTACTGGTGCATGTTTTGCTGACCTCAGTGTGAAGCACATCATTGCTGAGTGTTTATCAATCAATAATTGAATGTAGACTGTCCTGCCTCATTTCACCCAAGTCTGAAAGATTTTTGTGGAAGTTACTGAATATTCTGTATGTGCAGAATTACAGCATTTCAGACCACACTCTAAAATTTTATGGTCTTAGACTAATTACAGGAACTCTTACAATCTCCAATTAAAACTTGGTGGCAGTAAAAGATACATTATGTGCCCTCCTCAGTGCTTTCTAAATTCACCAGCAACTATAGACCACTCTAGTAATTTTACAGGTTGCATTAACCACCGCCACGTTACAGGCCTTCAATTCGCCTTCAATGGTGGGTTTTTTTTCTAGCTTTGCTGCTTTATTTTTATTGGTAATACATCAAATTATATATATATGTTCCAGAAGTTTTGACTGAACCACTATGATTTGGAGTTATTTTTCATTAGCAGTTTTCCATGGCTGACTTGTCTTTTGTGTTCACCTCTTTTCTTTATACAAGGATTTGTTTTTCCTTCCTGGTGTCCCCTCAGTTGTTGCTGCCCTGCCTCTAACATGTGTTTATATCCAGTTTCCTCCTGGAATTTCTTTTCTTCTCAAAAAACCAAACTTAACTGCCATCTGAAACCTAGTTTTGCTGTGACAGACTCCCCCTCCATCACCCACAATAGTGGTTTTTCTGGTTTTGACATTGTTTCATTTGAGAGTAATGGCTGATTGGTTTTTTTAACCTCCAAATTATATCGAACATTTGAAAGCCCTCAAGTCATGCAGTGTTTAGCCTATATACTGTTAGGATGTCTTGTCTGTGAGTGCCATATTTCACTGGTTTATGTTTATCTTGTATAGATTAGGGAGGGAACCTTGCCTGTACCCAGTATTTTTCCAGTGAAAAAGCCAGTAAGATCCTAGCATGATGGAGACTTTTGGAAAATAGAAATGAAAATGCTATATATTTGTGCTAATTCTTGCCTGATGTCATCTCTTCTATTCTTCTTTGTAAACCTGTAAAGTTGTTTTCTGTTCTTCCAGAGCTCTTTTGAATGTATTTTTCTTTCTACAGCTGTAGGAAATGCTCTGCTCCAACAATTCCTAGCTTTATACTGGCATTGTGCGTTCCTAAAAAGAACTTACACTACATATTCTTTCTCTTTGTAACAGTGTTGAAGGAAAGGGTTGAGTTTTTTTTTCCATCCACTTATACCTTTAAATTCTAGTAGTCAACCTATGTTTTTTGTCAGTTGTAAAGATTTGATCTTCTTCATCATAAAAGATCTGTGGCTTTGTGTCCTTTGACCAACCAGGAGTTTTCACACCTTGAGAAAATGTACTTATCCTCTGCAATTACATGACCCTTTTTCTCTTGATTTGGGCTTTACTCCTGGCATTCTGATTACAGATAGCCTCATAGGGTACACTTTCTGATCACACCTATGGATGTCCTTCCTAAATTTGGAGGAACTCACTGCAGGTGTTACTGTGTTCCTGAGACCTGGCTTGGTAGAACCATGGTCCTCGCTGCATATGTTGAACACACAAGTTGTGCTTTTGGTGCTGATCCAAGGACTTGTGAATCCTTGATTCATCCACAGTGGAAAAACGCTTAGCATGAACTCTAGTTTATCCAGATCTTTTCTTCCAAGACTGTCTGATGTGTGCTTTGCATCTGATTTCCTAGTATCAGTCAGTAAACTTTGTTAGGTGTGTGCTGGCATAAGTTTTAGAAGAAGAATTGGTCTGTGTCTCCTACTTACATCACTTTTTCTTTTGTTGTTTTGTGGTGAGGCTGATAAACTCCCACTCTTCACACTGCTCTTTTTTATACACTAATCAAAGCTGTGGCTGGTTTTGTTATTACAGAGTTATATACCATTGCTAGGGTATCTGCTATTAGTTGTTTCTTTAATTTTATTTTTTTCCCCAAAAATTTCAGTCTTTGAGCATGTTCTATATTCAGCTCAATAGCATTTATGTACATTTAGAGTCAAACACATATTTCAGTGCTTTTCTGACCTAGGATAAGACTCTGCTATTACCTGAGACCTGTGTACTACTGCTTGTATCAAATATATCATTAACAAAAGCAAACTAATTTTGTTTTGAAATAACAGACCCCCTTAAAGGAATCTTTAATGAGAGCATATCTTAGTCCAAAACCATAAAAATGTCTAAGAAAATAAAAAGCTTCTTCCCAGAATCAGAGAGATATATTTTCTGCAGTATATCTCACAAGTATTACTCTTATGCTCAGTCTACATTGATGAAGGAACTGTTGGGCTCTCTGATTCTTTTCAGACTGCCTGAGATACTCATGACTGCAGTGCTGCATAAATGATTGCAGTCCAGTGTGCTGTGCTTTGTATTTGGTAGTTAGCACTTGTGCCAAACACTGAACTATTGCAAGACTTATTGCTAGATAAATACCTAGGCTTTCATTTTAAGGATTAGCTTTACTAAAAGCAAGATTTTCTGAATTAGTTTAATTTTAAAATCAGAAAAAGTTATACAAGGAGTAGTTTTCTTTCTTTTTACTAATGATGTTATTAGAATATTTTAATAATCATAGTATATTCATATCTGGTCATGTTTTTTCTTCACAGCGTTATTCAACCTTATACCAGTGGGACTTCGAGTTGTTGCTATCCAGGGTGTAAAGACTGGGTTGTATATCGCCCTAAATGGAGAAGGTTTCCTCTACACATCAGTAAGTACCTTTCTGAACTCTAAGAGGCACAGATGAAGTTGAAATCTGCACAGGATGAGGCACATATTCACTTTTAAGAAGTTCTATAACATCTATATATGTGTGTGTATATATAGTACACTCACCTGTGTACCCCTATATCCATGCAGCATATCTATAAATGAGATACAGCAGAAATTACTATGTTTGAAAGTCTGCATGATAGCGGTCCTTAAAAAACATTCTGTAGAGCTCTTTTTCTGGTAGGCTATACTGGTAGTGTGCAATACACCACAGAGATTATTATTTTCAATTAATTTCTCCAGAATTTTTAAATAAAGACCTGCAATTATTTTACTAATGACTTTTTGATCAGAGTCCAAAAGCTGTTCTAACAGTTACTTTTATTGACAAGACTTACAAGTGTAACTTCCGTCTAAAACATCATTAACAGCCTTACAGTTTATCACCATAATCTTGTAACTGTGTGTTTAGCATTATTCATGTTTTTGTTTCAGATATCAGGAAAATAAGAGTTCTGTGGGGGTCTATATATTTGTAAAATGATCAAAATTTGAGAAAAAAATCTTTTGAGTCACAAAGAAGACTGCTGGAAAAAGTGATGGGAAAGACTTCAGATTGTTTAAGATATTCCAAATTATTTGATGTTAATCAGCGTGTTGCTGTGAATATAATAATCCTCAGTTTTGTGTAAATTTAGTGTCTTAACCTCCTTTGAAAGGCAAACAGACTTTAATATGAACAGACAGTTCTGTCAGGTATTAACAAGGTGGCTTAAAGGATTTTTCATTACTATGTTTTTATTGCTATGTTGAATTTATTTACATAGTGCTTTTTCCATTTTTTATGTCACATAGTTCTTGATTCCCCACTGAGCTACAATATACTGCTTTATTTTCAATGTCCATTGAAAGGAAATTGGATAGATTAAGTTTCTGATGCCCCGAGGGAAAGTATTCTGTTTGTTTCAAATATACAATTGTCTTGGAAAAGCTAATTAGGAAGAAAAAAATTGAACTAATCTTGAATGTCAATGTCAGGACAAAGAGAAAACTCCTCTTCATAAAATGTTTGCTGGAAACTCCATCAGTATGATCTAAAATACTTATTTTCTTCCGTTTAAAATAAAAAAAATCTATCACAGGAAAACATGCAATATTTGCTGTCAGAAGGAAAAAAACTAGAGGAAAACACCTAGAGCTATTAGACAAAATGCACTGCTGGCTTCCCAGTTCCATCACTTTATGTGGGGAGTTCATTTCAGTATGATGGCATGAACAGTACTGTTTTAATGTGTTGGTACAGTTAAGAGTACATTCTTGCCCAGCACTGTTTCTGAAGTGAGTTCTCAGTCCTTCAGAAAGAAATATAAATTTCAGAAAATGTACCAGTTTCCTGATGGGTAATTCTGCACAGGGAGGGACCCTACATGAACAAATTCTGGCAGATGCTGTGTTTATGTATTATTCTGGTAATGGTTCAAGTTAAATGAATGGTGTTGTCTGGGTAATGGAAAGGAGTGGAAAGCACAAGGCAAGATAAAAAGAGATGCCTAGATCCAAACTTTGAATAGAAGTGAATCCAACCCTTAAAACATCCTCAGGTCTAACAAGATATTTCTGTGATGCCAGTGGGAATCTGAATTGCTTTCTTTCTGTATCTTTTTGAGCAACACAGATTACTTAGGTTGTGATCAGTCTCATGGATATAAATAAAAGATTATGTATAAGGAAAACGTAATGCATGGGTTTAACTTTTGTAGGATTGCATATTCTTCATTGCCACAATTGGCAAGATTTTTGGACTTGATTACTTCATATATGTCTCTAGTTATTGGCAACTTGTTAAGTACTTCTGAATTTTGTTCTGTGAATATTGTTATGTTTTGAGTGTACTTCACTTAAAAATGTCTTGGGAGAGTGTCTCAATCTGTCACGTTACCTTGCGCAATGTAAGGAAACAAGTGTTTTTGGAAGGTACTGCTTACTCTTCATGTGGAGAATGAAGTGGCCCCATTAAGTGACAAAGATGTGACACGTTAGAAAGCTCAGTGGAAGCCTTTAGTTTTGGTATGTCTACAAAATTATTTTCAACTTACACTTTTGTCAAGTTGAAAAGTAGTAACATTTGGTAATCTAATGCAAATTTAAAGGTAGTGATTTCAAAACATCAGTGCTGTAATACAGGTTTGATTGTTTCATATTAATGTGTTGAAAACATTGACAATACATTTTTGTTTTAGTAATTGCCTGCTTTCAGCTTAGCGACTAATGCATTTGGAAATAAGAAGACAAAGCATCAGAGAGAAGTTTGTCTTCTCCCTGAGGATCAAGATGAAGAAATACTGCGTGCAGAATATTTTAAATACTGTCATTTATAGAAAAATAATTTTAACCAATCACTTTCTATTACTGTCTTGTTGGTGGATTTTTTTGACTCTTTGTCACAGTTGTGTATCTGTTGCACCTAAATGCAAAAGTTGTGTATTACATATCATATATGGTTTTCCCTTGGCTATTCAGGGGAGGATGGGAGAAAAAAGTTTTCTGTTTCATATGCCAACTGTCATCACTGAAAAAAGTGCCACATAATGGGAATTCTAGTTAAAATTTACATATATTTAGATATATTACCAATTTCTGATAAACATTTTTAAAAAATGGAAGCTTGCACTATAGACTAAGTAGCATTTATAGTCTAAGTGAAGACCAAATTCATGTATAGTCCTTCTCTGCAGAATGCTTTAGTGTCCCTTTTTCCATTCACAGTATATGAAACCCATAGCTTGTGAGAATATCCTATGTGTTGATGTCTTTCTTAGAGACTGAAGGCCCCAACTCAATTATTTTTATGATAAGCTTCACCTGATGTTGACTAATTAAGAAACAGCACTGACAGGAAGGGTATTATCATGTGTGATCCTGCTTTCTCTGATATGAAGTGTTTGATAAGAGGAAAATGAAGGTGCAGTGACAGACCAGTTTTACGTATAGATTATCGAATGCATATTTGACAAGAGCCTTTTCACGTTCAGTTTTTTTCCTCACACTTCTAAGGGTTAGCCCACTTAGAGACTATCCACTGAGCTCACCTTTTTTTAAGTTTTGGCTTATTGCATCCAAATTTATTTCTGTGTGTGTATGTATACATATATATGTGTATATATATCTCCAGTCATAATTAGGATATATTTATTTAGTGACAGCTTCCCAGTTCTAGGTGTATGTTAGTGAGCAGTGAGAATTATAAAACTGAGTTGAAATTTATTTTAGATGGATTAATGAACTGTGAATAATTCAGTATTTATGACTGACTCCATCACTGTGTGTTGGAGAAGCTGGATTTTTCCACAAAGAGCCATCTCAGTTAATAGCAAGATTGTTGATACAATAGTTATGGACTTAATATGTTAAAGTCCAAAAATATGCCTTACTCCTATCTCATCTTTG
Source organism: Strix aluco (assembly GCF_031877795.1). Lineage (NCBI taxonomy): Eukaryota > Metazoa > Chordata > Aves > Strigiformes > Strigidae > Strix > Strix aluco. Next base: position 77,216,130 of record NC_133932.1, read on the forward strand.
GAAAGGGCGGGCAAGAGGAGGTTTTATTTCCAGGGTTGATCCTGTCAAAACCAAAAGGAGTAGAACTGGCTCCATGCACTGAAAAAAAGAACACAGCCACAGGGATTCTCCATGGGGAACAGGTATTGCCTGCAGCAGGAGGATGGCAGTGCAGTAGATAGAAGAAGCTTTTGTTGGCTTTGATGCTAATTATTTTGGTCAACTCACTTTGCAAAAGGTTCATTAGTTCAACTTTCAGGGGGGCTGCAGCTTCATGTTCTGTTTCTAGGATTTTCTGCTATCATAACAGGATGAACTCAGAGTTAAAACTTATATTATTAGTCCATTTTATGATTCCTATTTTTCTAAGGTGAGAATATGAGAGTCTTCTTGGATTTTATCAATTAATTTCTCTCACAAATTACTTGATGTATCTGGGAGGGTTTGGAAGGTCTATTGGTTTGGGGTGTTTTTCATCTTAGGAGCAGTTTAGCTGGGTGTTACCAACATTTGGTGGCTACCAGAGTAAGAGAAGAGGGGAAAAACTAAAATGTAGAAATGAAAAAAATTCTAAATCTAAAACACCTTCACCTGCTTATGCTTTCTTCTTCATGTTTCCTTTTTAACCATTTTTTCTGCCAGTTTTCACTGTGACCTGAGATTTGGACAAAACCAGAAGGGGAAGGGTACGCCTGTGATATTGTCAGCAGCAGATATTAAAGTCATAGCAATCCACTGCATGGTTTCTTAGGAAGGCTAATGAACTACAGAGTTGCTTTAAAAGATGACTGAACCTTCAGGGCCAGGTCTGAACTGCCTGGTCACCTCTTTCAGCATGGTGCCTGGCTGGAGTTGTGCGCTGTGGCTCCAGACCTCCTCTTCTGGGTATGGGGCAGTGACGACCTCACTGAGAGGGTGTAGAGAGTAATGGAGAAACATAGCTGCGTTTCTGGGAGGTCTTACCAATTTTTTATAAATTATTTCAGAATTAGGGATGGTTTACAGAATAATCTTCTTGTAAGATGGGGATTTGTGTTTGATCTGCCATGGTATGTATATTGAGGATGTTGGAAAGGTGTTGGTTGGGTAGTGTTTCTGTGACAGTAAGATGTCATTCTGTGTCACAGCCTTCATGAATGAGAGAAAACATCAATATCTGTTACTAGGAAGTGTATTTTATTGCTCTGGCAACTGGCACCTAAAAGAAAAGCCTTTGAGGGTTTCTCCTGACATTTCAGCAGCTTCCCAGTGCTGGTATTTCCACCACTTCTTTAAGCCCACGTAATTGACCTGTCTGAGGGGAACAAAATTCAGCCCCAAGGAATAAGATGGGAGCACAGACAGTACAGCCTGCAAAGGAGTGAGAACTGAAGTAATCTGTATTTCTAGTATCTAAATAAAAATCAAACAAAAAATAAGTTTCTGGTAGCTTTTCATAGAGCCTCTCTTTGAGCTTTGGAATAACAACGCTTAAGTGTGTGCAGTACTTTGAAGGTTCAAAGGTGCATAAAACCTTATAATAAACAGAACAGAAGGAAGTTTAAATTAGGCAAAAGCAAAGAGCAAATGCAATGTTTTAAAATTCTTTTTTTTTTACAAGAATAATCAAAAAGAGGTTAATGTGACATTGAGGCAACATTTTTCTGTTGATTTTGTGTTGTCACAGTGCAACAGTGGTTGCCCTAGGTTTTGGCAGAGATTGTTTCCCATTTTGCAAGATACTGTAGAAATAGAAATATATCTGTTTAAAGAGATGTGGACAAATATGAGCTTGCTCTATAATTTTAAAGAGGTAGGCTTTTGTTCTAGTAGTTAGAAGTATACTGAATAATAGAATAGGGTAAATCTTGTTGCTCTTGAAGTGTCTGTGGTTTTGTGAATGTAAGCACATCAGAGTGGAGTGGCTCCTTTAGTAATATTGTGATCAATAGGAAACATGATTTTCTTATGTCATGATTTTCTTTCTTATGCTTTAGGATCTCAACCTGCTCCCATGCTCTTATCTCCCAGCATACACTTTACTAAGGGATAGGAACTTAGTTCACTTGTCATTATCTGTGTCTTGGAACTGCTCTGGCATACTTTGGAGAGAGGAAAATGGGTGAATTTAATTATTTGAAAATCACAGCTTCTGATAAAGACTTTTGAAAACTAGTTATGTTAACAGTGGTATTTTTAAGAGTGTAAATGCATGGACCTTACGCAAGCTCCATCGGCTAATTTTAAGGGCTTATTACTAAAGTGCTTTCTTATGTATGAATACCTTCTTTGCATAGCCCATTATCTTTTATTCAATTTGGTATCAGTTGGAAGGTGACCTATATTTGCTTTATATAACAAAAGTTTGTTTGAGAGGGGAGTAAATAGCACATTTCAGGGCTGTGTTTCTCTGTAAGTTCAACTGCGTTGCTCAAAAGGTAAACAAGTTCAGCATGTTCCAGAAGTAGTTGAAATACACTGACAGGGAGGAAAACATCTGCATGGTTTATGCTTATTTATATCTGTGTTTGGAGGTAGATAATTTGTCTTTCAAATTGCCTGCCAAAAATAAATACAGCAAATTGCTAATGTATTTATTTATTCTATGGTGGCACTTAAGGAACAACTGGTAACATAGCCCTGCTGTATTGTGCAAAACAGTGCCAGATGTCCCTGCTACAGAGTATAGTAGAAAAACAGTATAAAATACATCCTATCTCCATGACTTTTTTTCAGTGGGTTAAGTTTTCAGTACATTTTTTGATTGAATGTTTTTTCACACACAAGATAAGGGAAAAAGGAGGCATGCACAGATACATGAGAGCTTTATGGGGTGGGAGAGAAGTGAGAAGGAAAGAGGTGAGTGGAATGAGGCTGACATGAGGAGGCTGTGATAAGCAGGGATTTAAGAAAGTGGAGAAGTAGAACAGTTGAGCAGAACAGAACTGTAGAAAAACCTGTGATGATATCATCATTGTAGACATGTTTATGATGATATCACCATTGGTTGAGTCTGATGCTTGAATTTGTTACTACCTCTCTGAGTCTTTCACATGCAGAAATGGCTACTATTTGAACTACAGTTCATAAACAATACTAGTTAAAGAAATATACTACTTTGAATATACAAAAAGATAATTAGTACTATAAAGATACAGTATTTTAGTGTGGCTTCTTAATCTGTGGCAGCTCTTTCACCCTCCTGCCATTTAAATGCTATACTGGGGGTAATAACAGAATTTGACTCAAAACTTGCAGTGATGTTTCTTGCCACTTAAACCAAATCTGTGTGTCCTGTTTTGTTCATTAATGTTCACAGCATCCTAGGCAGGACTTAGCTGAAATTTTTTAACTATAAGAAACACTTTCATATTTACGTAAAATATTTATTTCCTTTCCCATGTTTATCTCGCATATGCACATGCAAAAAAACTCTTGATATATATGTTCTCTTTCTCTAAGATTACAGAAATGTACATAAATGCATCAAGGTTAAAAAGCTGCTCTTCCAAACTTCTTGTCAAAGCATGGAAGATCACAGAGTTCAGCAGCTGCAGTTGGGTATTTTTCAACTAATGATTGTATGACAAGGAATAATAACTGTAGGTAGGTATGCTAAAACGAGGTGAGGTAATCTAATCTCATGCTTCAGGAAGTAAAATGATTGCCACAGGGATCAAGAGGAATGCTTTCCTCAATATATGACATTGCTTACTGTAGCTGCACTGAAGGAGGTTTGCCTCTGAACTATTGTACAATGGTCACAGACAAAGTCTGAGCACAGGCTTGATGGACCAGCAGCTTAATCTACTCTGTCAAATTTCTGCTTATGGCAATTTTGTCTCTCCTGGTTACCTCCTTCTATTTTTGGCCAATGTTTGTTTTGTTGCATAAATACAACTACATTTTTCTGGATGTTTCTTTATTCTCAGCTTTGCTGTTCTCAGATATTTGGGGTTGACTGTAATCCTAAATGTTGAATGCTGTCTCATTGTGTATTGTAGAGTCTTCCAACGCCCCTCTTGTCTTCTGTTCTTTTACTTCCCTGATAATTTTTACTGCACAAGCAAAAAGATCATGTTTGAAATTTCTAATTTTCTGTTCATTACTGTTTAATCTTATTCATTGCATTGAAGTGTGAAAAGTAGCTACCAAAGATTTAAGACCTCTCAAATTTTAGACAATTATCAGAAACTTCTCCAAAGCAAAACCCTACTACTTCTTTCCATTATTGGCTAATGAATATTCAAAATGTAGAAGACAGTTGTAGATGGATTTTATGGTAAGTTTAAATCCCTGTCATAATAAGTTTGGTTCTTATGAAGTAAAGAACACTTCTCACTGCATCTTCAAGATTTCTAGGTAAGAAACAAAAATTAACTCTGTGTGAAGTAGAACAACAACTATTAGACACGTGTGGTGCTGTCTATCACTGCTGTAGCTGCATAGTTAATGGACCTTCTGTTATTCACAGGGCTATTTCCAAAAGATATATGGCTAGATACCAAGATAGATGAACAGAAATTAACTGTGAGCTTTTAACTATAAAGTCTAAAAAAAAATAGTTCTGGTGGGCTGAAGAATGGCTTTAATCAGGCAAAAATGTGCTTTCGTTATGCAAGAAAAGTTCAGTATTATCTTGCAGAAATGAAATCGTTAAATGCATATTTTGTTAATTTTTAACTAACTGGAATATTCAATTTAAATTCCATAATATTAACATAGAAGAGGAAAATGTATTTACCTATGTAATTAAAGAAAATTGTGCAAGCATCCTATAACTTCAGGGAGCTTGGTAAAGCCCCCTACATATCCTATAATAAGATGATGCGGGCACAAGTAGTGAGAATTTATCATTGTACTTTTGCAACACAATTCTGTATGATGTGTGGTCCTTAAGATTGAGCTGCAAAAGAAGGACGTTACATTTAACATGTTATTGTAGCGTGCAACCCTACAAAATAGGGCTTTGTATAAAAGATATGTTTCTATAAATTCCAAATGTTGAAAAAAGCCACAGAAGTCTTCACCACTGCTGTAGAATGAAAGTGTTATTTGCAACACAATAGCCATAGATGTCTTCTGTATTAGTGTTATATATGTTAATGACTAATTTATACACAATATCCATTACATTTTTGGAACAAAAGTTTTCATATTATTCTTGATTTTTTTTTTTTTTGGTCTGCTTTACCTTGCTGTTATACACATTTATTTTCTTATTGCAGCATATTCATTTTTTTCACTTGAATAGGCAAGTGTGTAGCTAAGATTAGTGAATGATGGTTAGTGATAAATTTGTATCCCCTGTAATCTTCCCATATGCCAAGTGCCCCTGTGGAAAAATTTGGGATGTTTTAGTTTCTTCCTCCTTGGTGAAGCAGCTTTAGCTGTGGGCTGGATCCTGCATGGAAACTTGACCATCTGGGCAGGCCTATAGAAATGCTGATTCTGCATGTCCTGACTAATGACCCCTTACCCTGGCCTCTTGCCTGTTGGCAGAGTCTATTAATCTTGGAGCAGCCCTAGGGTGTTCATGGTCCCCTGTCTTATGTGTGTGTGTTGGGGCGGGGGGGTGGGGGTGGGGGGGCGCTGCTTCCACCAGCTTTCCCCTGTTGGATTTTCTGTGGCCAGGGATTAGATACGTGTGACAGTCTATGGGTGAGTGTGTCCACATAAGCAACTGCATTCATCTCTGAAGCCTTCTCATTCCCATGGGACTAAACCTTTCTGAAAGGATAACTCAAGACTACTTTCTTTTTTCCTTTTAGCTAAATTTGCGGTTAACTATTTGCCAATTATAGTTCATTTACAATGTAAATGAGTGTGTTAGGACTGATACTTAGGTTTCTATACAAAACTGGCTAGGAAAGCAAGCATCCAGTAACTTCTTGCACGTAGTTGTAGCAAACATCAAGTCTTCATCTCGCTCTTGGTTTCTCATGTGAAATTCCTCAATCCTTCACTTTCTCTGCTGGCAATTTTCCCTAAGAGTGGCCTGGCATATTTCCATGGATAGTCCATGATCATATGTGCTCATTAAGACAAGTGTCATAGACATTGCAACCTACTCTTGGCATTTTTCTTCGTAGAGTGTGACTCTTTCCTGCCTTCCCAACTTTCCCTCATTTGGGACACTATTCAGTAATCAGAGAGGCAGTTTTAGGTGGAGACAGGTGGATACAGACCTCCAGGAGGAATGTATGAGGTTCATGTGTCTTGTTATGTGACCAAGCACTAGCTGTGGTGTGGCATCAGAACAACACCTAGCAATGGTGGGGACTTTTCTGCCCATAGCTTAGTGTAATTGCATGCATCTTTAATGAAATAAAAGTTCCAGTTTCAAATTTGTGAAATACTGTCTGGATATTGGAGGGGTCCAAAATTCTCAGAAGTACCAAGTATTGGCCTAATTCTGATGCTAATTACAATCGCTGATCTCATAGGTAGCAGGGTTGGCATAACTGAGCACTTTCAAAAATCCTTCGTGCAAGGGTTAAACTGGCAAGGTTTATTGTGCAATGTTTATTCAACATATTCTATTCACTGTCAGATGAGAAGCTCTCTTGACCGATTCCTGTTGACTTGACAAGGATGCTTGTTTTTTCGCAGACTACAAATACAGCCTTGGGGACATACTGTCTCTCCCCGAGGGTGTCGCGAAAGGAATCATAAATCTGTAGAAAATCAGCAGTCGAACCTGAATCCTGCACTATAAACGTTGGAGTAGGAGTGAGTAGACAACTCACCCCATCATATTTGAATTTAGTTGTGACTGTTCTCTACATTCTGTTCTCCTGACATATTTGTCACTAAACATTTTGTAATAAAAAGTGACATGATGCCACTACCTGAGAAAACATGAACGCCTGGACTTAATATGCAGGATCCGCAGGAAAACCCTGTACTTTCAGTAAGTGAAACAAAAAGCTGAAGACTTAATTCCTTCTGTGCACCTGTGGATTTCTTTTTCCAATAGTACATCATCTTGTGAATAGCTTTGGCTTATTAACAGGATGATAAAATTTTTTAGCATTGCCAGACGTTTACATTATATTACTTAATCTTTAGTATGATTGTGGCTGCAAAGCTGAAAACAAAGTGTTTCAACATGAAAATGAAATACCAGTACTCTGTGGCTCCGCAGATGTACGCAGCTGAAGACCCGGAGTTTTTTCACAAAAGAGATGTGATTGCCTAATTCACCATGGAATTGTTTACTTATTGATGAATTGCCTAACGGCTGGTGAATTTTAGAAAGATAGGGAAAGGGTTTTATACCACAGGCACAAAACAAAATATAGCCAACATTTCAAAAGCATAATATGTTTTCTTTTTATGTCCCTCTTGGCCAGCATCTGACTTCCATGTTGTGACTGATGTCCCCTAAGCAGTTACACCCTGTCACATTGCCATTCGGGCTACAGGCCAAAACAGCACAGTCCAAATCATCAGGAAAGAGAATAATATTATGAAGAGATCTACTCCTAAAAGTAGCTTAAACAATCTTAAGAATAGGTAATATATAAGATTTTTTTAATCTGTTTTCCAAGTATTGTTACTATTTCTCCCACCAGTGTTTGACACTGTTGTCTGAGTATGACTTTATTTTAAAAAAATAAGGGTTTAACTTTATAAAATTTTAATCAAAAAGTAGACCTGCCTGTGATTAACCACATTCTGCAATCCTTGTTGGTATTTTTTTCTTTATCCTAGAATGGACGTTCCCTGCCAAGGGAAGAGCAAGGGGTATGTTACTGCGATAATGTGAGAATAGACTGGTCAGACAAAAAAGTAAAGTATAATTAATCAAGAATAATCTGGAAACACTATCTCTGTAAATTATGGGTGTTCTCAGGGAGATACGAACTGAAAAATATATTCTCTCAGAACTCAGTCACAGTTGTAATTTCATACTTTCACAAGAATTACTTTTCTTTTTATAATGGCATAAAATAATTTTTATAGTTGGTAGGAGTTTTTCCATTCATTCCAGTGGGACCTGGAGCTATTGGGCTATGCTTCAGTAAGTACCAGAAGGTTTTGGATAAGCATAAGCATCGTTCTCATTCAACTTCTTCTTGAACAAAGTATAGCAGGGAGAATCCCTCTGTTTAATTCAACATGTGAATAATATTAGTAAAAAGTATGTTTGATTTCAAGTTGCATACCTTGTGCTTTTTTTCCCCCCTCTGTTTTCTGGAGAACCTCTGTTAAGGCTTAGGGTAAGATAACAAGATAACATTCTTTTTCAACACTTACATTGTTCATGAGGAGGACTGAGCTCACTGTTTTCTTCTCGACATTTGAAGATCAGGAGTGTGCCCTCGTCTCTTCATTTTCAAGTATCTATTGGCACTAGCAGCAAAGGAGATGAAGGAATCGACCTTTCAGGCATTGGAAGTGACAACTTCAGAAGCATCAGCTGAGGCAATTCTATCACCCATTTAGCATTCATTTGAGCACTGAAGATGGCTGAAGAATAGCTGTTGAAAATAGAATAAGAGAAAAAAAAATGATATTTCCCCTTAATACTTACAGAAATTTCACTGCATCTTTGACAGCTGACAGCATCCTGCCCTGTGCTACACTACTCAGAACTGTGAAAGCCACTTTTCTTCAATTGGCATGATTAGAGTAGAAGATAGATCAGCTGATTTTTGATTTTAAAAGATTATTGTATGGAGGTGAACGCTCTATAGATGGCATGTGAGGAATACAGAGATAGTGTCTTAACTACGGTGTCCAACTCACAGCTTTGGATATATGACACTGAGAAAGAAGGATGCAGAAGAAAGGATTAGGATTTGGATTCATGATTGACAGGTAGATCATAGTAGGTTCACTTCAAACTTTGCCAATCATATGAAAACAGTCTCATTAGTAAATTTTGCCTGAAACAAGGTAAAAATAGCCTCAATTGAAATTGTTGGAATTACCTGATAGGAAATGTGGGGACACTGGTCATGTCAGATGCAGACAAAATGCAAAGTTCACACAACATGTGCTTTTATTCTGGCAGATCACAGATTTTGTTAGATGTGAAGAGGCATGTTCAGTTTCATTCGTCTGTAGGTACACCAAACTCAGAAAGATAGCATGGAGTTCTGCAGCCCTGGTCTTAAAAATAAATATACTATAACCTTGTAATCCTTATGACTTCAGTAGACATATTTTTGTGTGAGCCTACAGTGGTAGAAAATTCTTGGACAGATTTCTGGAATGAAACATTAGTCATGAAAATGTGAACAAAACGTTGATAGATTGTTTAACTCAAAAGGCACAAAAGAAGTCCATGGGTGTAACTGTTAACTTATGGTATTACTGAATAAAGGAATGATTAATAACAGTTGCGGTACTGTAGCTGTTCACAACACCGATTCCTGAGTGTTAATGGGAGCAGAGGAAAGTCGGCTGTGCTCAAATGTCACCTGAGTCAGCAAAATAAGTGTTTTTTCAAAACATTTCATTGTACTTAATAAAAGGTAAAGTGAAAGACACTACTTATCCTAATAAATATTGTCTGCTGTCTACATTCTACATTTATTCAGACTATTGCAAAATTAGTATTAAATACTAAAAAATTTTGTTGCTTGGTTAATGGTTGTGCAGGGCAAAAATTAAAATTAAAACTTGTGAAAATTAAAATAAGATATTAATGAAAAATTAAAAATATTTTGAAAGACATATTTTAAAATTATCCAGGTAAAAAGTTTACTTCATTTCCAGAAATAATTCCCCAACAAAATTTTCAAGACCTTGAATTTTGTTTTTATTTAGGGTTGGGTAGAATTCTGAGATCTTCCTAGAATTTTTAGTCAAAATTCTAGAAAATCACAAGAAAATAACAACATAAATACAAACTCATTTAATAACGCTCCTATTGCTTATATGTGTTATGGGGTGTGTTAGTATATACCCCCTACACACGAATAAAAGTAATGTAACTTATACATAAAGATGTAATTTAATCACAAGCATTAAAGTAAAAAAAAAAAAAGAAACAACAAACCCACAAAACTATTTTGAGAGTGAACCTATTTATTGTCAGTTAACACAGCTTGAATAATCCAAATTATTATCCAGTTTTACAGGAACAGAACTGGTGTATTTTGCAGATTTAGAGTATTTCTTTTGTGCTTCTATCAATAAAAGGAAAGTGTTGATAATCAAATCAGGAAGTAATGCATTTAAAAGTATGTAACAGTAACTTTATAAAAAACCAGAGAAAATTAGACAATTGTTTTGCCCTCTTAGTTATTACCATCTGTTGGTAATTTCTAATCAGACTGGGTGGTATTTTTGTAAAAGAAAAAGGCTTCAGAAGTTCAGTAAATATGTTTGTGAATATGTGATGGTTTTTTCTTCAAAAAGATTAAACATCCTTTCTTCTTCACATTGTTCCATTCAGCAAAGCAACAAATGTTGAAAAATGTCTGCATCTATTTTCTCTCTTTTTTGTCAAGTCCTATTTGTTAAAGTAGTGTTGTACTCTTTTCCTTTATCTCTGGGTGGAAGAAGGAATTTTATTTGCCATTTCATGGCCTGCTGCTTTTTCTAAAGGTTTCCAACTCAATTCCCCTCACTGGTAAGCAGCAGGGGTTCTCCAGCTCATGCTTAAGATTGTTAGTAGTATCTTTCTGTTAATGTCAAATTGATATCGCTCTGTGATTGGAATGACCTGGAAAGCAAGCTCTGCTGGATAAGCCCTTATTAAGGTGACATATTGTTCCTTTATTCTGAAGTAAGTATCTACTTCCAACTGTAAAAACCTCATCAAATATATAAATAGACTCATTTGTTTATTCTACAGTATGAATAGGTAAAACAAGTAAACATAAAAATAAGCAAATATTTTTATTAACATATTTTTCTTTGCCATATGCATTCTAAACATCAGCGTTGAACCACTGACAGGAAGGCAGGTCTTTCTAGGACAGGTTATTAAAAGGATAATCTTATATTATGCTAATAAAAGAATATGCCAAGGATTTCTCACACACATCAGCAGTTTCATACTTTTGGGTAGCCTCAATGAGGGGGGAACTCTGCTGCTTGCATGAAAAAAGCTTTGTGAAATCAGAGCCTAAGCAGTGCTAACAAATACCCATAATACCATGACAGAAACATCTTACTTTGTTAATGGCTTCCACCTGAGGACCTGACATGCAGGAATGAATATAGCTTTGTGTAAGAATGCCAGTAAGCTTTCTTGTCTTCCTTAAAAAAAAATCTAAATAAAAAATAATTAGGAAGCTGTTTAATTGAGAAGAGTTTAATTGACTGTGGTAACAGACGTATATATCAAGTGTTAAGTATATAGCAAAGATTTGAGATATGTGAAAATGTAATAGTAGAAGCTAGTCTTTACAGAGCCCCTAGTTCATTCTCTGTGCTGTTTTTAAGCTGGGCTCTGACAGCATTAGAAAGCAGGTACCTTAGAAAGCAGGTACCTGAATTTCTCATTGTTTTCTTGAATTTAAAAGTCATAATAAATTAATCATATCACCATAGTATGTGGTTTGAATGTAGTCACAAAGCCTTCTGTCACCTGGAAAACCTCTACTAAAATGATTGACATAGATTCAAATGATTTGAGATAACTTTATGGTTGAATGAATTTAACAAAACTGAAATTCCTTTTGCAGCAAGCCTGTGTGTAGATTGCAGTGTGAAATATCCTAATTCCTGCCACTAAACCGTGGCAAAATTGCATTGTTCATCCACATGCTGTCTCCAGAAATGTCTCTTAAGTAGATTCAGTAGAAGTCCCATCTTTTTATCATTTTAACAAAATGATGAACACAGTGGCAGAATAGTGAGAAAACAAGTATGGTTTTTTCATACGGTTTGTTTGCCATGGGCTAAAACCTCATGTTCAAAGTAGCTGTCTAAAATGAGCTTTTTTGCTTCTTTTTTTTTTTTTTTTTCTTTTCTATTTCTGTTTCTGACCTCAAGACTGTTTTGTTAGCTAACTGGATTACCTGAATAATGGTATTAAGATGTAATTTCTCCCAGAATTTTATATAGAGCCACATTATCACTACACAGATAAAACTTTCACAACCTGATCTGGCTCATTTGGTTCCGACCATGGGAATCTCCTAGCTGTGCTGCAGAGTAAGACAAAGCAGCAGTACCAGGAACCAAGCTACAGCTTTTGGTATGTTTTACTGCTTCTTGGAAAAGTTTTGCTAAATATGACTCTATTATCTTCTATATTTCACTTCTGCAGTGGAGAATAGTAAAAGAAAAGTAATATTGAACAGATCAAACATAAGTGATCATTTCAGATGTCAGATTAAGCATACAAATTGAACAATCTGTAATTATTTCATAATCCCATAGTTTAAAAATATAAAATCCATGTTTTATGGGTAGCAATTAAGTGAAATGTGATGAAATGATAAGCACTCCAGGCCACAATCCTGTTAATGCTGCTATTAGATTGGGCCCCTACTTTTTAAGAGCATCATAGGTGATTTAAATATAAATATCACTTAGAAAAATAGCTATGCTTTTATACAGCCCTCTCTACTTAATTAAATGATGTCGCTTGCAAAGTTTTTATGCTTGAAAGGCATTATGTCAATAAAATTGGACAAGGTTCTTTCTTTTTGATGAGATGTACTTAGTAGTTTCTCTTTTGTCTTAAAAGTATCATAAAAATGAAAGATCTTAGGTTGAAACTGAAGGTACTCCTTTGTTTCCATTTTTTAATATTAAAATGGCTTTATACCCATTTTGTACAAAAAAGCTAATATGACACCAAAACATTACCTTAGCATTAAACTACTATTTTTTTAAGATGCTGACAAATAAAATAAAGTAACATCTAAAGATAGTTGTTAGTGTGGCATCTCAAGAGACCTGTCTTCTCACTTGTCAGAACTTCTGGTCCTGGGGAGTTTAATACAGCTCCTTGAATGCTTTTCCTAAGTGTAGCTCACCATGTGGAGAGTGTATTATATGATTGCATTTACTTTGGGCTTCAAGAATGCTTCTCAACATTATTTACTTGAATCCCTGCATAATCTCTTTGGGTCATTTTCCCCACTTTCTATATTTTCAAATGGTGCATGCCAGGCAATACAATACATGAAAATATATTTTGCATCTGTCACCCCTTTCACTTTGAAAACCAGCTTCAGATGTTTTGTGGATTGTATGTTAAAAATTAGTGATCTAGAAGGCAGGATGAACATTTGTCCTAAAAATGGCCTGCTAGTCATGCTAGTATTAAGAAATTCAAAGCAGATATATGCCTTTTGCCAAAAAACCATAGGAGTATAGAGGAGCAAAGGGGAGTATAGGACCTGGCTTATATGTGTTTCCTTTTTTTTGTCCCTACTTTGCTTAACAAATTGCTAAAAAGGTAATGAAAACAGAAACATCACCTACAGTTGTCAGAAAAAATGTCAACATTAGAGCCTAACTAACAGCCCTTTATTTTGAAGAAAACGTGGGGATACATCCATCCTGCAGTATTACTGCAGTTAAAAATACAGGTGCTTAGTGCAATGGAGTATTAGGCTGCAAACAGTATGCCTGAGGGGGTCAAAAATCAGTGAGTATTATGCAAGTAGCTTATGCAAAACCCAGCAACAAAAGATTTTCCAAGAAAAGTGCATGTGTAACAGATTCTAGCATCCAATTTTCTATTTTTGTTCATTAATACTACTGCTTCCTTTTTTGAAGGATATGGAGGGGACATGAAGGGTGACTATACATTTCATTCTGTGTAATCCTAAGAATGGCAGAGCCAAAGGTAACACATCCTTCTGTAATAGAATTAGCTAAATGTATATATGGAGCTAGCAAACGCTTAAGCAAAGGCATTTTGATAAGTTTTTCCCCTTTTCCATTATGTATAATCATTTGCATTGCTGTTCAAAGGAAGACTTTTGTACCAGTTTTCAGGGAAAAGAAAAAGACTTTTCAAAGGAATGCATCAGGACATACTGTACCACCTAGCCAGTAGTGCATAGTATGATGCTGACTACTTTAATAAAAAAAGTTTTTGTAATAAAAATTTCCAGTTAACTTGGAAATGTAAGATGGTAATGTGAATGCAGTTTTCTAATGCCCTTCTCTGAGTGTCTCAACAGGACAATTACCAGGAGTAGGTAGAAGGCAGACAAGCACACCTGAAACCCCACATATACAAAATAGAAATTGCTGCACAGATTGTTTTGAAATGAGAAAGACCCACATGAGTAAAAGGGTACTGAATCAAATCTGTTACTGGAGGTAAATTATGTGAAAACCTGTGAATAATTATATATCATACTCTCTACTGTTGAGATCTGAAAATTAATTTGTGACTTCAAACTAGAGCAGAGGTTTATTATGTAAACTTGAATGCTATCCGTAGCATAAATCGAAGCCTTATTAATATGTAATGCAGCTTTTCCTTTGTTTCTCCCTCCCTCTTTACATACTGTTACTATGACTTACTACATTCAAGAGGCTGTGTTACTTCTCCCTTAGCAAGAAGGGATTTTTGGAGGACATTTTGTTGATGGGAGGTTTTGAAATGGATGTTTTTGTGATTTTGTTCTACTGTTTGGAGGGTTTTTTGTTTCCTGTCTGCTGTCAGTTCTTCTAACGTGGTTAGAACATGCTTTTTATCTTGAAAATGTATGTATAACTTACCTTATATGCTCCAACAATAATTCTCTTGCATTAATTAAAAGATGATGGGTAATTCTTTAATATAACTATAAATACATTAGTTTTGAAGACTTGAAACCTCTTTTCCATTGTATTTCTTTCTTAAGTGTGCTTCCAGCTTAAACTTTTTTTATAAATTTAAAAATTAAATCAGTCAAATAAAATATTTTTTAAGGTAAATCCTTAGAAAAAAGTTTCCTCATATATTCGTGGTGTTTGAAGGTCTGCTTCAGAGCATTGAAAAAACCTAGTAGACTATTTTTAGAATTTCTGATAGCATTTCTGAAAGTTTGGGTTCATTTATTTTAGTACTTCCATTTTAATGTGACACATGCTAATAAGTTAAGTAAGGAACTTTAGTATTTTTTAATTGTGGCATAGGGTGAGAAAGGAAAATTCCAAAGAACAGGATTTTTTCTTTTCTTTTCATCACAAACACTTCTTAACAAAGATGTAGCTACATACTATGTTTCTCATTTAAAAGTGCAGTTATTTACAAGATAGAAATTGTATGTTAAATAGAAAGAAACAAGTGTTTTCAAACAACATAGAAGATTTTTTTAGGAGGGAGTAACATTTACTGTACAAGTTAATCTTCCACATATTTTGTTAATTCATGATCATTTATTGATCATGATGCATGTGATAGAGCATGTTATTCTCCCCTGGAGTGAAAGCTGCAAGTGCTGATAGTAATACTGTGTGCCTGTCATTGGTACTGTAGTCCTTTGGCTTTCCTTCCTTCCTTCTCTCCTCCTTTGTCCAAACCAATTGTCTGTCAAATTTTTAAACAGACTTGTAAATGGACGTCCCACTGCATCTCAAGCAGAGCCACATTAATTTCAGTGGAGCTCAGTCTGGAACCACGCATCATCTGCATCAATCTGCAAAGGGGTAAAAATGTGCGCAAACAAATCAATATCCCAGATAGGTACCCTAATATCTTTCAAGCCCATTCTTTCAGTGCATGAATTGGAGTTGTAAGTTGATGGAGTTAGGGAAAATCTGCGTTTGGAGGCTGCTATCAGGGAAAGGTGGTCACAAAAGATGGAGTGAAAACAAATGAGCTGTTGGATTCAGGAAAGCTGACAGTATTAAAAGATATAAGATTAAGGAAAAAACAGCCAAAACCAGGACAGACCCAAAATCCCAAAGCACGACAAGCATTGTGTCTAGCTTTGAGGGATGGGATGGAGTGGGAGGAGGAATTAGAACCTAGGAAACAGTATCTTTCTAGATATCATAGATAAATTCTTAAAAAATATTGATTTTATAAATATAAAAATATTAATATAGTAAGAAACAGCCTATATAAATTTTTCAGGAGGTTGCGCTGTGAAATCAGTCTCATTGCTCTCTTTGATAGTGTAGCTCACCTAGTGGTAAGAAGAAAGCTTTGTGTATGCTATATCTTGAATTTAATAGGGTTTTTAATGTTGAGAGAACGGGTTTACATTAATCTGTACTGTAGAGGGTCAAGGAAAGCAATCAATTATTTTATATTCATCTAGGATAGGACAAGAGGTAATTAGTTTAATTGTTAGTGAAGACAATGTCAGCAAAAATTCTTTTAACTACCTGAGGTACTGGGAAAAGCTAAAAACCTATGAATCATCACACTGGAGGTTTCTATGAGTTAGACAAACTCTTGTCAGCGTGATCTAGACAGACTTGCTTCTGATTCAGAGCAGGCAACTTCAGCAGGGTCTATAACCTTTCTAACCAAAACCCCTTTTTTAGTTCAACGCTTGCATGATTACTCTGATTTACATTAGTCTATGACTCTTGGCCATTGAGAGATAATGCAATGAAATAACTACTAACTTCAGTCTGCTTTGCCTTGGATGTACTGTCATTTGGACTGCAACACTTAATCGAGCTGAAAAAGAAGTAGTTAGGGGACTGCCCATTTCAGCAAGTCTGATAATAAGATTTGAAGTTGAGCTTTTTCCTTCTAGTAAACTTCTTAATTCTAAATGTAAGAAGTATATTGTCATTTAGGAAAAGTAGGAGCCTGAATTTGAAAAAGTAGTGTCTGCCTTTATTTCTACTCAGAGCTGCACAGTCCTGAATTTTAGGTCTAATTTCACAAGCTTGATGAATTTCAGTTAGTGTTTGGTTTATTTTCCACAGAAGATTTCTTCAGGTGGCATGCATGCGCAGGCTAGTTCAATGTAGTTGATACAAGTTCTGAATCATTTTGGAGTCCCTTGGATGCTTCCCACTTAGAAATATAAAGAAATAGCAATCTAAAATTATGCTTTGATTGCTTACTTTACAGTAAATTCAGCCCAATTAACTGAAGACTGTTGGAATTCTTGTGGAATTCAGACTGAGAAGACAAATCGAGAACTGCCTGGGGTTTTTTTGTGAAGAATACTTTTCCAGGGTCAGTAACATCTTGCAGTGCCATGGGAATTTGTTTTTGTTTGAGAATTTCCCACAGATGTCACATTTGTTCTAGGGGGCTTAAAGGATACCGGTGAACTTAGTAACTGGGGATTCTTCAGAAGCTGATGTGATTTCTGAGGCTGCTCAGTTCCATGTGTGTGACTCACTAGAGTTTTCAGAGAAAAATTGCGTCTGCTTGTGAAGAAGTAATGCTGTCATTACATAGCACTGGCTTGTACAGGGTAATAGCAGATTGTTGTTAATTTTGTGTATAATACAATTTTCTCTCTTACTTTTACATGTGGGCTAGTGATGGACTGATCTATTAGAAAGGAAAGTTAACTCATGCTCCAAAAAGTAATGCAACCCCCTGTTGTACTCTTCTTGGCCTCCTGGTCTGCAAGGCTCATCTTCCTCCCTCCCTCCCTCCCTCCCTCCCTCCCTCCCTCCCTCCCTCCCTCCCTCCTTCCCTCCCTCCCTCCCTCTCCCTCAGTTTTAGCATCCTAAAATATTGTTGTCACAATCCAAGATATTGTTCTGGTTTTGTTTCACCTTGTGTCCCTAAGTTTTCATAACCGTATCCTACATATAATTGGCGTGTTTTGTTCCATTTGGAAATTTCTATACTGAGGGAATCACAGCTAATTGTTAGAGAAAGGACTGCACTGCATCTAGTCTCCCTTGAGAGGATATCTGTAATGTCCCTACATGAATTAGCAAAAACAGAAGGTACATGACAATGTTGTTATTGTTTATTGTGGAGGTAAGGCAGTCTTCCTGTAAGTCATCAGGTATACTCTCTTCTGCATGTGTTTTTCATGTTTAACATGCATAACAAAGTTTTATACTAATCAGTGGAATATGAGAAGGAACAGTGTTTTTCCTGAATTTTGAAAGCTGTGGATCAAAATCTGCTCTACTTCATTTGGGGTTTAGACCAACTTTACGGGATACTGTGCATATATGAATATATAGGAGGCTAAATTTACTCTAAGATAGTAAGGTGAAGTTGTCTGATTTGTGTGATATTATTTCAGAAAAAATCAATCATTGTAATTGGTAGCTGTCATCATATCATACAGTATGGATTTAATATATATAATTCAAAGGCAATATTTATACAGTCCTTTTTAAAAGGAGTCGTTTGTTACATGACAGGGAAGCTGTTGAATTCAGTGAGAGTCAGTAAACAAAACCTAGTGCTCTGGAGATCTGCAATGAGATACTTAACAGCACTCATATCAATCCCCAAATTTCTTATCCTGATCCTTCCTTACAAAATACAGCTAGATCTTTATTTTGAATGGTAACACAGAAAAAGAATATAGGAAGTGAACTAGGAAGGATTCAGAATAGAAATTAAATCCAGTTAGCAGCAGAGAGCATAGAAAATAAATCCTTCCATAAATATTTTGTCCACTTCCTTTCTTTTTTTATTTTCTTTTTTCAGTGGTTCCTACTGGTTGTTTTGCTAGTTTCTGACCAGGTTAGTGTTGTAGCAGAGGTTCATTTTTATTTGAGCATGCAAAGCTAAAAATAAGCCCAGAAAAATCTTTACTTGCAAATGTTTTGAGATCGAACACACTGTTCTTCAGTGCTGTCCTTTTTTACATTGAAGTCTATACCTTCGTTTTTATCTTTGAGGGAACAGAATGAAACAAAAATATCTAGTCTAAATTATTTGTCAGAAACCAATGCATGCAGTGGTCTCCGTTTGATCTCCAACAGAGCTCAAAGAAGAAGTAATGTGTGGCCTCAGTCCCTAGCTGAAATCTAATGGAACAGCAGCATAGCTTTGTAGATACAATGTAGGTAGCACCTAACCTCCTTCAGCAGCTCCAACGGCCCAAGCATAAAGATGTTCATTTTGGCATAAAACTCGCACTAAAGTCAGCTGGAGCAAAACCCAGATAAGAGTGAATAATTTTGAAAACTCAACTCCCTTTTTCAATAAGCAGAATGTTGAAACAACTGCCTGTTTTCTGGTGTGATGATGTCATCACAGAAAATGAGATACCATGTGAAGGGGCTCACAAGCAGTTGAACTGCTAACACTTTGAAAAAAATGCATTTATTACTGTGATTTACATTGCCCTTTTCCTGGCATTAGTTTCTTTGTGAGGTCTGAGCAGCTTTGATATATTCTTGAGAGGTGATATTTTTATGAAGTGAGAGAAAATAGTAACAATGCTTAATTGGTTTAGCAAATTGCTTAAGAATAAAGTTATATTTTAATTTACCCTTCTGTGTTTAGTGATAGTTCATATTCAAGATTTTCAGTAGCTTTGCTCTGTGTTGTGCTGTGTGCATTTTCATTTGAGTTGCTTTCCACTGTAAGGAGCAAATAATGTTCAGGAAGGGAATGGCATGATGACCAGATGACAGTTCAGAAATGGCATAATAATCCTATTACTAATACAATATTTCATGCTATTGAGAGGGGAGAAAAGTTAGGAAACCACAGGAAAACAGTTTTGATAAGCTATGTTAAGCATAGAGAAATATTTCACTTGAGTCATGGATGAAATTTAAATGATGCATACCCTTTCATTTGTCCCCTTCTTCAAAAAACAGAAGTAACCATTAATTATCAATAAATGCAATTTTATCACAAGTAAGAAGTAAGCTGAGTTCCAGGAGGTTCTGTTAGTATACTCTGTAACAGTAATAACTGAAATTTATATTCTTCGAGGAACTTATTCTGTAAACATGACTTTTTATTACATTCTAAAACGTACCTTCATAAGAAGCTTCAATTTAAGCTTGTAGTGTGCACCACTTCTTCATCCCCCTCTTACTTACTTTCCAACAAAAACTAGAAATATATTCTTCTTGAAGGCAGTTTAATATGAAATAGATGTGTAGTAGGGCACAACCTTTGAGCTTGCTGTGAAGGTAGAGTATACTTTAGAAATATTACAGAGATTAGGAAGCAATCTGACAGATGGTTATGGCTTCAAGACTTAAAAAGCCTCCACAATACAAAAAATAAAAACTTGAGTGTTCGACTTTTTTTTAAGTTGGCCAAAATGTTTCAGATCAAAATAGTATCATGTCAAGGAGCTACCTGAATTTTGGATGTATGCAGTAAAAGATAAATAGCAAAAGTTCATGTTCAGTCAAAAGTTTTGGAGCAACATAAACCTACTGCACCAATCTGTTAACTTTCTTCAGCTACCACAAGTGGTGAGGAAATATTTGAGGTAATCCATTATACTGCTATAATTTCTCTCGATTTTTTAGATTGCTTCAGTAGTAGGTAAAAGACTTAAGAAGTAAAATTATGTAGGCATTGAGCATGGAGTATAACTACTGCCATTGTGAAGAGGAGTCTCCAACCTCCTTTGGGTCAATAAGCCAATAGATACTGATGATTAAGGCACCCATCTGACCTTACTTCCTTCAAAATACACAAATATTACTCAGTAGTTTTCACGGACCAGGTCCAACAAGTAATGACTGAAGGAGTACATAAATGAGTGCAGTGGCTTCCCCGCAACTTAATTATAGAGCACAAGGTTACCTTGATTTGGTTTGCTTAAGGAAAAATTCTGAACGCCTGCATTTTTGGGGTGCAAAATGACTACTGACCTGATTGTTCTCTGATACAGATATAGATTAGGAGATATGTTACTGAAAATAAATAAGCTGAGTTAGTGCTGAATTAATCAGAGGCTATTATCCAGATAATCAAACTGTCTTTGAAATATGCTAAGTTTGAATGAAGTCTCCTAGGACAGGTAGCTCTTCCTACACTATAATTGAGTCTTTCATTGAGAGATGCACCTGGTGTCATTTTTGTTTTTATTTAGAATACAAATTCTCCTTATATGATAGAGTTTGTTTCTTGGTGCCCAAAATTACTGAGTGTCATGGTGGCGTTGCTTTCATGATTGGCTTGTAAAGTCAGTTCATGAGAACTTCATGCTCAGTGTATTAAGTGATAAACATAAGGTTTTAATTAAGCCATATAGTACAGCAATAGCTAAATGTTTTGAAGACATTTTTTTAGCAGAACACTATAGTGTAATTGGAGTCATCACGAAAGAAACAAATTATATAGAGATTATAGCTGTCTGTGTGTAGTTCAGCATGCTAAATTCCCAAACCTCCTTCTCCATTGGTGTATAGCAAAATGATTTAAATGTTTAATTGAAAACGTGAAAATTCCACAATTAAAAGTCCAAAGCCAAATTATAATAGCACTGTGTCCTTTATCCAGAACTAATCTTCTAGTTTATGCAAGTCACAAATAAACATGGTGCCCAGTATCTTCTAAGACATCTGTAAAGAAGTGTGTTCATGTTTGAACATTGGTCATCTTCACTGAACGAGGTCTGCCTCCATCCTACTCCATCTCCCTTGTACTACATACAGATGTTCTTGCTATACCTCTTATAAGTTGGGAGGCAATGCAGTATGCATAAGCAGCTTTCATTTTATATAGGCCACCAGCATGCTAAGAACATACCTGAATATGACTTAGAGGTTCTTTTTTAAAGAAAGTAGTGGCTCTGATTCTCCATGTACCATACACTTTCTATGTTGTTGTTGGGTTTTTTTTCTCTTTCTATATAAATCTATTTTTGGCCACTGCCTTGTGTTACAGGGCTAAATTACTTTGTTCCGGTGTGGCTCTTCTCTCTGGAGCCTTATATTCAATGGGATTGCAGTCAGGTTTATAGTGCTGCAATTCTGCTGTGTGTTGCACTGTTACTAACTACACAGCGTGAAGCAGGTAGAGTAAAGGCAGTATTTAAAGATTTTTGGAGGCCACATGTAAACCTGCTGTACCTCTCTGTGTTCCCTTTGACTTGTGTCAAAGAGCATATTTTTTTCCTATTTTTATGTTCCCCCAAATCATATAATTGTTATTCTCAGCAACAGCAGTATTCCCCCAGATCTGTGGTGGTAAATCTTTGGTAGCAACCAGCAGCTGGCATCATGCTACATATTACTCCTTGACGGTGCAAAGATATTTATCATATTTTATAGGTACAGAATTCAATATGAAGGCTTAAATTGTAGCTTCAAGAGGCGGGTTTTTAAAAATTCAGTTTCTCAACTGAGTAACAGCCACCTGTGTTTTTTGCTCTCGGAAGGAAATATCACTGCTGTTATTTATTTATTTTACAGTAATTAGGTGAGAGCTGTATTAGTGTATTAGTCTCAAGGTGATGCCGTCTTGGCTGTTTCCTGAGCTTTCTGAACCTGGCGTCATTCCTGGTCAGAGTGGTCCCAGGAGATAGGGCTGGATGCCTGGGAGATTTCTGCCTCTTATTAGGATCTGTGAATACTCATTATTCTTGCAAAACAGAGTCGGCATGTGGGGGCTTAGCTGTGTGCACAAGGGGTAATATAATCAGCCTGCAAAGAAGCTGTGCTCGCTTCTGCGGAGCATTTATTTTGCTGAGACCGTGAGACAGGAAGGTAATGCAAGAAAGGAGACACAGGGTGATGTGTGGAAAGCTTACTGCTGCCTCCCCACTGTCCTGGGGAGTACCTGGCGGGCACCTGTGGAGTGCTGTGGTTCATTCCTAAGCAAGGATTGCCCAGCTGCACCTTGAGGTCACAGGTGTGCGGGTCCCTGTTGCAAAACCTGTTTCTGGGAGGACGGGTATGCAAGTCACCACTTTCTACAACCAACCACAGATGGCTGCAAACAGCTCATTTTGCTTTTTACTCCTCCTTTGGA
This sequence comes from Strix aluco, assembly GCF_031877795.1. Classification (NCBI taxonomy): domain Eukaryota; kingdom Metazoa; phylum Chordata; class Aves; order Strigiformes; family Strigidae; genus Strix; species Strix aluco. The sequence goes on from NC_133932.1 coordinate 77,238,847, forward strand.
GGAGTCAATATACCACTGCCAGACCTGATAGTGCTACATTAAGACAGATGAAGCATGTCGGATACTTAGTTATAATTCTCTGCACTAGGTCTAGGAAATCTATTAGTAATATCAAATTTTGTGTGTATGTTTTAATTAGCACTATTTTAAGAGTTAAATATCTGGTTTTGTACACACAGTTATGCAACAGAAACACAGTAATTTAGTTCTAAGAGTGTTGTGATTTTAGGTCAAAATGTGACTGAAGAGTGCTACTGATGTAGCACTGACAGTGGCTGTGATTTTATTTTTATTTCTTTCGAACTAGAGCTACTTGTTAAAACTCAGACCATAACGGAGACTAGACACATGTGAAATACGTATTGTTAAGCTTTGTTCAGTTCTTAATCACTGATTCGTATAATTCTTCTGACACAGATTTTTGGTTAAAAATGTAAAACAGGGATAAAAGAATTGAGGTGGAACTTTGGTTATAATTTCTTTTTTTTTTTTCCACATACAGAAATAGAAACAATTGCTGTGCAGTGAAATATATAATCCTAAAATATATTCTCTTTCATTAGTATGAAATATTCTATCTTAAACTGGCAAACACAATTGGAATAACAGTAGGTGTATATAACATATAACAACATGTGAGGATGTGACTTAAACAATAAAAAAAGGAAGTCATTAGCTCACAGAAGAAGCAACAGCACAGTTAGTATTATGGAACTAATGAAAATCAATGCTTGCCTTTTGTACATATGATAAATCAATTTTTGCTTTTTGTATGTACAGAAATCAATGTACTGTAGTGAGTCCTTTGGATAAGGAAAAGTCCCTCTGACTCTCAGTTTGTGATCTTCAGATGCAGCTAACTTTGATGGGAATCGGGAATACTTTATTTCTGATAAAAGGACAGATTTATTTTATAGAATCTGGAACAGTTTTCTGATTTGCTTGTGGTTTTATGAGGGTGCTGTGTTGGTGAAGGAAACCATTATTACTGGTAGTGATCACATTCATTTAAAATGGCTGAAGCAATGCAATTCAGTGAGCAAAATTTGCAAATCAATGCTATAAAAATTATATGTTGTGCTTGAGTTGAACATCTGATGTGTCTGTTGCCTATAAAACTGAGATATAGCACATAGTGCAATGATGTGTAAGTGGATACATAGTAAGTACAGATAGTAGTTATTATTCTTTTCTTGCCTGTATTTCTTTTCAGCACCTATCAAGAATGCATCTGTGTTTTCTGTAAGACAATGCTTTCAAGGATATGTTTTTATTAATGATTTAATATTTCAGACAGATTTAACTCAAGCTAAACAACAGATTAACGTGACATTTCAATAACAGTCATTATTAGACATAGTGACATAACTAATTTTATATGTTTTAGAAGTGAACATAGGTGTAAAATTGATGCCCTGAATTATTCTGTGTACTTGAGGACACTGAACTCAATTGTTTTGCATTATGTTCATACCTTGCCTTGGCTTTTGATTTAAATTTCCTGTTTTCATGTATGGTAAAGTTAGGTACCCTTTTCAATTTCCTTTTTTCTCTTGAGTTTTCACTGCAATGAATAACCAATGGCCTTTTCAGAAGGAAGACTGACTATTTTGATAAAATTTTAGCTTTTGTTGTTGCAGACTCTGTGGTGGTTCATACTTGGCTTTTTTAAGTTGCCAGATCTTTTCACTTCTGTCTATATAGGAGAAAGTTTCAGTATTCGCTTTTGTTCTTGAAAAGCATCTGTCCATCTCATGACTGACATTTAAATCAAATTCCATTTGTAATGGCTTGTTTATTTATTTTACAAACTGTGAAATTTGAAGAAGCAAGAAGAAACACTTCTTTTAAAATGAAAAAAAAAAAAACTATTCAAAGCAGTTCTTTTATTTCCATTTGGCTTATTATTCAGACCTCTATAACTCTTTGGATTTGTGAGTTTCCAAAGAATCTGATTTTGTCATCAACTATGGCTTTTACTGACCTGGATATCCTTCAGAATTCAAAACTAAACTAATACTTTCCTTCTCCACTGTGCTTTGTGAACATGAACTGGTCAGTTCTAGCAGTGGTATTACCGCCTTCATCATTTAGCAAGTACTGTAAATATTATCCTTGCAGTTTGAGACTCCAGACCTGGTGAGACTTCAGATTACAGAGCTTTCACACTGGAGCCTCAGCAGAAGGAGGAGGTCTTCACACAGCCCCTGGTGCTGTGCTATAGAGTGCACTCTGGCCTTCTGTATTGCACAGCTGTACAAGCTTCCAAAAATTGAGTTTTGCCAAAATACTACATTACTCCTTGTGAACAGACTGCAAAAGAAATTAATCTGGGAGATGGTTTTAGTCTGGAGGAGAAAGGATGTTAGTTCTCATTCATGTGGTCAAAGTGGATCCAAATTTAAGTAATTTGTAATACTGCTGACATCATGGCATTTGACCTCCACATGTCTCACCCTGTGTGGTGTTAACAGTTTTCACTTCTGACTTCCTATTTGATCTTAATCCACTCCTTGGCAAACTAGAACAGATATGATTTCTCTTAGTTTTTACTACTCCTGTATTCCAAAATATAATTGTAGCCCAGCCTTACGTCCCAGGTATACGACTAAAAATGGTTGCATTTTTTAATTAAGAATTATAAATAGATGAAACAAAGAATGGTTGCACCAGTATGTTTCTTAATAGTTCATGTAGTTTTGGTCATATCTACAGTGAAGTTTCCTATGTATCCTTCTTTGTAGGGCTCTTCAATAAGAAGAGTAATATGTTTGTAATAGTTCTGATTCCACATGCAACACCTTCAATGAGTAAACAAAGCAAAACTTTATTGAATTAATGGTGTTCAAATCTCTGTAGTGTACTTAAGTTTATCATTTATAAGCAATTTTTAGGAATTCTGTGCACAAATGTGTTTCAACATTTGTTTCAAAAAAAACCCACCACATTTAGCATCTTTCATGTAAAGTTTCACATTCTAATTTACAAACCTCTTCTAAAAAGGTCTAAATATCTGTTAATCTTTTTATCAAGAAAAGCATTATAGAGAACTTATGTGTTTGGTAGGGGATCTGATATGCTGACACTTCATAGCAAAGTTGTATTCTGGAGATGTCTGTAGAAGCATACAATGAATTTCACAATTGCTCTTTCATGCATGGTAAGTATTTCAAACCTAGTTTAAACAGTCTTCTTCAGAGCTCCTAGGGAGACATGCTGCCTCAGGTAGCTGGATTCAGCACCAGGATATTTTTAGTCACCAAATCCGTAGCCTACTGGTCATCCTTAGAACTTCAACTGAGTCACGTGTTCAGGGCTGTACCTAAACCTGGATAATGGATAAGCTTGAGTTAGTCCCTTTGCTCATGGAATTAAGCCCATTGCATAGTTTGTGAAAGGATTGAATGTGAATAGAAAACATGTTTTTTCCAGTGATCACTTAAACTACAATTTTGTGACTTGAATTTATGTTTAGTTAGTAATATGCACTTAACAGCATTTCAGCTACAATGAGTGGATTTAACTTCTAAAGGCTAAACCAGTTGGCCTCCTCTAGTCGTTGCTCAGCAAATGGTACCAAACGTCAATTTATATCAGGGCCATGCCTGACTGGGAAAACTCGTTCCCCAGGTCACACTTATCATACCCTCACTGTGTCCTTTGCTCCTGTTTCATGTTCAGTTCACTTTACATTTTCTGTTTTCAAACCCATCCTTAAGTCATGTTGTATGACTTTCCTGTAAATCGAAAAGTTTAAAACTGTAACATTTTCAAACAATGGGAATGAGGAGAGACCAAATAATTTTGTGTCAAGAACTTGATGCAATTATATATTTTTGCCATGTGTTTAGTTAAAATCTCCCATGCCATACAGTATTGTGCATGTCAAAACACACCTTGCTTCAGTAGATGTAGTTGACTGCTAAAAATCGATAAATCTTTTTACGGTTTGCCACTAGGGAACATTATACGATGTTTATTAGTTGGCGTTTTTACCCTTCAGAGGTAAAAAATAACAGATCTGTTGAGTTTTAGTGTATCAGACTACTTCCCTGATGGTTGACTGTGCAACACTGCTGTGAAATGTCAGCATGGCTAACATGAGCAGCAGCAGTCTAGCTGCAGTGGTGAGGTGGCTGCAGTAGTCTAGGTGTGGCGTGGGACCTCTTTTCACAAAACGTTTTTTCGTAGACCTTTTTTTTGATTTTCATGCTTCCTCAGCTGAAACCTCAGTGATTTGGTGCTAGGTCATATAAAACCAGCCATTGCAGACGAAGAGGAATGCTGGCATTTAGGGCTTGAGTGGGATCAGCAGGCAAGTTTACTGCACGCGGCTGCAAGGGCTGCATGAATCTTCCTCTCTCAGCTACAAGAGAGGGGACTGTGGCTGGGACTGTGAGGAGCCCCCAGACCTGTTTTAATCTTAGCATTTCTCAGCTGTCCCCTCCTTACCAAGGTGCTGCCCCCTACATCCAGATCTGGTGATCAATGCACACAGTTCAAGCCCATATGTCTGATTATATCCTTTTTATACCACCACATAGGTTAATGAAAAACATCACCATAAGAGATTCTGAAATACAGAAGGCTTGAAGTGCTTTTTTCATACATTTTTCTTCCTTTTTTAATACTTCCCTAAGGTTTCATCTTTGGTTTTGGTATTTTTTTTAAAACTCCAGTTTTACAAACCATTGGTAAGTGACATGGATTAAAGAAATCATATTTGGATATTTTATGAACAGTGAAAACTGACAATTTCTTAGTTTAAAATAGCAGTCACTAAAAAGTGTTTTGCTTAGCAATTCATGCAAATGATGTAAATGTGAAGGAGATATAACATTTTATTCATGCTGGCAAAAAGGGAGGTAATTTTATAGTTTTCCTGTTCTTTAGTCCCTGAGCCTGGGGGAGTCCAACACAGATTTTGTCCTAACAACATGTATCACAAAGGAAAACTGGCTACATGTCTGTTTTCTTAAATGACAGTTTAAAAGTTCTTTTACATTTGTAATAATTTCAAGTGCTGCTCTTTTTATAGGTTTGGGAAGTGGTGGGCTGGAAGCTGTTATCAAAACCCAGTAATGAAGACTGGAGGCAAAAATCTGAGTCAAAGTAGGCAAGTGAGCAAAATTAAAACAGAAGTTAAAAATGGTCCTTGTTTCAGCTATTCCCTGCATACTGAAGAAGCTTCAAATAGATTTTTCTGTTGAGATCTAGGCCAAAATAGACAATCTGAAGTTGAGATTGTCACCACTAACCTACACTTTTCCTGCTTATTGCAGGTGATGTTTACAGTCTTAAAGTTGTTTAAACACGTCCATCTTCTGTACAGCTTTTTAAATGTGCAGGAGAAATTGGTATAGAAGACAAAGCTACGATAGTATCTCATTATCCACAGAAGTAACTGTGCTTTCACATAAACCCCTCTTTAAAGAAACGTGATTTTGCCTTTGTTTTGTGATTGTATTAAAGCCTAATATCTTTCATTCCTATATGTTGTGTCAAGCTTCGGAAACATTAGGTTGCCTGACATGTTGTTGCTGCTTTCTTTTTGACGTATTATCCCATGAGGCAAATGAGCAATCTGCACTGGCATATTCTCTGGTGGCTTCCTATCAACATAATTAATTCATAACTTAATTCCCTTTGCATGCTGTTCTGTATAGAAGTAGTTAGATGGAGCAGGTGTGCCAAAGGGCTGAGGGAAGTCTTGAAGGCAAGATGATGAGTGAAAAGGTTAAGGTACAAGAAGTAGCTTTTTTTCTAACTGTAGTCAACTGCAAGCACTGCTATCAGAAACAGGACGTGCCCTGAAGTAATGGGCAGTCAAGCAGACCTGGCAAGTCCCTGAACCCTGCGGTAACCAACCTGTACACCAAACTGGAAAAATCCTGCGAGCAGGATCCTTAATCCTTAGCAGTCACCTGCACAGGTGACAGGATCCCAGGGGTGAGAAGGAAGATTCCCCAGGGTGTGCTGTGTCATCCTAGTCCAGATTAGAGACCCCTTTTAACATCTCCTATGCACTGAAGCCCACTCTGTTTTCTCCACTATTTTATAGATGCAATACAGGACAAAATCTGGTCTGTTCATGTGTCTGTCAATACAAAAGGGGGAAAAAAAAAAAAAAAGGTTAATGGTTCAACATATTTATTACCTGAAACATTCCACACCACCTTCTGCTTTTTATCTTTATTCCTCAACCTGCCTGCACATGTTTTTTGCTATCATGCACCCACTGCGTTATTTCAGCACTGCCTATCGGTGGTGTTGGGAGGCCAGGCAGTGAATCTCCTCGCCTCCTGGTTCTGCTCACCCTGAGCAGAGCTGAATCTGTTTGGTGGCAGTTTACACACAGACACTGGCTATGGCAATGCTTTCTGCAAACGCCCGTCGGAATTCTTAGCTATGGAGTTTCATCCAAATGATTCTTTGGCGGTTCCCTGATGCCCATCTTTTCATAATTAAGCCATCACACTCTGTAATGTATTGTCTCCAACACAGCAGTACAGAAATACTTCTTTTAGGAAGACAGTTTGGACTGATAAAATAGTTAAAATTTTAAGGTCAGTTTGGGGAAGAATTATTTTAACACACATAAATATATCCAGATTTGGGTGTGGTTGTCTAGTCTTGATAAATTTTTGTTACATAAATTTCCTCATACACAGATCTCCAGCATGAAAGTCCTCTGAAATGAGCTCTCTAAGAAGATGGCATAGGTACTAAAGCTATATAGAGAATGACGATTACTAGAGTCTCCTCCTCTCTTTCCTCCCTCCATCTATGTGAAACAACACTGTAGCAGACTAGAGAGATACACATTACTTATTTTCTGTCATTATGATCTGGGTGGATTTATTCAGAATCCCTGAGAGGCTGCAGAACAACCACATTTTGATTTTGCTTTTTGATTCTGTGAGAGAAGCACTTTCTGCTCATATCCCAAAATATGGATTTAGGTTTGCGTGTGCCCTAGGGCAAGCAGCAATCACTTTAGGGTCAATAGCAGCTTTTCTGTGTGTTAAAATGTCATCACTTCTAAGTGTTGTATCTTACTACCTTCGAGGAGTGGGATCTGAGGGTTTCCAGATTCTCACTGGATCACAAGCACTGAATTTAGCCCTTAAAGGCATTCAATGTCATGATGTTTTTAAAAGCAAGAGTGTTGGGGTTCCTGCTTAGAGACCTTTTACTGCTGATAATTTAGATGTCTTTGAGAAGGATGAGAAGCACACTTCTAATACTTTCATTTTACAATCCCTAGTACATTCTTTACATATTTTTCCTCACAACAAGATTTATGCATGCCAGCTCACACAATTGCAAGGTATAAATATTTTGATTAATACTTGTGTAAAGGGACATATATAACCGACATTGGCCCATCAGTCCTGAATTTGATATGGGTATGTGACTAAATTGTAGTGATCATTGAATTTCATTTTTTTATCTCACAGTTTTCTACCCCTTCATCTTTCAAGGAGTAGAGTTGGCTTATGCCCAAAGGCAATGAGAAGGTTAATGAAACACAAAAGGAGCATATTTTCCATCATTAAACTATCTGTGAACCAGGAAGCGATGAGCCAAATATTGTACTACAGCTTAATATAGTGTTATTTATTCTGTACATGCTTATAACAGGAATCTTGTAACCCTAGTGAGTTCCCTGTACATGAAGTAGCTGGGTAAAAGCTGTGATCCAGAATTATTTCTCAATGACCCTAAATTTGGGGATTGGACAGTCCCTTGAGTGACAATTACAACGTGTTTAGAAACTGCCATTGCAAATCTAGGATTTACCTTCATATCTTACTGGCACTGTGTTATCTCAGGACACTCAGTAGAATATATCATAGTATTCCCTAGTAATTATGCTATATTAAAGTCTTGATTCATATTCCTGATCAGTCAGTAAGTAAATAGACTTTGAAATCAGTAGGAGCTAAACATGCTAATGTACCTTTTAAAAGTATTTTATTTTGTTATAAGCATTTTTTATGCAACTTCAGGTTATATAATGCATCATGTTACATAATAACTGGATACCTCACATTTATTCTTCTAGGATTTCAAAAGATACAGCCTGCATTATTTATTTTTAATCCCTTGTGTGGATACAAAGTCCAAGCCCTGCCACCTGCAAGTACTCATCAGTGCACTAAAATGTACTAGTAAAATTTCTGATAGTGCACAACTCCTAACTTTGTTATGATGCTGGATTTCTTTCATATTTTAATCTTTTTCTAAGGCAACCCTTCCTCACAAAGGTGTAGCAGTATGCAGGCACCTTACTGTCCTAATATTACCTTCAGGCATACAGCATTGTGGCATGCTGTAACAGAGCTGCTTTCAGGGTATGGTAGGTAATGAGGATCAAACTCCCTAAAATTTTTCTATCTTCTCCTTTATGTGTTTTGTTTAAGCATCCAGCCACTATCTCCAACTTGTTGCTTAACTACTGTTTCTCAAACTGACTTTCAGTCTTTTGACCACTTCCTCAGCAGAAGCTTTTATTTTGGAAAAATGAGCTGAGATAGTTTGTTTTAGAGTATGTGTGACCAATCCTTTTATATTCCTTTATTCAAAGCAACTACCAGAGCAGCCAAGGATGCTACATTGGAAATTAGATCATTCAAGGGATGCATGATGAAGACAGTAAATGAAAGTCACCAGGTGATACAGACATTTATGCACCACTTGCTTACAGTGGAGTAGTAGTTGTGAGCCCATTGAATATCCAGTGGCAGATGTGGGAAATGTGCAGCTACTTGTTGACTGTTGCAGAACTTTTATATGGGGGAATATCATTCCTGCAGTAGTCCATCATGCTCCTCCTATCCCTGCAATGCAGTCAGCTGTGAGATCAGCAAGGGTTGGTTTGATGATGGAAATATAGCTTGCTGTCCTGCCTAGGATTAGACAACAGTAATTAGTTTGGCATCAGAAAATCCAGAGTAAACATAATTATCGTCCACTGACAAGTTGCAAGGCTGAGCAGGAGGGTTCAGTGCCATTACTATCCCAATGGCAACTCTTGTGGGCCCAGACTGATCTTTGCCTCATGAAACTGAAAAAGAGATGATAAAGAATTATTTACTATTTGAAGAGGCACAAGTTGGTTTTGAGACACTGAATAAAATTATATAGGCAACAGAAATATCACAAAACTAAGCCAGATCATAACTCATCAAATATTGCTGCTATTGTTGCAAGCTACCTCAGAATTACCAATGTTCACATGTGCCACTTGCTTCTTCACAGAAGTGACCTGCTGGAGCACAGCAGCCAAGAAAGGCCAATACATACTGACCGTGGCACATGTCTTTCCTCATTAGAGCGTGAGCACTTTGCATGGCACAAAAGTTTGGGCCAGCACCTACTCTACTGCCATCTGAACAAGAGAAGAGTCTTTGCTTCGCTTCCTCCCCATGTTAAGACAAAACTTATTTTCTTTTTTAAAAAAAAGTGAGAGAACAAAACAGTCATTACTCCAGGAAAATTTAAATAAAAGTGTACTGATATACAAAGCTAAACTGATCTCAGTACCTACAGAGAGGAACTGCTGCTGCTGTTTTGTTCTTAACATTCAGTAATTTCTACCAGATTATTGAACTGAGGTGCAGCATGCAAGCAGTTTCCTTTGTACTTGAATTTTTGATCTTGAATACAAAAAAAATGTATTTAGTGAGTAGAACTACTACTTCTGATGAATCCTTATTAGTATGTTTGCAGCGTGGCATAGTCCAAGTATCCAGTTGCTGAGTTCTTTCCAGATATACTTTGATATCTTCACCACACTTAAAGTAACTTGAATCAGTACTGTCTGTATACATTTTTGTTTCCTCTGTTTGTAAACATTTTTACTTTTGTCTATATTAGAAGCCTCTGATGAAGTGTTTTCTTTGGGAATCCAGAGTTTTTAGCTGACTATTGCTTTTTTTAAAAAAACAACCTACAACAAACACCACCACACACTAGTTTTCAGGGACAGATTTGCTGGGGACACAATGTTTTTGGCATGCTCCTCTTCGCAGGTTGTGATTGATTAACAATTTGTCACCCTGTGTACCTTCTTTTACCACGTACATGCCCTAGAAACAAACTGGCTACCTTGAATTAGAGTGTCTTTTTTCCCTAGCATTTACAGGGGGGAGAGAAGTGTTTGGACATTGTGATGGGATGTTGGGAATGAAATGCTGAGGCTGATGTTTTTTCTTCTTTTATTTTTTAATGCTTGTGGTATGGAGAGTTGTAAATCACTGGTTTCCTTTTCCACCTTTCTCTGTGGTTTTGTTGAGTCTGAAAGATCTCCTGGGTCTCTCTGGGCTCTGCATCTTGTTTCTTTTCCCTATGAACTCTTCCTTGTCTTGCCTTGCCTTGCAGGGAACCTTCCTCTGGGCATTGCAAGAACCTTCTGCATTCCTGGGATGGTACTGAGTCCCTGTGCAAAATGGCATTAAGCTCTACATGGTATCCACATGTGGCAGCACTGCCTTTTGTTTATGTCCTCTGTCCTTCTGCTTCAGAACTCTGCTTTCCCCATGTGGTGAAGAGCATCTTCCATTAGATTCTGTGTCTTTTTTTAAATGTCCAAAGGGACATTTAAAAATATCTGTATTACCTCTGATTTCTGGTAGTTGGACTTCTGTGCTGTTTTATTTTACCCTTAAGGCTGAAAAAAATCCAGGATCCCTTTCCTTATCTAGGGCACTAACATCCACTTGTGCTAAGAACTTAGGCAAAGAAGGAAATTTTCCAAGACTTGGTGACATCTTAAAGCTTATGAATGCATAGTCATGTAATTCTTGAGCAGCAGAGGTAGAAAATCTGGCCAGCAGAGACAGTGTTGCAGAGACAATGTCACTGTCATATTGACATTAGAGCTGTTTGTGCTGACAGACACCTACACAGACTGCCACAGTGGAGAAGTGTCAATCAAAGGCTCACATAACTCCAAGGATTGATATTTCTTTACTTGCAGAAGGTCAGGGTTTGACTGTTGGGACTGAAACTAGACAAGAATACATGTATGCCCTGGACCGCACTGGTAGAAGATGCTTTATAGTGTAAACCATGTCTGATATATTTTCTGGAAGAAATATCTCTCAAGATAATTCCTCAAATAGTTCTCAGCCTAGATTTCTCTCTTCAGATGTCCTTGGTTACTTCACAATCTTTCTTTTGGGGGACTGTTTGATACCAGCCCCCAGGCTGCTTGTGTTCCTATCCCGCTGATGACAGCTCTTGTTCAAAGGACATTTGTAGCAGCTATTTAATTCTGTGCGGGGAGCAGAAGCCTTTGAAATGGATGCAGTTGTGGTGAACTGTCAGAAAGGAGCATTAAAGAAACAGTTTTCCTGTATTTAGAATATTGTTAGCATTTTACATAATTTAAACAGTTGGGAAGTCATATTTTACTTATTTGAATGCTTCTTACTGTGACAGGTCTTGCAGCAGAGCTGTGAAGGGAGTGGAAATATTTCAAAGTAACCCAGATTACTTGGGCAATACTGAATTCTGCAAAAAAGAGGTGATCTGAAGGGATTAGGCTGTGCTCATACATCCCTAAAAGTATTAGAGAACAGCAGCAAGCAAAAATATTAATTTAAGAAAGATCTGGTTTTTTCCCCTCCTTCTTTCTTTGCTATTTCTGGTAGACAGGTCTGTCCTCACACCACTGTGGGGGAAGCAAAGGTTGTCATGGCTCGGAGGGTATTCAGTGGTTTTGAAAACTGCAGGTGAAATTAGGAAGAAGGAAGGAGTCCCAGGAATTTCAGTGGTGGATGATTTTGCTAGAATTAGGAGTAAACATAAATGATCATAAAAGGACTGGACAGTTTCATAAATGTAGCTACATATTCTGTGGAGCCTGTTCAGCAGTATTCAGAGTCTGACATCCTAGGGTCTTCAGTTGCTTTTCATGACTGTATGCTGAAAGTATTTATATATGGATGGATAGGGAAACTCTTGCCATTTCACTGTTTAAAATAATTTTCTAATATTTACCAAAAAAAAAAAAAATGCCAAAAAAGCCACCCTATCATCTTGTTGAGTCATTACCAATCCTGCAGATAAAATTAGGGAATCTTTTCCTTGGTTTATGATTGTCTGGTTTTGTGCTTCTTGGAGAACTTGGGCTCCTTGAGGAAAACTGACTGCTTTTGTTGTTCTTTTGGAGAAAGCCTTTGAACGAGCTTCCTGATCATAGATTTTTGAAAATACAGTTCAGTTTATTTGAACCTGGAGTAATGGATGGACAATGGGCTTAAAGAGAAAACCTGAAACATGTCTACAAGCTTGTGAATTGAGGAAGGCCCAGCAGTTGTATTTACCAACACAGTATAAAAGTAGTAGAGGGCCAATGCCAATCGTCTATGTCTCTTCATCTGTTTATCTGCTAAGATGTTAAAGCTGGGAACTTACTGTGCAAGAGCAAAACAGGAAAAGCTTATGTGTGGGAACTGGAGAAAAGGACAGGGAGGGATTAGTTACGTGATAATACCCTGTAGAGCATCACCTGAACTCAAATCTGTCATCCCAAATGGCTTGGTTACCATCATGTCTGATTTCAGATAAAAGCCAATAGTGAGCAAAGTGTGTTGGTTTTTTCCTGTGATTATGCAAAGCATGGTTGTCATGTCTTGACACTGAGAAACAGCTGGGTTAATTCCAAGGTTTGCCCTAGCCTTCAGGTATCTAATTGGCATGCTTAACTCATGAGTTCAGTCCTCCTATCACCCTCTGTAGGCAGGGGGATAGAGGACAGGGGAGTCACCAGAAAGTCACTTAATTAGGCTGAATTTGTTTCTGGAGGCCCTCGTCTCTATTGACAAGCCTTCAAACTACAGCTCCATCACTGGACATCATTGGTACAATGAATTCTGGAATAATCAAGCTTTTCACTAGGTCAGGACGTCAGGACGTCAGTGCTGAGATGTTGAGGTACACACACTCAACCAGCTTGCCTTTTTCACTATCCATTTGGATAATAATGCTCTTGAAATTGTTATTGATTCTTTTGTCAATTTTAAACTAAAACTGTGATTTATTTAACCAAAAAATGTGAATTTTGACAGAAAAAATCCATTTCTTCTACCAAAGATTTAGTATTGATTAGTTTCCAAAAATAATTTAAAAAATCATGTTAAGTTCATTTATTCAAATATATCCGAGTATTCAAATATGTATTTTTGCTTTTCTTCAGTCATCAGCTTCAGTAAGTTACACACACAAAACAGATATACTCTTGGCTTCTAGTGCTTCATCTTGGAAATTCATGTTCCTCTTTGTGTACTGGAAAAAATTGCAGTCAGTCCGTTGCTGTGCCATTTGGTTTGACAGGGTCAAAAGCTTCTGAATAGCTGAAGCCATGGGTTGCCATCCCTCCACTACCTCCCTTTGTGGTGGCATCCACCAGGTGACTGTGCAGCCCCTCAGGAGTGCTGCTCAATTACTCATACATTGATACTCATTCTTTCTCCACTTGTTCAGACAGTTTCAATATGGGGATTTACAAATAAAAATATAGTCGTCAAGAAGTGAGTTGTCTTAGCAAAATTCTACATCCCTTACTGCAGAGAGCTGAGTTACCTGGCAAGGATGTGTGCTTATTCACTCCACTTTGTGCTGGTTTTAGCGTGGGCCAGATTACGTCATGGCATACAGTTTAGCACAGGAGAGGAATCAAGTCAAGACCCTGCTGTCCTTAGCAGTGAGCTAGGTCTAGCTGTGTTTGTCTGCACCTGACCAGTGGTGGGTATAAATGACTCTAGTTTCTTCCCCACTTTCCTCAGGTGATATTCCCCAAGTGATCGTAGCAACAAATGCTACACATTTATAGCTGAGTTTTCTGGAGTGGACCCACTGACATTAGAGGTGCTTTATATTGTTCTCCTGTGGTCAAGAGTTGTTCTATGTTGAAGTGAAGCATCAGACTATTATACTGATTTTTTTTTTAATTTATTTTGAATACAGCTTAGTATCATCACTGGAGTTTCAACAGAAGCGTGAGATTGAAGTTATGACAAGGTATCAAGGCAATGCAAAACTATCTTTCTACACATCATCAGGCAGAATGCATGAAGTCATTTTAAAAAATAAAAGCAAAATGAATTAATAGCATTACAATTCATACTTCTGAGAAACTAATAAAAACTTTACAAGAAAATTTATGTTAAAATAACAAGACCTATGTTGTCTTCTAGCTGGTTGTCATAGTCCCATTTCAAAATATCACCTTATAATAACAACTCAATCTTGCATCATTGCAACAACACTTCCTTGATATAAACATTTAAGCATATAGTGAAATATGGGGCACATTTTAAACTTCATCCTTTAAAGCCCTTTAAAGGATAAATCCTTTAAAAAAGGATTTAACATAATCTCAGTTTGATAGATATTTATGATATAAAAGGTCTATCCCACCTGCTCTTCTCCTTTGTTGAAGTAGGATTATTCTTTGTTATTTGGTAATACTTTATTAAATTGATTGTGTTCATTTAGATATTTAAACTCAGTTTTCTTCCCCAGAGTTCTTTCCTTTTGTTAGTGTTTGGCAGCAGTGAATGGATTAAATATATTTAGTATACAAAATTTAAATAAAATAGGAATGGCAGCTGTCCAATACAGCAATGTAGCTTAGCATAATCAGCACTATTAAAGCAGATAACAAGTCTATTAGCTAATATTAATTCTTAGACAATGGGTGCAATTAAATGTAGCACAATACAGAGGAATTCAATGCTTGGAAAGACATCAGTCTGGCTAGTTTATCAATATCTGGTTTTATTTTTAGAAATGTGAATACTGTTATTTTTAATTATGCCTGATTCTATCTCCTTGAGTACCCCCTTTTCTACATGCACATTTGGATGTGGAATTTTGGATTTTGTCCTCTCCTCATCAACCTTTCTAATTTTTTTTTTTAAGTAAATGAATGAATGAATGAATGAACCTTTTCAACCACTCTGTGCATTTCCTCCCATTATGTACATTGCTCCCATCCAGCAACAGGGAGAAGCTTCAAACTGCATATGTTATTCCAAGTGTAATATCAGTATCAAGTCATATGGATTAAGATATCAGTTCTGTGAATACAGCTGCATATAACAAAAATCTCAGATTCCTAATAAAAAGTTGTACTACGCATACTTCTCTAAACATAGCTTTCAATATGCCAAGTCTCTTTGGTAGGTACATTGGGAAAAGTGTCGTTAAAATCTCCTACTCAGTGTGTGTGTTCCAAGTTGCTTTCTCCAAATATTTTTGTTTCACATTTAGTGTATGTAAGGCAGACTCTCTTTCTGTGTCTCTGTATTATCATTATTAGTGCTTTTTACATCAGAGTCAGCACACTTTAATAAAATATAGTGGGTGATGTTGAGAACTTAAAATTTTAACTTTCGATTAGCTGTTAATAGAGCATACCAATATAGGATGATCCTCAGGTCTGGGGAGGAGTTCCTCTTAATAAGATACCATTCCTTTGCGTTACATCCCTAATCCCACTAGTCCTTACAACAACTTTCAATTTAGTATCTGTGAATTTAATTAATGTTGTTATCCCATCAGATTACTTATGAAATTGTTAATTAAAATTGAAATTAGCGCTGTTGTCTATACTCCCCTACTGAAAAACTAATGCTAGCTAGGAACGTGTGAAATCACTGAACACTAAACACAAATATATTATATTTTTACTATCTTGAATGACCTATATGAATGACCTAGACTACCACTTTTTAATTTAAAACTTTTTGAGCAAAGATGTGCAAACTATTTTTTACATTTTTTCATTGAATAATTTCTTCTGGCTTTCTCTGTGGTGATACAGTAGAAACCTCGGAGGACGTTTTCAGTGGAAAACTAGAATTATGATGATACAAATTCTGAAATACTATAAAATTCATGAACAAAGTTATAGAAAAATGTAAAGGAGATAAATCCAAATGATAAGGACATTGTAAGATTTGGTGAGGTTGATGGTTGCTTTAGGATGCAAACAGATTTGGGAGCCTGAGTGTTTCACTTTATGAAGTTTGGGTTGTTTTTTCCCCTGAATTCAGTATGTTTTAGAAATGATCTGTGATAGTGTTCCTTCTTTTCACCCTTCAGACTTCTGTACCCTCTGGAGCATAAAATTTGTCTTGAAAAGCTTCTCTCTGTTAGACAGAACTCTGTATCCCAGTTGTGGTTTGCTCTTTCCTCTCATAAGATAACCAGAAATAAGAACCCATTTCTGGTGGGTTTACACCCTTTCAGGATTTAGTAAAATTAAAGCATTTTGTTGAATTTTTGCAGAGGTATATTTTTATAGCATACTCTGTCATATCATGTTATTTCTTGTGAAGCTATGATGTGCACTGTTTTCCTGCTTGAGTTGATACTGCATGCCTGCTTGAACAGAGTTTTATTCAGAGGGTATACCTCAGTGGGCATGCAGTCAATTGTAGAAACATTCCCTGATTTCATGGTATAATGTATGATGATAAGTCATGTTACTATAAGTTGGAAAGAATATTTTTCCACATCCAAATGCTTTACAGTCTTACACTGGAAGCCAAGGGTTAGCATTCATGCCCTCATAACTATATATTAGAGATTTAGCAATGATGGAATAGAACATATATTTTATTATTATGATGATGATATTGTATAAAATAATAATAAATAAGGAAGAATTTATTTTAAAGTTAAAGTTGTTCAGTGGTTTTGCTAGGAATACTTCTTTACCTATCCACATACAGCAAGTTGCTTTTTATATAGATTTCTTTGAAAAATATATATTTTTTCTAAGATATGCTCACCAAAAGATGCAATAAATGAATTCTAAGCTCTTCTGTACAATGAGTATTAGTTTTATCTTGGTATGGACTTCCAAATAATGAACATCTGTTCCTAGTGTTACCACCAGTATGTTGTGCATTTGCCTATATGGTGGATGGTGAGTGGTCAAACTTGACCTGTATCTCAACAAACTAGATTATGAGCTATATCTAATTCAAAATTCATATATCTGCATTAGTACTGTGACATGTGCAGCCAATATACTCTGTTTCTCAGCAAACCTTTGAGCCTGAGCTCAGAACTGTGTTATCACAGAGCTTATGGACTGGAGCTGTCTTGTGCCCCTGAGCACAAGGCAAAACTTGCTCAAAATTATTCAGTCTGTCGTGTAGGCACCCCCTTAACGTTAACCTGTTATCTCATTTAATTTTGTATTAGTTCATCCTTTTTATAATAGGGTGATAACAGTCCTGTAATCACCATGGATATTGAGGGAGGGTGAAGGGAAAATCAGTAACATTTCCTCTAAGGGTAGGGCACAGCCTGTGACACATAATACAAAACCATTCAGGCAGCCAAGCTCGATGCAAAGGATCTGGCTCTAGCACAGCTAGCAGTGTTGTAGCTGCATCATTTTAGCACTATGCCCATTCTAATTAATTTCTCATGAGAGTAATTAGTATGGGTACAAAAGTATGTTCATGATGCTAGAAGTTACCTTGGTTATGACTCTTTACATGTCATTGCATTGTAGGATGTTCCCAAGTGGCCCAAAAAAAAGGAGGTTTTGAATAACTATCTTGAATAGATATTGTGGTGGTATATTATTCATGCAAACTAAATTTTGATGCACCTGAATTTTCATTTCAGTCCCCCTTGTAAACCTTCCTGTAAATTTAAATGATGGACAGCATACAGTGGGAGATACTTCAGAAGGAGCTTTTTTGCAGAGGCAGTCCAGTAGACACTAGGATACAAAAGAAGCCAGTTTAGGATGACTAGTTTATTTGCCAACTTTCAAGGTTTCTACATTTTAAGACTAGACATCCCACCATTTTGAACAGTCAACCTTGCATGAGTCCTTAAAAATATGTAATATACATCTTCCAAAAAGAACTGTGATGTGAAATAACTGATAAATGCAACTCCAGCCAACTTCATGGCTGTTTATTCACATGCCTCCAAATTTAAAAGAATGGGCATCAGAAATGTAAACACTATTCCATCACTGACCCGACTGTGCTGTATAGAGAGGTAAAGCTGCCTTCTCTGAGTATTAGCTGGTCTTTGGTTTATCAAGTCCAGGCTACTATAAGCCCTTTTTGCCAAAGCACTGGTCACTGAGAATTCATGCTAAGTTGTTTGTCTCTTCTGCCCTTTTCAAAGTTAATATTTTCCATAATTCTTCCTCTTTGTTTTAGAAGTATTACTTGCATCTTGACCCTAAATGCCTGAATCTCCATGTGGCTATATTAACATGTATTTTGTCTGGATTTGCCCCTCTTACCAAGCAGTCCACCTAGTACCTGTCTTTCTCATCAGCTAAAACTTCATGGAATCATCGATAAATATGGCGGAGCACCAATCTAGGATGATTTCTTAAAGGACTGTGGTTGAGACATGTCTTAATTTTTTTCAGTCAAAATGCTGTAAAGTATCAAGTAAGATGCTTTACCCAATTGAAATATAGTGTATATAAATGCAGTTTCCTTTGTTAGCTACCAAATTTAAAGTCATCTCAGGGAATGAAACAATATTTCTCTGCCAAAATACATTTTCCATAGTATCACGTTGAATTGCCTAATTAAATTCCTAACTTTTAGTTCTCTACTAATTAAATACAATATAATCTTTTAATATTTTCTCTTTTTTTTTCTGTTTGCTTGTTTTGTTACTTGGGATTGATGCTTTATTAACTGATATGCAGTCTGAACATTTGCCCTCTTCAAATACTGGCACAGCATTAGAACCAGAATTTCCCCACTAATTCCCATTTGTATTGAAAATGAATATGGTTGTTAGAGATTCTACTTAGGCAGCTCTTCCACTTTTGAGAAAAAGAATACATGTTCAGTTCTCTTCTGCAATACCAAAATATTGTCAGCTGTTTGTAGAGATTTTTGTGATGATTACTGTTACCTACAGAACTTTGATACTGTAAAATAGTACAAAACAAATAAGATGTAGTTCTTGCCTCAAAGATTTTACAATGTACATTACCTGTCAGTCATGCATATTCACCCATACCATGTATGTCATATCTACAAAGACAACTTTTCTCATCTATGGGCAGAAATTGTGAAGTAACATTATCTCTCTCACAAGAGATAAAAAGGGGACTGATAATAGATGTCTCCTGCTCCTAAAGTAAATGGCATGGTGAGCAGTATTTCAGCAAACGTGGAGTGATCCCTGTGTTTTAGTGGCCTGAGAAAATGGTCTGGGTTTTTAGTAGTTTTTACTCTACTGTGTAACTTACTTTCCAGAGTTCTTAGCTGGTTTCTGTGCCACTGGAGTCGGGACTTAGATGGGCCCACACCTTCTCCCTAGCTGCAAGTCAACAGAGACTTAGCAACTCAGCAGCCCATTGGGAGCATGTATATTTTTTGCCTAGATGAAAGCAGGCTTCTTATGCATTTATTATGTGCTTAATTTGGTGTGACAAGTTGCATTCATTTTGCAGTTGTGAGTTTTGAGAAAAGGAGTTCTTTCAGCAATTGCCAGTAAGCTTTACGTTTACACTGTACCCTGTGGAGCTTGGTACAGTTAGTCCATTCGAGGATTGGTCTCGCATACAATGCAGAAACCAGCAGAAAAATTGAATCCAAAGTGAATGCAATATCAGCTTTAAAATGTACCAATATATTGTGTCTAATGTAAGAGCAGAATTAAATATCCAACAAGCAGTAGACATGGTTATTAGCTATCCAGGTGGCGAACTATTACCAGATCCAATATTGCATACAATCTTCAAAGTAGTCCTAATTTAATTGATCAGATGAAAATTTCTTAAAATAAATTAATACAAACCCATTAACCAAATACAGCATCCATAATAATTGCTGTTGCAATTAATCAGCACAATATCATATGGTCAATTTTAAGGGATGCTTTAGTGATGAAACTGATTCTTAGAAACTGTGTTTGAGGTCATCTTTACTTGCATTTCTTCTAGGAACTCCAAAAACAGTAAGATCAGATCTAGCACCTTACCATCTCTCTGAGCTTTTGTGTGTTTAGTTACTTTGAAACTTCTGCAAGCTTTGCGTAAACTCTGAAAGAGGAAGAAGATAGAGGAAAGGCAGGGGCATGTGTACAAAACAGTGTCACACGGAGTCACCAATATGAATTTTGTGGTCTTTAGTCCTTGGATCCATGGTATCTGTGTAAAGTGGAAGCTGGGGGACAATTATTTGGTAAGAGTAACCATGAATGCATCTAAAAGACCGTGCAGATTCCAAACGAAAAGCAGAAAAACCTTTATGAAATTAAATATTATTTGCAAATTGTAGTTGAGGATTTTATGACCATATAAAAGTAGAGGTTTCTTATGGTCACAAAAAATTTTCTGGAAAGTGACTGGAAGGTATCCACATTTCTGTCAAACTTAATCAATTATATTTTGGCACATATATTGTAACTTTATGTCAGTTTCTCCTCATCTGTCTGAATAATAAGCAAATAATTTCTTGTTGAAGTTCAGAGAAATTATCTGGTATGTTATTCCACAAACTACATCTCTAATCTTTAAAAAAAGAACAGTGTGGGCAGATGATTTCACCTAAATAGAGGTTTTTTTGGAAAGTCAGGGGACTCCATGTGGGTGTAATGATATACATTTATGCACCTGTAGACCTCAAGACTCAGGCAATTTAAGGCATTAAAAGCTTTATTTGCTTGAGTACTTCCATTAATTTTGGTAACGGTATTCATGGTAATAAGCACCAAGCTCAGAAGCATTTGCAAGATCAAGCCCTGTGGTACTTAAATGACTGTGCATTTCTGGCACCTTCGCTACTGAACTTTCCTCTTTTTTTCTCACGTAAACAAATGATGCAGCTGCAAGTGTGTCTGAAAACGGTGGTCATCTCTGCAGTAGCAACATCTGTGGAACTTACTAGGCCTTAGATTCTGTACATGATTCTGTCATTCTTCAGTTTTCTCCTCTGCTTTGGGAAAAGCCCAACAACAGTGACAGCGATACCTGTTGGTAAACAGATGATCTCTGAATGCTGACAGCTGTACTGTAAAATCCCTATTACGGATAACCTTGCCATGCTATTTGACTTTGCCAGGAACGTCTGTCCTTTTCTAAATTGAATGATTGGATGGAAATTGTCATTCTTAATATGTTTACCTCCCATTTAATGAGCAATCCCATTATGAAGGCTGAAGACAATGCAGCCTCGCACTCAGGTTTCGTTACAGTTCATCAAAGAAAGTACCCTTGCAATGTCAGAGCTCCTCTGTGGCACGCGGCACCAGGAGCTGCTTAACAACCCGCCGTGAAAGAGGGAATCGTTTAAAGTCAGTACAAAAAGATTAAAGGGAAAAAATTTCAAACTAAGGCTTATCTAAGGCCAGGAAATGCCTCAAGGTACCATCAGCAGAATTTCAGTATTTTGTACCGTCTGGTAATATACTGTACGAGGTCTTCCAGTAATCAGGGCTTGTCCTCCCCCAGCGCCCTTGCCCCCCTGCTGCTATCACTAAGGCTTCATTGTTGTAACAGTCTAAAGACAATAGAAAGACATTTTCAGAGATTTTTTTTTTCATGAACATTCTTTGACCCATTTCTGCCTTTCTATTGAAGTTAAAAGTGCTGGCAGTGGCAGGATTTGTATTGCTGACTGCAGTTTTGAGTGACACACATTTTATTTGGCTAGTCAATAAGTGCAAAGAGAAGTCAAACAAATGTAAACTATAGACAAAAATCTAATATAAAACAGCCAGCGTATGTGTGATGTGCCACATCATTGCCTGACTTTTACTATCTATTACTTCAGTGGATGATTTGAATTGATACAAATGCTTCCACCAACTTCAATTTCATTAGTAAACAAACAGCAGACAGTAACATGGCCATAAAAATGGGCTGGCAGAGTTTGTGGCCGTGGTGTGTTAGGCTCCATGTACGTCTTGTGAAATGCTGGTTCTATATGTCCTGTCAGTTTCAAGGGCAAGCCAGGTTTGATGAGCCATTCAGCAAAGGTCAACTCTGTGATTATTTTTCATCTCCTCTCATCTGGCACTAGCAAGATGGTTAAAAAGCCATGTTTGGTTGAAATGTTTTCACACTGGCTATTTATTTCCTGTGTCTCTGACTTTCAAAGAATTTCCATGACTGTTCAATCTCGTTTAATTCCTGACCCATACCTTTTTTTTTTCCTGTCATGTAAAAATATGAAATCAGTGCTGCATTTTATAGTGAAAAAGATGTATGGACTCTGCTTTTTTAGTTCTCTGGAAATCCCTCAATTTGTATCATTAAAATGGCACTTCCCACTGCATATTAATAAATGAGCAGATCATTTTTAAAGGCATTCTATATGCTTTTTCTGTCTTTGAGTCCCAGGCATTCTCATCTTCCTGATTATACAGATTATGTTTCTAAGCTTTTCTACAGCTTTAAGTTTAATTGGAAGCATAATAAATTATAGTACATGAGCAGCAACACCATAAAATCATATAACATCTAACTATAGTAGCTGATTCACATATTGACTGGAAATACCAGCACATTGCTAAATTTGAAGCTGTATCTCAGTAGAGTCATAGTTTCGCCATAGTTAATATTGGTAATACAGAGATTCTATTTTAATAAGGGTAAACAAATTAAGTAATATTGTATATATTTAGCTGCAAAGAAAAACTGAAAAAAGTGTAGATTACTTTTAAAAATTCTTTTCTGCTGAGTTGTCACATACACTAGGTGAAATTAGGCACTATAATTAAGGATACTTCAGGACAGAATTTTGTTATTTATGTTTGCATATTTTAGACACCTTTCAAACTCTCATGAACAACTGATTTTATTTTCATTCCTAACACTTTTAATTTGAAAGAAGTAAGAGTCTCAGAAATAATCAAAGTTTGAAATGGAAGTTGAAATGATCGTAAAGAAGTAGAATGAATCTATTGAGAGTAAGTCATAACCATTTACAAATGACTACTTTTGTTTTTAAAGTATAGATTTATCATTTACTAGGAGCATACTTTTTGGTTAAGCACAATTAATTATATGTTAAGTTGAAATATATCTTTTTCAGACTAAGGAAATATGTTGCTTTCTTGGAGGTGATATTGGAAATAGCAAGTTATTTCTATATTTGTAAGGACTACTGGAAAGGGTAGAGACAGACAGGTGAGGATATTAAAATAAGGATAAAACAATTGCTTGGTGAATCATGATACACACACAAAAAAAGAAATAGGTTTTTGCCTTATCCAATAAATCGAAGCAGTTTCATGTTCAAGGTTGGCACAGAGAAAATCACTTAGGGTCAAGAAGGGGTTTTTTGCATTCTAGGGAGAAGATCAACATCTTTTTGTTTTGTTTTGTTTTGTTTTGTTTTTCCAGTTTACTCGTGGGAAAACTAATAGAACTGAAACCCTTCACTTTTAGGATACCCAACTGAAGACTGACGGGAATTATTTGAGCATGTGCATGTGTGTCTTTGTGGTGCTACCTAAATAAGTCATGTCAGTCAGTCTTCTTCCAACAGGAAAAGTAGCTGCAGAACAATGTCTATATGTAATGGTCATCAGTTGGAAACAGTCTGCAGCCCCAGAGCTCAGAAATGTAAAGGGCTTGAGAAGGACCTGTTCTCTCATTCTCCCATTCTGAAGGAAAAGCCAACTTTTCCTACAGTTTCTTTCAAAGCCAAAATTTGACCTAGTAACATAGGCCACTATTGACCACCCTTTGCACTTCGGACTCCCTAAGACTTTGTTTTCCAAGCATGGTTTTCCCTTGCACTCCTCCTGAATTTTAAATTCACTGTACTTTTGAAAGTTCCCTTTTTTCCTGAAGGAGCTAGCAGTAGACAGCTACTCTATGGTGGTGGTGGTCTCATGGCTGTATTTGTTTACTTCGTGTGGAGTAACAGTGACATCCAGTGGTTGGATATTTCAGCCAGATGTATAAATCACTGTACCAAGAATTATTTCAGTGAATGTACTCCTGCCAGTGCTTCGGTTAAAGCCCTTTCCATGGTTCCCATGGGTGGGCGGTGAGGGGAAACACAAATAAACCTTACTGCAAAAGAGATTTGCTCTGGGACTTTGAGCAAGTGTTGTGCTGAAGTGGAAGAAAATTCTTTATGATTTTAAATCCAAAAAACATTTTTCTTTGTGTTCATTTCTGTGGTTTAAAATCTGTTTGTGCAGCAGTGGAAGGTTGTTACGTGTTGCATCATGACTTTTTGAGTTTTACTTTGTATCTGAAGTTCACCAAGTAACTGTGCAGCTGTGCACATAAAAAAAGACATTTTCCTTTGCCATCTGCAATTAATATTCTTGTAGTTGAATAGGGGAGAGAAAGAAAATAATGGGAAGAATTTTTCATTTCTTTTCTTTGTGGTATGACATATGTTTATTCTAGTGACTTGTTAAACTAAAGGGTCTGTTATTATATATAAAAACCCCCATCCCAGTAAATGCATTCATTCTATACTGTGCAACTTGTTGGGTAATTTTTTGGTTGTCAAAGCTTGAATGAAGATCTTAAACATGAAAAGAAACTTTTATTATTGTTCATCTGAACTAGTCACATTGGAAAGCATCTCAGACACAAATTCTTCCCAGGGTGTTACTGTGCAATTTTTCTCGTAGGCTTATTGGCTTCCATTCTCAACAGATGATCTGTCAGCTAGCAATGTAAACCTAAATAGCTCTTATTATATTAAAAATGTCACTTATTTTCTTATCTCAAGTTCTGTAATAGTCTTTCCATAAGATTTCAATAGTAATGATTTCCCTGGTCAGTAAGGAGAAAGAACAGTGGAGGTACCCTTCTGCACCTTCATTGCTGAATGGTAAAGATTTTGTGGTCCATCCAGTAAAGAATCTTTGTTCTGAAATGCAAAAGCATTTGAGATAGAGTCTGAGCTTTGAAAAGGTCGACGTGCTGGTGCATTACTTCTGAGTTATGGTAGTGGTCATTCCTGAAATAGTGCTCAAACTGATTAAGATAAGATAGATCGCAATGCCTACAGAGTAGTAAAGAAGAAGTGTTGCTTTATGGTCCCCCTTGGTGATGTAACGGAAGAAGTCAACACATTGCAAATCAAAACAGGCAATGTCCCCGTAATTTCAAGCCAAATACTGGGAAGCCTATGAATTTTATTACCAATTAAGGAAGTAAGAAACTGCTTTTATTTTGAGAAAGCAGCAGTATGTTTCTGTTCTCTCATTTTTGTATATTTTCCTGCTTCTCCATGTACCCTGATGCTAGTAGTTCTTGAGGAAATTTCTTGTTATAGGTTAGGGAGAAAAGCTTTGAACACAGAAAACTCTTGTTGACCTTTCAAAATTTGGTGATTTGTCACCAATCTGTTCCAGGGTTAATATGAATGATACCTTTCAGTTAAAGGCTGAGAAGTAAGATTTACTTTGAAGTCCCCCTAGGCTGGAAATAGTGGTTTCAGCTGTGTGTGCAGTGAAGCATTTACTATGGAAGTGTCTGAGAAGACATTTCAGCAGTTATTTTTGGGCAAACTCGTGCTGTCCAAGCCTTTGTACATGTACAAATGGATTTTTTTTTTTTTAAATAAAAGTTTATTTTAGCCCTCAGATTTGTGCAGTTTGATGCTCAGTTTAATTTATAGCTACCTTTCAATTCAAAATTTAGGAAAAAAATGGTATTTATTGTCCTTTGCTTCAGTTGTCATCAGGATGTAAAACATTCAGTGAAGTCAGGTAAGTGAGCTTCTGGGAGACACACTTTAGGGCTGATTTCTGACGTGTGAAAAAGAAGAGAGGTGATTGGCTTGCTCCAGTACTTTGGCTGTAGGTGGAGACATCTGTCTAATGAAATTCTTTTGACATGAAGTATATAAGTTTCTACAAAAACTAATTCAGAGCATATAATGCATAGGGGGTGTATTCTGGAAAAGCACTTTTCTCAATTCCAGTTAAAGTAATACTTTGAATAAAAGGGGTTTTCCACTTGCATTTCATGTATTGCTAGTTAAGATTATCTTCTGTTCATAATATTATCATTACTTTTCTTCTGATTTGAAAATCAGTTGCAGCAGTCCAATGCAAGTATTTCCTTCAAAGCATTTTAATTTAGGTAATGTAGAAAGAAAACTCCTCTTGATAATTGAAAAACAAATTATGCCATGTGTACAAGACAAAAAATGACTGAAGATAATCTAGTTTCTGACAGCTTTACTGTAGCAGCTACAGTCATACATTTTCTTCAGATCTGTAAAATAAATCCTCTGTATTTTGAAGCACAGGAGCCAGGTAAAGTTCTTGTGTGAACAACTTGTTAACAAAAGGCTAGAATGATTCTAGCCTTGCCAAGGCTAGAAAGATGATGTACAAATGGGGAACAGTACCACAAATTACTGTACAGGCAAATCATCCATCGTTCTTGCACGATGAAGAGATCATTTTAGGGGTGCTGTATGAAATGGTTTATTGTATTGCTTGCTCTTGAAACAGTAACAAAACACGCTAAGCAGCCCAACGTCTATTGTAACAATTCTGAAATGTATAACCTTAGCACCTCTAAAAGCTTTTCTCCTCTGGTCCACATAATCCTGTCCGTAATCCCTCCTTCAGGGTCTGGGGAGGCATTGGCTTTCCCTGGTGGAGTGAGGACAGCACCCTGATTGTCAGGGATGTTCTGGGCTACCGTGGGCAGAGTGGAGACTGCAGGGTTTAAGGTGGCCTAACCTTGGAATTGTGTCTTTTTTTTTTTTTTACACAGCTGGACATTTCAACCAATTCTTTCCTCTATTTACTCTGCAAAAAGTGAAGGCAGTGAAATGTAAAAGGCTGTTGATGCACCAAGAAACTATCCTGTCCTTAGTTAACAATGATTGTGAAAACAGTCACTGGATTTCAGTATATTTATATAATTCTGATTTGGCAAGCAAGAGCTCTTGCAGACTTGTTTCATACAAAAATTGTCTTGTCCAAACCTACAGCAGATTCAATAAGCATTCCTAGCACAAGTCATAATTTAATAAACATGTTTGGTGATAGGGGCCTTTTTCAGGGCTTTTTAGGTTACCTCAGTCTATTTAACTGGGTTTTCCTGACTTCTTTGCATCTCTGTAGAGTACAGCCTGTTATTGATTCAATCTGTTTCAAAGTTGGCATTAATGTTTTGGGGGGTTTTTTGTCATGTGAAAAACTTCAGATATCTGTTTCTTTCTTATTTTTAACCTTGAGGTTTGATCTTTAGTGACAGTTTAGATTTAAAATCACTTCCTACTGCATCACATCAATAGAGTGATTGAAGGGAACTGGAATCCAAGCTGTTTACTCACTTTGCTGTCAGAAAGTTTCCCTTCAAGGGAAGCAGTTCAATTAATGTTATACAAACCACAACAGCAGTGGAGACCAGCCTGAAGCCATATGTATGGGTGTCAGTTAAATTCAAATGTCAAACATGGCTTTTAATTACAGACCTACAACTGCAAGTCAGTGGTGTTTGAAGCATGCTGGAGATTTTGGCTTCACTTCAGTAACCCATGATATCTGAAAGTGAAGCAAGAACCTACAGGTGAAGGTACACACATTGCCTCTGTGTGCTTTGAACTGTGGCTACGAATAGTCAAATAAACACATGGGATATGTGTGTTCATTTGCTCATCAACCAGGAAGTCTAACAAGTAAACAGACTTTGGTTCCCTTCACCATGTCTTCAAATGATGGAAATGGCATTCTGGAGAGGGTAAATGTGGGACAAAGGTGCCTAAGAGGTCTTCCAGCTCCTCCAGCTGTAATCTCTGTATATCCTGCCTGAGACCAAAAGTTCGCCTTTTGGGCAGTCGTTTGGAGAGCATGTTAATGTTTGTGTGTACCTCTTTTTATTATTTTTGTAACTCACCTCCTGACTATTCACATATTTCAGTTTCATCTGTAGATACCCTCAATTCATCAAGACAAATGTTTCTCAGATATCTTATAATATTTTTGAGGCACTCTTGAGTCAGTGTTGAAAGAAAGGAGGACCATCATAATTTCCAGACAATGGTGAAAAAATTGTCAAGTTGGCATTAATATGGTGTTGTGGAATCCTCTAAAATTAATTATTTGAATAGTTTGAATAAAATAAAAGAACGGAAGTTCACCATTCAATTCAGTTGGAGATAACATTATTCCAAGTATAAAAAAGTGTCTTTCCTTTCTCACTTATTGAGTGTTGTGCTCACTCTTCCAGATAGCAAGCATCATAGTAGCACACCACTTGGTTAGCTTAGTGATATATACTTTCTTTAACAGTGTTCTCAGTACTTGAGAGTTTTCCTTTTACTTTGGAAAGCAGAAGAAAAGTTATTGTTCAACAGCATAAATTTACAGATAGAACTCTGTAATTTCCAATTACAGGCAATTTTCAATTTTTGTATTCACAGCCAGGAGGCACTTACATGTCTTACATTTTCCAGATTTGTCCCCTTCACTTGTCCAAGACAAAAATAATTTCTCCGTTGAATTCTTCCTGCAGTTCTAGGATCACAACAGCAATGCACCTTAAATATTTAAAACCCACCATTGCTGAAGCAAAGCTATGGCTGAAAGCACAGAGCAAAATCAGCCTGACATGCTACCCTGAAAATGCACCTTTGGAAACAAAGGTACCTGGGAGACGTTATTGCAAAGCACAAAGTGAGTTAGCAAAGACTTTAAAGCGAAGGGTGTTTAGCTACATAACACCTAGGATGCACAAAGAAAACAGTACTGGGAAGTAGCTGCAATAGATTTCATTTATGGTGATAAAGAGATTTCTAAGGACAAAATTTATAGTTTTGTTAAAATTTTGGTAGTCTTGTTCCCCTGCAGTGCATGCTTCATTCATTTCTACGGCTTAACACATGAGGAATTTGGATAGCAGTGGTCAGACTTTATCCCAAAGGCCCCATTTCTGGACAGCATACATCTGATAACTCTAATATAGAGCTAATTTTTTGTTTTTTTCTGGGTGCATTCTTTGGAGCACCTATAAATTAAGGGAAGAGCATTACACTTTTACATTTAAAAACATAGTTCTTTAATGCAGAGTAGCCCATGAGAACCATTTTTCTATTTGTGTAGCAATGGACATATATATGTTTACACAAATGTTTCTCATCAGTGGACTTACCTGCATTTATCTGGGGAGAAATAATCTTTTAAAACTATCAATTATTTCCCATAGAAAAATACTCTGTACTATTTAACTTCCTCATTATGCACAGCTGAACATGTTTTCTTATTTCCTTTTCAGAACTCATTTGAAGAAGGTGCTGATAAGGGTTAGATACAGTGTTAATTGGGTTACATTGTATTTATGAGATAGCTGAAGAAGGAAGACAAAGTCCTTGCTCTGATAAAAAGAGTGGAAGTGACTGCATGTCCCAGACTTTCTCATTGCTATGATAATGTCATTTATTCCAAGTAGTTACAGGACATTTCACTTATAGGAGATTACTGGCTCCTACTCAAGCTCTTTTGCCCTGCTCTAATGACAGTGTCTGCAAATGAATTTTATCCATATTGAACTGGGTGTTTCTCAACTTAAGAGCAATCCTTACTGGCATCATGCTGGGATTCAGCTGCCTGACACTCATTTTTGACACTGGGCCATAGTGGCTTTGGGAGAAGCTACCGTATGTACAGAGAAAGCTGCTGGACAACATTTAGGTTAGTTTAAGCTAAACTGTTCTTTAGAAAGTCTCCAAATTCAGGCACTTCAAGTCCTCATTTGGGTCTTCATTTGGTTGAGTGAGGGGTTTATAGCAGCACAGGAGCTGTCAGGTCCTGTCTTCTAAATTGCCACTGAGCTGTGGGAATTTATTTATTTTATTGTTTTTTAAGTAGAGATGTTAAATTATTGAACTATTTTAAATAAGTAGCTTACTTTGACAGTCCTGTACTGAAAAGAAAACTACTGCAAGGAAAACATTACTGCTTTTTTGTACATAGGTATACCTACTAGGGAAGCATTTCTGAAAAGCTTATGGGGTATATCATACTTAAGAGATATGCAAAGTGGAAAGGCTCATAATTCGTAAACAAAAATTACTTTCTTCCTCACGTTTCCATTTAGTTAGACTGGTTTCCATTTGCTCATTATACTGTAAAGCCCCTTACTGCTTTCCACAGGCAGCTCTCAGATGATCTAAGTGAAAAAGCCAGTTTTAACTCTGACTGCTATTAATGCAGAGGCCTGCAGCTGGAAATCTGAACTAAGGAGGGGGAAGAGAGCTCTGTTCATGTGTCTTTTAAAATGGGTGCCCGTGTTTATGCACCACAGTCTGTCATGGTGTACTTGGCTCTGGCAGGTGAAACAGTGCTCCACAGAAAAGCAGAAATAACCCACTCCTGCCACTATAATCTCTGCTGGCAGAAACGACATGCTCTTATCAGCACGTGCTTACAGAAAGTGTAATTGCTCCTCACTGATTGCATGTTTAGATTAACATACACAATCCCATTGCTGTAGGCTGGAGGTGGATACCAAACCTGTTGTGCTATCTAAAACAGTCTGCACAGTGATTATAGACAGGGGCCAGGGCTCAGATCCCTGTATGAACTGCCCACCATAGGTGCCAAGACACATTAGAGCCTACATTGTGTCTAAATTTAAGGAGAATAATGAAGAGTGTTTACTACTGCAGACCACCACACCCTGTCTTCTGCTGTAGCCAAAGGTGAGCGTGATGGGCAGCGTTCAGACTGCCAGTTACAGGTGGTTCATTGAAGCATCACACCTGAGTCTGGATGTTTGAATTTCTAGTCACTGGTGGGAATCTCAGCCCTATATTTTTATCCTCACCCTCGTTTGCAGTATTGTCAGTAAACTGTATACTTTTACACTAAGAATTTCCTAAAATAATATTGCTCCCAATTTTTTTCTGTTTTCTTTGTTTTTGAAAATATGGACTATTTTTACACAATTAGCTATCAGATGAATTATAATGTGTAATGCAGAAACAACATTATTGGAAAATAATAATGAAATATTTTAAATCCTGTGTGTCTTGGCTACTCGTAAAATACTTCACTATAATGGCACTAAATAAATCATTTTGTTACTCACCAGCATTTGTAATAAACCTTATTATAACTCATGCCTTCAAGAAGTACCTGCCCAATCTGCTTTAAACGGTGTTCTTCAGCTCCATCACAGGAAAGTCCTTTGTTGACCAGCTGTATCACCAGAAAGAGGCTTCCTTCTTTGATAAAGGAGATTTTTGGCACTGTAATTTGGAAATCTGATGGTTTACTTCTCCATCAAGGGAAGGCCAAGTTGGTTTTGTTTGGTATGGATAAATCTTTCTTAGGCAGTTAAATTGGGTGTTGTCTGAGAGTCAGTTAAATGAATTATGAAGCCTATCATCTGGAAATGGATAGCATTAACACAGCCTGTCTTCTGTGACCATTACTGTTCACTCTGTTTTGCAGGTTGAGAGATTCCCTCAACAAAAAAGGTATTGGTTCACATTTGGACTTGCTAGAAATTGCATGATCAAACTAGAATAAACATTTACAAACAAGGCATTAGATCAAGGGATTCTTAAGATCTTTATGTAGAAAAATGAAGCAACAGCCTCACAGACATGGCTGATCTAACTCATGGTCTTCCTAGCCCAAGTGACATCCAAAAAAAGAAAAAAGCATGGACACACACACACACATGCAAAATTTTATATGTAGTTAGGGACAACTTGCACATTGTGTGAAGTTTTACTCTGTACATTTAGTTAGGCTGCAACTGGCTAAAAATTAAGTAGATTATTTACTCCCCAGTTCCAAAAAATGTTTGGACTTGAAGTGTAAGCAAGCAGAGGGTCAGTGTGTTTTTATGTGTGTAACTGTTTGTGCAAATGTTGCCAGTCTTCCATGTGTAACCCACAGATGAAAGGAGTTGCTTTAGTTCCTCTCCCCGTTGTCTGCGGTTCCCTAGATTTTGCTTTAAGATACACGAATAAGCTGAAAGAGAATGGGGTCTCAAGTTCCCCTTTGTCTCCATTCTTCAGCCAGCTGGAGGTCACTTGGTTTATGTGGCCTGGGTGTGTTTCCCCAGCATGCCCGCTCTGAAGTAGCAAAGCTCTTGGCTGTAGAAAATACAATATGCCAAATCTGTAAATTATTTAAATCGAGATAAATGGCTTTGTAATTTGATGTTGTACCACTGTTTGAAGATGCTATTCTCCCCCAGTTGTCAGTATGCATGGACAGTATATGGGGGAGCACCCAAACCAGATGTGATTTATCTAATATCAATGTAAAGTGCACCCTGTGTGTTGATCCTGGGTCACTGGGGCGTTCTCAGCTCCTGTGCAAATCTCTTACAATGGATTAATCAAGGATGCACTCCTCAAATTTTCAGAGGGGGGGATGCAGTTTCCAGCTAAACCCACACTGAGATTAGTGTGGAATTTGTCAGGTGAAGCTGTGACAGTTTTGCACCTTAACCAGGAGTGGTTTTACATCTGGGCTGCCCTGACCTGCAATCTGAGAAGCTGGCTCAGGAGTCAGATGCTTTTCTATAGGCTCAGGTTCAAAAACTTTATCCAACCTCATCCCTCCTTAATGAAAAGCTGAGCTGAACAGGAATATTTTTTAATGTAAGTAATCAATTGAAGTAGGCTTCTTGATTGCTGCTTCAGTGTAGTCCCACCAGTTTGCTTCTTATGCTTGCCATTACTGTATACTTTCCAATATTTCCACATTTATAAATAACATTTAAGAAAATGTTAGTGATGGTGGTAAAGTAGTAAGTATGTGGTGAAAACTGCCTGCTGGAAGAGATTAAAAGGATAAATGAATACCAACTGAGGAACTAGCACTAGCAAAACACTGTGGTAAATTTAGGACCATATTACCAGGGTCTGTGAAGAAGAAATGATAATAATCACAAGTTCCTCAAGTGGTTGGCTCTGAAAACTGCAAGGGAGGAAGGGAGAAGGAGTTTCTAGCAATGAAGTAAGGTTACTAATGATGATGAGATGTCAGGTGAAATAGTGCTTGCAGGAAGACTGCAGTCAGATCCAGGATGATGAGAAGCAGTTTGAGGAAAAAGCAGTAGTTTTCTGTTGATGCCAGCTCAGAGGTAACCAGCACTGGTCAGTGTCACAGATTTTAGAAGCTGCCCTTCTTCCAGAACATGCATGAGTTGGTTTTATGTACATTGCCATTTCCCTCTGCCTTTTACTGCAGGAAATGCACGCTTAAGAGGTGCAGTGCTCTGCCTAAAGTTTCACCAGTAGCACTGTTTTCCAAGTTAGGTGGCTGTGAGCCAGGAACAAGTTGGAGATGAAGAGCGTGCATTTTTTGATAAAATGCATAAGCACCTAGGTGCAGCATGGAGAGCACCAGTAGTGAAGGGGGACCGATGAGGAGGAGAAAGTTTCCACTGCACTTGGATGTTCATGAGATATTTAGATTGGTCACTAAATCTCAGTCTCTAGAAAACCACGTGTACTTTATAATGTACTTACTAAAATTAGTTTATGACCATTGTGTTATTTACCTTTCTATCTAGAAAAAAACTCTGTCCAGAAAGAAACTGTCTTCCAATGAAATCACTTGCTCATGTGTGTTGGTTTCCAAAATACTGTGCAATGTGAGGGGATGATTAATAGGATGTTTTGTCCCATTTATATGAATTTTTTGCAGGGACAGTCGTAGTTGTTATTAAAGCCAATGACACATTAGAGTGGTCTTCAGCTCCCAGAGCAGAAATACTGTTGTTAATTCCCCTTTGGTTGCTGCAGGTAAGCAAAAGCATTAGTGATGCCATACGACTGTGGAGCAAGCTTTTTGTTGATTAATGGTTTCTTTAGATAGCCTGTGGTTGGGAGGGTGAGGAGAGACCTGTCAGCTCGGGTCGTTCTAGCCCATGTGCTGCTGCGTGTCCTGCTGGAAGCAGACACTGTCTGGTTTCCCCATCACCCACAAGCAGCGACCAGGCTGCTGCTCAGCCCTTCTTATTTGCCTTAGACCAGCTCAGAGGTTTCCAGTCCCCATGCACTGAGCACATTCTTCTCCGCCTTCCTAAAATTTACCATGGCATGCATTTAACATGTTACTGAAGAACAATCTTAACCATGAGTAAGTTATCCTGGGAAATAACTCATGTTAACAATCGTATTTGGGCTCTTGGGGTACTTGGTGCGCTCCATCTAACTCCTTTACAAAAGAATAGGGATACTGTTTTACATCTCCTGAAAATTAATTGCTCTTAGAGTCTTGAAAACACCTCCCAGGCTGCAGTTGCTATAGTGATAGATGTAGTATAGAGATGTAGATAGATTGCCTCAGCAATCCTAGCCAATTGTCTTTTAAACCTCACTTTTTACAAACCAAACAACTGTCATTTGTTGGGTTGTTTCGTTTTTTGTGTTTGGGGTTTTTTTTTTTTTCTCTTCTCTTCGACAAACTGTAGTAGCCCTGATCCTATAACTGAAGCCAGGTGGGCTGTATCCGTGAGGTTTGAGTGCAAACCCTATGGTCATGGACCCTACAGTCCCTCTGTATGAACACAGTTTGGAGAACAAGCCAATGATTGTTAGTTAAATATACTTTTTTTATAATTAATTAATTCCAATGTATAAGAATTGTTCTCGAATGTACATGCCATTTTGGTAAGTCATACTAGCTTACAAAAAATGTCCTTGACAATTATGATAAAAGAATCAGATTTTAGTATTATTTATGTACACATCACTGAAGAATCCTGAACAGAAAGTAATTAAAACACATTTTTCCTGAGATACTTTCCTCCACCTGTTCAGGCAAGTGGGAACATGTGTAGGATTTTCAATTTGCTGTTTTTTAGTTGCTTTGTTTTGTAAATAAAGAGCACTCACCCTTCCTGTTCCCCCAGTCCACGTAATTAAGCTTCTGAGAGGTCAGGGCAGAACTATTTTCTATTCACCTGCGCAGGCTATTTTCTGTAAGATGAGAAACAAAGGAACCCAGGCATGAAACACTGTTCTGGTTTTTCTTCTGTTGCAGTGTGCACTCTGAAGCTCCGTGGTAAACACCAGCACCACTTCAAACCCTGAGATTCCCTGATGCTAGTTGTGTTCAGAGGTGTTCACCTAGCATTTGTTTTAGAGAGGTATCTGTGCTAGGTACTGATGGGGTGCTGGCAGTGTAAATCCCTGTGATACTAAACAGAAAATAAGAGAAGTTAAACATTCATTTGTATAAGTTATTAAAGGACATGCTGCTTACAATCATAACAGCCATACTATTCAGTATTTTTTCTGCACCCAATGGCTTTGTTTGGTTTTTTTTTCCAGACTTCAGCAATTAGCATGGGAACAGTCTCCTAGATGTTTTTTAGGACCAGTATAAGAAAATAAATGCCCTAAGAGGGCAATTAATCCTACTTATTTTCAACGTCATCGGTTGCAAGGGGTCACTCTGTGAAGGTACATCTTTCTCTCAACTGGCTACATAAGAAGACTTGATAACTAAAGTTATGCAAAAGAGATCCTATATATCCGTTGCTACTGGATATATATACTGTAGTGTAAAGTATATGTCCTGTGTTCCAGGAGTGTGTACTCACAGTAGTTACACCCTGAACACACATGTACATATATTAGTGTACATACCGTTCTTTGGGATTTTTTGTCTCTCTGGCATGAGTGGAGCATTTTTCAGTGACAACTAGTATAAAGTAATTATTTCCTTTCTGAATAATTCCCGAGGATTTATTTTTTTTAAAAAAGCTTGGGTTATTTCCTGGAAGACGGGAGGGGTGCGAGAGACTTCACATGAGAAACAGCAGTCAGAGCTGGAGCTCAGCAGGGGGAGGCTGACACAACACTGAACGGTGCTCCCCACGGCTGCGGCAGCCAGCCTGCCCTAATGTAGGTCACTGCCTGGGATGAAACTCTTCCTCAGGGCATCTGGGGAAAAAATGACAAGCAGGAAAATTTGGCTGATGCGAATGTCGTCTGAGGAAATGTGACATTTACAACCACTGTCATTGAATAGCACCATCCAAGGCTACCCGGCAGCTGTCTAATATTGTGGTATAAGCAGTATATTAAGTGCATAAATATCCTGCGATGATTGTAGTTAGTGGTACATGAATAAATATCCTGCAAAGAATGCAGTTAGCAGTACATAGAGGCAAAAAAATAATTTAGAGCAAGGACCTAGAGTGAAAGCTGTGCAGTCATAATGTGTTTTTGATGTCTTTGCTGCCAAAAGCTTCAGACAGCTGGATAATGACTCATCAGAAAGCGATTCCACAGTCCTGCGAACCCCCAGATTTGGGCTTTTTTCTTTCACATAAAAAATTCCATCAGCTATTCAGTTTCACACTGGTTGGCCAAGCAGTATGGATTAGCACGGGGAAAAGTCAAAAGATGAGATGTTTTTACTTTGTCAACCACTCTTGAGAATATAGGGCAGCTCACAAAATGTGTCAGTGTGTGATGCTTTGCTCCAGGAGTCCCACAAAAGTATCGCTCGGTGCGCAGCCACACAGGCACTCAGAGCTCCATCTCGTCTGAGGGCCAGACTCATCTGCACCGTGATGGAGGTTTCAGGGAGAGGATGCTGATCCTCTCCGAAGCCCATGTTTCGAATTTGTGAAATTGTTTGACTAAAACCAGCAGGAAGCCTGCTGGGTAGTACAGCAGTTCATTTGCAACTCTTAGGGTCTGAACAGTAATTTTCACTTCAGTTATTTACCCTAGTCTGCCAAGAGTGAGATCTGAATGATCTTTAGCGCTGTGAACCAGACACAGGAATGTTATTCTTGCAGAACGCACTTTGAAACTGTCCAAAAGCCCCAGAAAGAAACCAATTTTTTGTCTTCATGGAGTTAGCAGCATATTACCCACCTACATTCATTATAGGTTAGGGTGGGAGAGCTCAGAAATTTACAGGACAAAAACCTCACTGTGCTGCTTATGTACTTTGACTAAGAGTGGCTCCATTTTTACAATAGCCTGCTGTTCTTTTATTTCCTTAACTGTAAATTGTATACATCTGCACTCTGGTTTGCTTCTGACCTGAAAATTTTCTCCTTATGTGCTCCACAAAAAGATGCTCATTTGCTCCCTCCCACACTTCCAGAAAAACAACTTTACCACTTTGTCCCGGTTTTTGGGGGTTTTTTTGGTAGCTAAATCTGCTCTCAAGCATTGTGGGGTGATTGTCTCCAAAACAGTCATTTTTTCTGCACTGAAAAATTATAATAAAGATTGGCAACACTCCTAGTCTCTGACTGTAAGTCATTACAAAGCTTATTTCTCTATCTACTGGAAATGCTGCACATATGCTGCAAAATCCTTGACAGGCTTCATATCCCGGGCTCAAAAATTATCACAGTAAACATTTAGGTTTTTGGCAGCGGAAGAGATGTCATGAGGGATCTCGCACCTTTCTGTCCTGTTGTTTCCATTTATTTGTTGCTGTCTGGACAAATTGATGGATATGGAAGAAGTCTGTGTTTTCCCATCCATTTTATTGTTGAGTATTGCTATGGGTAAAAAACTGTTACTTAATAATAAGGAAATTTTTCTGAGAACCATGGAAATCACAGTCTGCAATATAGCTAGGGCTGTGTTTATACTGCTGGCTAAAAGTGGGCAAAGACTAATCCTCCCTCCCGAAGGCAGAGAGGGTTTGCAGATGGCCGGTGATGTAACCAGGGCCCATGAGGCGCAGGTGCTTTCGAAGTCTGAGTGTCTCTCCTGAGCCCCAGGCCCTGCTGATGCCCTCATCCAGACCTGGAGAAGTGCAGAACACTGGAAGTGACATTAAGAAATTTGATGAGCGCAGGTGGGCAGATTGATGCAGGCACTTAAAAGAAGCAAGAGTGGTGTAGAGAAAAGAGTAAATAAGTAAAAGTAAGTACAGAGTGTTCGGAAGATGTAGAGGGCTTTTTCTGAGTGGGTATTTTGGAAGATGCAAATATGCCTTTGCTTTTACTTGTCATGGGGTTGTTAATCTTGGGATCTGCCTTTGATTGTATTCCAGCAGCGTTTGCTCAGTTCTGAGAAGCAGCTAATAACATAAAACCACAAAAACCTACCTTGGTGGTACACATTTCTGATTGAAATGCATTAGAATGCTACTGATATATTTAAGTGTAATCTTGATAGAATTTAAAGGAAAGATTAATTTAAGCTGCTATTAAATTTTGCTAAACAAACAGAATTCTCAAAAATGTGTTCAACCTCAGCCATATGTTGTTTTAAAAGTGGTAAGTGATTAGAAGTGGAACAGTAGGTTAATTCTGTCTCTATTTCTTATGGTACTATAAAGGGTATTAGCAATATGGTGAGTAGGAGTCTTAAGGCTGATATACTGCAAAAGTTTATCGCAAATCAAAACTAAGTGCAGTGTACAGAAAATTATTTACTATTCTTTCCACTAATTAAATATTTTTAAAATGATAATTTCTTTCTGAAGCTATAAAATTAATCTGGAAAACAATATGAACAAAAAGAGGTGGCATGTCTTTTTTTGGCTGAGAATCTGGCTTCTGATTTTCTTCAGCAGTAGACTGAAGAGATGTCTACAGACATGCAGAATGTATACATTGCACTAAAATAAATAATTTTCAATTTCTTCATTAGTATTGCTTGGCATTTGTTTCACTGAGCATTGTTATCATTTTTTCTAATGTCAGATCTCTGTGATTGGTAGATCCTGCTTGATGGTCTTTCTAGCTTTTCCTTTTTTGTTTGGTAAGTCAATTAAGATGGGATACTTAAGTAGGAAGAAATTTCCCATGTTTTAAAGTGTAAGCTTGGAATTTAAAGAGTTTGGGTTTGCGATACAGTAATTATAATTTGATAAAAGCTGATTAAATATGGCCTGAGTTGGAAATGCCTTAGAAAGTTGTTCATGCATAACCTCTTGTCACATCCCGCTCAGATTCGCAAATCCCCAATGGAGCGGACAACCAGTCTCCAAGTCCAAACATTTATTAACTACCCACAATGTACTAATTGAACACATGATAATTGGCTAGGTATATAGCAAGTTGTGGCAAGCAATACAATATGCCTTGCATTTCTTAATGTAAAAGGGAAAAGAGGGAGATAGAGGGAATAGGGAAATACAGATCACCGGTCTGGGTTTCTACGTTGATCTGAGGTCTCCCCTCAGCCTCCTCTTCTCCAGACTAAACAACCCCAGTTCCCTCAGCTGTTCCTTGTACAACATGTGCTCCAGACCCTTCACCAGCTTCGTTGCCCTTCTTTGGACACGCTCGAGTAATTCAATGTCCTTTTTGTAGTGAGGGGCCCAAAACTGAACACAGTCATCGAGGTGCGGCCTCACCAGTGCCGAGTACAGGGGTAAGATCACTTCCCTGTCCCTGCTGGCCACGCTATTTCTGATACAAGCCAGGATACCATTGGCCTTCCTGGGCACACTGCTGGCTCATGTTCAGCCGGCTGTCAATCAATACCCCCAGGTCACTCTCTGACTGGCAGCTCTCCAGCCACTCCTCCCCAAGCCTGTAGCGCTGCTGGGGGTTGTTGTGGCCCAAGTGCAGCACCCGGCATTTGGCCTTATTGAAAATGTTGGCCTTAGCCCATCGCTCCAGCCTGTCCAGGTCTCTCTGCAGAGCCTCCCTACCCTCGAGCCGATCAACACTCCCACCCAACTTGGTGTCATCTGCAAACTTACTGAGGGTGCACTCGATCCCCTCATCTAGATCATCAATAAAGATGTTAAACAGGAGTGGCCCCAAAACCTGAGCGCTGGGGGACACCACTCGTGACCGGCCGCCAACTGGATTTAACTCCATTCACCACAACTCTCTGGGCCCGGCCATCCAGCCAGTTGTTTACCCAGCAAAGTGTGTGCCCATCCAAGCCTCGAGCAGCCAGTTTCGCCAGGAGAATGCTGTGGGAAACAGTGTCAAAGGCCTTACTAAAGTCAAGGCAGACAACATCCACAGCCTTTCCCTCATCCAATAAGCAGGTCGCCCTGTCGTAGAAGGAGATCAGGTTTGTCAAGCAGGACCTGCCTTTCATAAACCCATGCTGACTGGGCCTGATCATCTGGTTGTCCCGCATGTGTTGTGTGATGGTACTCAGGATGAGCTGCTCCATCAGCTTCCCGGGCACCGAAGTCAAGCTGACAGGCCTGTAATTTCCCGGATTATCCTTCCAACCTTTCTTATATATGGGCATCACACTGGCCAATTTCCAATCTGTCGGGATCTCCCGGTCGACCCACATACCTACATATCCCATGTACGGGGAGGGGTAAGGTGTTTCATGGGATGATATAGTTAGCATGATCATGTTAGCCTTCGTTAGCATATTGAGGGGTGTTAACTTTAATATGTATTTTGTGGATAATGAAGCAAATGTCATTCACCTGACAGATGGCCCTTGATATTTGTCCAGGTGCACCAGAGCAGAGCCGTCCTGTCTCCACAGGGCTCCCTCCTCCAGCTGCATCTTGTGTTATTTGGGCAGCCTTATCAGCTTCGACCTCCACACTATTCACCCTGTGACTCATAGTTTTGTCTTGTGGATGTTTGAGGCATTTCTTCGATCAGGCTCAACTTTTGCTTTCTCAGGCTGTTTTTCTTAGTTTCTCGAAGGCCTGGTTTCTCATCTCTCACACCTCTTTGTTTTTGGTACAGTACTGCACTGTTCTCCCAAGTCATTGGAAATCATTGATTTAAAAATTATGAGATCTGAAAACAGATAGCAAATATCAAATTTAATTCAATTTTCTCTTGCCTTCCAAGCACTATGTGTCTGCCTGTTCAGAGTCTTTTTAACAGCTGTGGAAACTAAAACTTTTAATTGCAGGAAGTTGAAATTCTCCATCAATTGCTTGCTGCCAATGTAGAAAGTAAACTAATACCAGAAAAAAAGCCCTGAGCAGCCTCCTCTCGTATCTGACTCTG
Source organism: Strix aluco (assembly GCF_031877795.1). Lineage (NCBI taxonomy): Eukaryota > Metazoa > Chordata > Aves > Strigiformes > Strigidae > Strix > Strix aluco. The sequence continues at coordinate 77,279,714 of NC_133932.1, forward strand.
CTTTGAGCAGGAAGTTGGACCTTCTGAGGTCTCTTCCAACCTGAGTTATTCTGGGATTCTGTGATAGTTGCTGCTACAGCTAAACAAGCTCTAGCAAGGCTCCAGGCAGGCCAGGACAAGCCCAAGCAGAGCCTGACAAGTCCCAAGTCCTGTGCACTGTCCCAAGGCACAGCCATTGGCCTGATGCAAGCAACGAGGCCACCTTTACCTGCCTCCACTTCTGGAAATCACAGCTAGGTGTCCTTCCCCTTCAGAGAAGAATGGGGAAATATTATTTCACTCTTACTTTTGTGGTTGTAGTAAGCATGAAGGGTTGATTGGGAGAGGACATACCTTCATCCTTCTTCTTCCTGCTCCACACAGCCCATTCTGTTGTTGGGCTCTTCTGAACAGGTAGCTCTTTGCAATACTTTGCAATAAAATAATTCAGCTCATCTCTCCAAAGGCTTTTCTCATCACCTCTCTGTGTATTCAAGTCTCTACTTATCAGTAAAATCCCAGGGTTTGTTACTGTTTTTCTTTGCAACTATACAGGAATTTACCTCCATGGGTGTTAAATGTCTTGATCTTACACCAATTTCTGCTATAGTATTAGGACTCATGGTCCTGAGTTGTGTTCATTCTTGGTGCTAATTGCATTCATCTTCTGTTAAGAAAGATCTGCGATGACAGAAACATAGTTCTTGTTGGGTCCCCAATATTTATTTGCACTGTGTAGCTGTGGGTATTTCAGACTGGTTCATGAAACTGCTCTGCAGCAAGATTTATGCTGGTTCTTCTCATGTGGGGAATTATGTGGGATTGTTCAGCTGTCTGCTCAGCCTGGCTCAGGAATGATACTATAGATGAGGGGTTTGGGTAGATAAAAGGTCAATGAGCCTGTGAAGATCATTACTATGCTAGTCTTCTTCAAACCCAATTGTCTTTAACCTTGTGATTATAAAAAAAAAGATTTATTTTGTAATTTTCTCCCTTTGCTTGCAGAGAGATGCTCAAAACCTGTCATAAATTAATAAGGAGATCAAAAAACAAAGGAAAAATATAAAGAATCTCAAATATTTTTTAATGATGATTTTAATGTTATTCCGTGCTCATCTAGAGGCAGACATCATCATGGGTTTGAATGTTCACATTTGGAAGAAGGGGCACCAAATGACCAAATAACAGTGTGGTGCTTACAGTTTGTTCAGGGAAAGCCTGGACTTACCTTCTAGAGTTGAGTGCCATGTTCTGAGCTAGAAGTAGTAGCATCTCTACCTCCCATTAATATGTTATATATGACCGCCTTTTTATATCACCAGTGTGTTCAAGCACTGAGGCATTCAAAATCCAAAGAGACCATCACTTGGGGGAGCCGAAACGCTTAATGCTACAACAGCAAAGAGTTTTGTGGGTTGTGTGGGTTAGTTACAGCCTGTTCCACTTCAGGAGTTTCATCTCTCTTTCAGCAAGCGCTTGTAAATCAGTTTCATGAACTGGAACTTAAAATCAATGATTTCTTAAGGTTACTCCCTGGTATCCTGTAGTTTTGGTCTCATATATTTAGATTCATATAATAAAAAACTGTGTCCCAACCCAAAATATCTCTCAGTAGGTTTGTAAGGAAGATACACAAGAAACAAAGCACATCTGAGTAAGAACCTTGTCTAATTCAGACTTCAGATGAGCTTAGAAAGACAGGGCAGTGATGCTGAACCTGGTATTAGCATTATTTAGAGGAGAGGCAGTAGAAGGAAATGTTTTAAAAACGGATTGTATTTAAGGAGATACGTAACCTTCAGTATGGAAAAAAGACTCATTACTTTGCCAGAACAGATGTTTAAATGTATTGATTTACTAAATCAGATGATAACATTTGCTCTGTAATGAATCAAATGTGAGATTTTTTGCTATTGAGGAAATGGGGATCTCGCTTTTCACAAGAAAAAAGTTGGATCAATTTGTAGTATGAGGAAAACAGAAACACAGAATAAAATACAAATTTAATGGAACAATAGGAAGGGACTTTTTTTGTAAAACAATCCAAGACCTTTTTTAAACTTTATTATTTGTGTTCTGGTTTTAGAATAGCTGCTGTAATGTCTTTTTTTTTTTTTTAACATCACAGCTGACCTAGTTCTCTTCACTGTCACTCATATCATGTGCAGCTAACTTACTCATGCAGAGTAGTATTTTGTGAAAGCAGTTATCACTTTGGAATAAATAGCTCTGAAAGCATAGGAGAGAAATGTATCCCAATCCAGACATTTTGCCTTAGATTAGGTTTGAGATCTCTGGATTATAAATTTCTGTGTTTTGACAGTTTTCAACTGTGACTTTATCAATGGCAGGTCATCTCCATATCTGCTTACAGGAACATGCATTGATAAATAGCTGTTATACTTCACAGAGTACCTATCTTCAAATAGTGATCTTATTAATTACAGTTATTTATATATTTTAGTTTAAATAGATGAGTGTCCTCCTAATGTCAGGTATACTAATTAAGATTATTAATATTTGTAAGTGTTTGCAGGTTGGGGCTTTGTTATCGAAGGCAGTGGAGAGTTTTTAAGACTGCTGTTTTATTCCATGTAAAATAAACATAACAAGCACTCTCCTGGGTGCTGTAGGGACTCTCTATTCTTCATGAAGAACAGTTGTTCTGTAAGTAACGCATCTGCAGCTTCTGAGCCTTAGAAAGAATTAGAGAGTGCCCAGCAATAGAGATTCAATACAGATGAGATTATCCGTACCACTAATTGAATGTTCCTGATTTTCATTTTAATAAAATAAATTATAGCTCATAACATTTTATATTTCATTAAGTAATTTCATAAATGAGAGTCATAAATATTATATTTAGACACATAAAATATTGATGATTATAAATTATTCAAGGGTACTTTTACTTAGCTTTGAAATATGCTCTATTTGCCATTCTCCTCATTGGCCCTGAGGATTGACTCCTGGTAGAGGTTTCAGCAAGTCGGAAGAATGTTCATGCCATTAAAATAGAGATGATTGTACTAATATTGTAACTTTTGCACAATGTTTGTCATTTCATTTAAAAGCACATAAACCAGAATGTTATTAAAGTATAATTTTCCCCTTTTTGTTCATTTACTATTCTGTTTTCCTTTCGAAGCAGTGAATTAACAGGAAAGAAAAATATGTTTTGTGAAATACAAGTGGTAATTTATTTACTTTTAACTGGTGATACCTACAGAAGGCCTTTACCCTGAGATGTAAACAAGGAGTGACATATGTGCAAAAATATTCCCCGTAAGTTAAAAAGATGTAAAAATTCAGTTGCTTGAGGGCATGATTTTAGAAGCAAAATCTAATAAAAGCATGATAAAGAAATAGCTGAGATAATGAAAACCGGGTATCTGCTGAGTTTCCGTGAAGGGAGAGACAGCCTATTTTAATATTCATAAATTGAGCCGTGACCCGGCCAGGAGCAGCTTCCCACCCACCTCAGCTGGTAGGCTTGCCTGCATGAATACGAAAGCAAACGATGTTGAACATCCACCAGAGCTCGATAGTTTGGCTGGGAGGCTCAGGTCACAACTTACCGCTGCCATAGGCTGTGACGACTTCCAAGCAGACCCCAAAACCTGGCTGTGCACCCCTGGGCGGGTACCAGGGAAAGAGGTAGCTCCCTGCCCCAGCCCCAGCCTCCTGCTTCCCCCACGCTGAGCACCCGCATGCCCAGCAGGAGTCAGGCTGGTCCTGGAGAAATTACCTTTAATGACATCCCTGTAGTGTCCTCACAGTGTGATCTGTTTTTGATAAACTCAGGGCTTTAATTGACTTAAGGGCCTTCGAAGCCCATGCTCTGAGGCCCCTTAAAAAGTCCAGGGAAATGAGTGTAAGTGAATAAGGCAAGGTTTATTTTTTCACTACCTATGTCATTCTGTTAGTCTTCACTCTATCTTCTTCCTTTCTCTGATGTGATGAAACCCCCCTGCATCTGGACACAGTGCTTGTTTTTTCCTTTGTGGTTTTGGTGGGTTTTTTTCTTTTTTTCTCAGCAATGCTCACTCTACATGCTGGTAATTGCTTTTAGGTGATGGTGGGCATGGAGTTGCACTGATGTGAACATCCACAGAGCCATGTCATTTATTTACTGGTTGCTACTTGGTGAAATCTCTGGCCAGGGGTAACTGTGTAGTTCTCCTCTTAATCACAATGTAAAATTTAGAGTTTAACCAAAGAGAATGACTCACATTCAGTTTTAAAAACAAATATGCTTTAATCAGACAACAGAGCTGAGTAATTAAAACATTAACTCTTATCCCCCAATGAGGACCCCAAGTATTTTTATTTTTGTATCAGTTTTCCAAGCAGTGTAGTATCTCAAAATTTTACCTCTACTAAGTAAATTAGGATTGAGTCAGTCTAATATTTAATAGATACACAAGCTGAGGCACCAGATAACTCTTTGGTAAAAGGTATGCAGACTGTGGGTTTTGTACAAGGCGTGAACCTGAGAAGTGTCAGGCAAGAGACAGACACTGTGTGTGTAGAGAAGGGCTAATTTTTTTCTCAAGTATTTCACCTTTTTGATATTATTGACAAGAGCAAATAACAAAATACCTGCAATAGCATTCTGGGAGCACTGATAGTTTAGAAAAGTAAAGCAGAGAGGGTTTTTTTCCTCTTTTCTTTGTAAACATGACTGCATTTACTTAATTTCAGTTTCTAAAATAGCTTTGCTAACACAAATTGATGGGCTGAGGTGAGGGGCTGATGGTACTCCACTGGATATCATCATGAGCAAATATGCTGCTCACTTCAGAGCTCTGAAAAAGTGGTTTACATGGAATTCTGCCTACTTTTACAGTCACAGGCTGCAAAATGTCTGTGGCAATTTAGTTGCCCTATGAACATACCCTTTCACTTCCCAGATCTAGAGAAGTGTCCTGCATGGGTCTGAAGGTCCACAGCTTGGGGAGAGGGCTGGCAAGCAGATAATATAAATCTCCCTGCTTTGCCTTTCCATCCTGGGGTCAATGACTCTGCTGGCATCACGTGGAGCACTCAGGGAGAGTGATTTTTAAAAAGGGAGGAGTGTCAGGAAGATTCAGCAGCTAAAACGGTCCCCTTCTGCTGAAGAAATGAGACAGAGCCACAGCGTGTCCAGACTTGAGAAAGCGTATGCCTTCAGGCCCACCCATCTGATATGTTTTGTTGATCCTGGGTACTTTTTAATAAGAAAAACGCCATTCTGCAGTGATAAAATTGACAAGAAACTCTGCAAACAAACCCTAGCACTTCACTGAATATATGGGGGGAGAGGTTTCTATTAACAGTATTTTTGGACCTATGCATTTACCCACAGTGTCTCAGTCTATATGAACTTTTCTTCTAATTCATATGATGAGTCTCTTTAACCAAGTAATAAGTGATAGGACAAGAGAGAATGGCCTCAAGTTGCGCCAGGGAAGGTTTAGACTGGATATTAGGAAGCATTTCTTTACAGAACGGGTTGTTAGGAGTTGGAATGAGCTGCCCTGGGAGGTGGTGGAGTCCCCATCCCTGGAGGTGTTTAAGAGTCGGGTCGACATAGCACTGAGGGATATGGTGTAGTTGGGAACTGTTGTTGGGTTGATGGTTGGACTGGATGATCTTCAAGGTCTTTTCCAACCTAGACAATTCTGTGATTCTGTGACTGAGTCCCTTGAATATCTGTACTGCTTTTTCTCTGAATTTCTGTAGTCTCATCACACAACTTTGTCCCATGTCCACTCCTCCTATTTGTCCAGGTCTTCCTAAATGAAGTTCGGATCATTTTTTTTTCCTCTTTTCTATTTCTCTGTATGTTCTCCTACTTGCAAAGTTTGTCCTCCAAACTTTGGATTCTCTTTTTCTTAAACACACTGCTGAAACACCAGCAGAAAAGCTTTTCACCTCCATGCTAAATAGATTTGAAGGTTGATTTGCAACCACAGCACTTCATTCCATTTGATCTGCATATGTGTTTAGATGTGGGCTGGCTTTAAGTTAGATGGCAAAATATCTAATTCTGCATTGAGTGTTGTGCAGCAGGTATAGACAGGACAAGACAGGGATAACAGGGACAACCTGTGATGAAACAGCCCCTGCCTACTCCTGGGGCTTGCTGAGGAGGCATAACATTGGCAAGCAGTGCATTTTAGCTGGCTTGAAAAATGGGTCTGATTTCGTGAGTTTAGGGGGAATTGTTTATGAGTAGATTTCTGTAGTTGTATATTTCCATAGTTGTATATTTTGGGCATCAAAACTCCTGGCCTGATTTTCAGAAGCGCTGAGGCTGCTGAGAGCAGAGCAGGGGCTGCCCAGCACTGCACAGCTGAATGTCTGGCCTCCAGGTATCGCTGCTAAAACAATAATCTCAAAATCAGACACCGCCTTTGAAAATGTTGCATTTAATCTCAATTTCCCAGGTTTTCCAAGCTATAAAATGTACTCCAAAGACTTTTTTCCAATCTATTTGCTGGCAATGGTGGGTGGAATTAGTAGTACAGACCTTTGAAGATACAAAGCTTAACAGAAATGAAAAGGGAAAAAAAAAAAAAAAACGAAAAAAGCTTTTCTGTTTCTGCTTTTTTATGAAATACCAGTCTTGTTATTGATGTAAATCATGCACAATGTAAACAACATGTTCTTCCGATTGCTGGGGACTGAGCACCTCAGCAGAAACTGTGAACGTGATTCATAGTGGCTCCCCGTTTTCTAATTATTGATCTCATACAAGTTCATTTTCTCAAAGTAGTGACTGGAGGAGGCAGATATATCCAACGCATCTGATTTACATTTACTGGCAGCGTTGTTTTAATTGCTGCTTTTTTTTCTTGGGAGGCTTCAATTCACAGGCTGATGGTTTCCCAGAACCAGCAGAAGTGACACCCCTGCATGCACACATGCAGGGGCAGCTGCCAGCAACAGCACTCGTCTTTCAGTCACCAACAGAGCACCGTATCAGTGCACAACCTGAAGAAGAAGGTTTCTTCTTTCTCTGATCAGTCTCATTTGGAACTTCACAGCCTGTTACTGGCAGCCAAATTACCTGCTCTGCACCCTGAGATTTCCCAAATACCTTGGTGCTTCCTGCTGGCACCTCTGAATGCTTGGTGAAATACTGACTGCAAGGTAATGCATCAGTAAAGATGACTGGGTCTTAAATGCTAAAGAGATGTTACATTGTCAGGAATCCAAACAAATTGTACCACAAACCAATCTACATTTAAATGTGGATTTAAAAATAAATGTTTATTTTTTTACTTCAGACATAAGTGTATGTGTGATTGTTTGCAAAAAACCCAACACAATTGCTGCTATTTTAAGCACTAATAGATCTGATAGATGATCATTAATTAGCTAACAAGGACATATAATTAGCTAACAAGGACATATAAGAATTGTCTTTTTTTCCAGCTGTTTGAGACCTTCAGTGTATAAAGAATTAACCTTGGATTAGGCAAGTGATATATCTGTACTAAAATATTGAAATTATGTAGTAGAAAGTTACTCACATTTCAAAAATATCTAGATGGTTTGGCTTTTTTTTTTTTTGCTTGTTTCTTTGCTTTTAGTTAGGCCAAAAGTACAAACAATTAAAAAGACCTGACAGGCAAACTGAAGAGGCAGGTCACCTGAAGAAGGTGTGTCACCTGCTGTAAGTTTTATACTCTCAATTGCATATTCTGTTGGTTGATTTCTCCTATAATGCCTCTGCAATCTCAGTTTTGATGCATGAAATACAGCATCTCCAACCCTCTATGAGCAGACTTGATCTCCTTACTATTATTTTCCCATATCTCTATATACTCAACCCATTAGAGAAATCAGATAGTTGAACAGAATAATAGGTAATAGTCCCTAAACTCAGTGCTTTTTTTCAGTAGCTTTACAAAGCTTTACAAAGTCTTTACAAAGGAATGGACATGGCAGGAACAAAGTCCTGAGGAAATACCACTGATGATAGGTTAAAACTCACAGCTAAATTTCTCTTAAAAAAAAAAAAAAACAAAAACAAAACCAACACAAGGCAGCATAGCACAGAAAATAGTTTGGAAAATCTTCCATTTATTGCAGTCACATCTCCCTTTCTTTGTCCACTCTTTCGTTTGTTCTTCCACAAATAATTTTTTTAATGCATTTTAAAATGTGTCTGTGTTCTGTCCTCACCTTGGCCCTTGGAGATCATGGACACAGAAAGCATGTTTCTCATTTACACTTTATTCCACTCCAGAAACAGCCACTTCTGCAGGCTTGCCCCTTGTTGTAAGGGGTGTGCCTGTGCGGCAGAGGGCATGATTAGAGATATGGTATTCTGTCAGTCCCTCTAGGCCATCACGAGTTAGCACTGGTGAGATTAGCCTGACATGCACTGAGTGAAACCAGCTGCTTCAGTCTCAGTCAAAAGGTTGCATTTGCTTGCCTCTTCAGTGGAGCTCATGTATCTAAACCTCCAAGTTGAAGGCTACTGCAATATTTAATATATTCTGGTTTCATATGGAAGAAATTTATTTTTTTATTATGCAGATATACACAATGGATTCCTTCAGTCCCATTATCCTGTAGGATATTTTATTTAGGTTTTGAATGTATGTATTGAATGACATCTTGTGTTGTTGTATTTTCTGCTAATGAGAGGTGTAATTAAAAAATACTGCAGAACAGGAAAAATAAGTCCCCTTTTCTCTGGTCCATCTTTCTTTCCATATGGTGAAACATATTTGTGAATCATATGCATGGTGTTTATCTTTCACCCCCTGCCCCCTCTAAACAGGTGCAAATGCTTTTGTGGAAAAAAAAATAAAAAGGAGAAAAAAATCCAACAAATCTCATGTCTCCTTTTGTGGCTGCCTCTTTCAAGTCTGCTTGTTTTAACTTTCCTTTTGATGAAGATATAGCTGCAAATCATGTTTTGTAAGGAATTATGAGCAGCAAGGAAAAAAATTACCTGTTGACTATACAAAGGCAGCAGCACAGGGAATTTTCAGGGACAAAAAAGCCCACATCTGTCTCTATTTCTGTATTTATACAAGCATGAGGACCAAATTCAGTTGTGGTGAGTAAAGTATTGAAAAATAGACTCTTATGCACAGGCTTACATGGGACTGCTAGTATCCAACTGACCAATGTGAAAGATGGAAGCTAAAAGAAATGTAAACAAATGGAACAGAAATTTCAGTCTAAACATAGGTGCTTTATCTGCATCTTTGCTTAATTTAAGAACTTACTGAACTAATTCAATAGGAATAAGAACAAAAGATATGCAGTTTTGATACATTTTATGCATGCATGCAATGCAATGCCTTTGAGACACAATGGGAGAAATTAGGAATCCAGATAAAGTTGAGGATAAGAGAGTTGTGTGTTCATAGCTCAAGGATGAAAGTATAGGAGGAAGTTAAATCTTTGTCCTATTTGATGTCAATTTAAGGTCAAGGTAAACAGATCTATTCCTCAGCATATATGGGCATGGAAACAGGCATGCAGTCATTGTGACATTCTCAGGAAAAAGGAGTTCATATGGCCTGTAGCAACATTTTGAATATGCTGATGGTTTGATTATTGTGGGAGAATGAAAGAGAAAATATAGTTCAAAAGGTTCTTGAAAGACTTGAAGGAAATGGACAAGAAAAATGGAACATAGATCAACAAATACTAAAAGACAAAAAATTCCACAATCTTGTAAACAAGGAGGCACAATCTTACAAAAGCATGGCCAGTGTTTGACAGTATGACAGCCGTCAATGAATTACTTTGCATATCTAGGAAAAATAATTACAAGGAACTCTGCTCTGGAGGAATTAAGGCATGGTTTAGTGGTGGGACATCTTTTTCTCTTCCTTGCTGATAATTTTTTTTTTTTCCTGCTCCAAGCTTTTCTCAAAATAACAAACTTGCTAGATTTTTTTTTTTATTCTGTTTTGTTTTGTTTTGGTGGGTTTTCTTAATGTCTGTGAGACATGGGCACATACAGAAAAGAAGACAGCCATGTACATACATATTAACAAAAAAGAATATAAAAAAGCCAGTGGGGAGGAATGACAGAATATTACCTGAAAAACAAGTAAGAAATCCTTCTGAGGGCAGGTAATCTAGGGAAATATCTCCACTGTCTATGACCACAATGCTGAAGTTTAGAATTAAGTTTGTAGGGTGAGAGGATGTACAAGTGCATGTGTGCATCATCTTGTCTGAATTTCCCTGCTTGGGGAAAAGCCCTTGGCTGGAGCTGGAGCTGGAGCCAGCAGGTGGGCATGAAGGGTGAGGAGGACATTCTGGCCACAAGAAATAATGCATCAGCATAGGCACAGACTTGAGCATAGGATTACCATCATGGCTAAGGAGAAAACAGGAGTTTTAATACAGGAAACAACCCCAAAGCTCTTCAAATAAATTATAAGCAATGAAAAAATGTGTAAGAGGAAAGTTATGTGAGTCATCAAGGACCACAGGGGTCTACAGACCCAGGGTCTGAGTGGTAAATTAGTGCTCATAACCCACAGGTAAAGTAATGGCTCTCTGAAAAGGCAACTGAGATCAAGGTAACTTCAGAGGCATCACCAAGCATCAGCTGGGGGTAACCAAGTCACTGGCTGAAGTTCAGCCCGTTTCCAGCCCTTCTGAATTGTCTCTTGCAGTTCATCATTTGTGTGCACTATGGCTTGATGCATACCTTTCTTGTGAAAGAAAGATATGAAAAGCTGTCCTCAGCTTTGGTGAACCAGTGAAGAATTGTGTTTCCAACAGACTTGGAAATCAAAATACCTGATATTTTCACCTCCATGCTTTTTACTTTAATAATCAATAGGCTGTTTGTAAGACCTTAAAACAGTCGTTTCTTTGCATTCAGCCATTTGCTCCTGCTTCTTACAGATGATGTAGTAGGGAACACCTTAATATGTGTCTTGATTGTGTTTCCTTTGCCAGTTGAAGGTGGGTTACAGATTGACTTGCTCTTTTGAGTAGGCTATAGTTTTGACCCTGATCCTATGCCTCAAATTGTTTTTATACACAGTTCAATAGTATTATATGTTTTCTAGCTCAGTTTATCTTTGCAATTAGCCACTCAAGTCAATAGATAATGCATTTTTAATGCCATGTTGGCAAAGAGGAAGGAAGAACCTCCATTTCTCACTAACATAGGTGATGTAAATTCACTTCCAAGTAGCAGTAAAAGCAACTGTAATCTTGAGCAAAACCTCATTGCTTTCTTGGAAACGTAGTCACCACAGCTGAGCCTCTTTGTAAAAACTGTTGTTTGTGTGGTATGGTATAATGCGTTCTGCTGAAAAGCAATAGGATATAGAGGAGTTAGTCCTCCCATTAGAGTACTGTAGATGCCAAAAGAAAAGTGATTATTCTTTTTTTTCCTTTTGCTGTCTGCATTCCTCACGTACAGATTAGAAGGGTTAAAAGCTGGATATTTGTACATTTCATTATTCATCAGGATTGTTCATGAATAGATTGAAATTGCTCTAGGATCAATATGTTGTTATCCAAGCAATATTAAGCTTTGACTTTCCACAGGACAGATTTCGGAATATGCTATAATAGACGAGTTAGGTAGAGGCTTGAGAACAAGGGGCTAACTGATTTTATGGGAAATTGTCAGATTTCTAACACCTTGAGCAAGTAGTGGCATTGATTATCACTCAGTTGCCAGCAGCTATGGATAAAAATCTTACTTTGTTTATTGTTGTATTAATGTTATTTGGTAAAACTATTTCCAAACATTTTTTTTAGTTCTGCAATGCATATTGTAACACTGAGGCAAATAAAAAGCCCTAATCCTTTGCTACCACTCTGGTTTTATATCTTTGTGGGTTTTGCCAGACATGTATATATTCACATTGTTCATAATCAACCTTTATAAGCTTGTTGCTAAAAGAGGAATTTTATCTGAGCATCAGGATGTATCTATAATCATCCTGCTGTTACCCATCCATAACAAAAACAAGCATTGCTGCTGAGTGTGTGTTAGGAGCTGCGTGTAATCATCTCCTATTTAATGAGATACATTAAGTTTCTGCTTTTTTAACATATAATGATACACGCAAAAGTGTCTGACTTGTTTCCTTTTGCCACTTCTGACTGGTTAACGACATGATGCCATTCCAAAAATACCTTTCAGAGGCTGACATTTTATTTCTCACTAATTGTTTAGTTAAAATAGGAGACAAAATGGATTTTCTGTCTTTGGTATTGATTCACTATACAGCTCTTGAATGTTTGGTTGTGAATCTCTGTATTTTAAGGTTCTTCCGATAATGGATAATTGAAGTAACAGTTATGTAGATGCTATGAAAATTAAATAATAACAGGAAAATATTTTTAGATCTCTGGATGAACTGAAATATAAGAGACTTTTTTTTTTAGGGAAAATTACTATTTGCAAGTGATATAGATATAAAAAAATATTTTCTGCACTTGCATTTCAAAATGCTAGCAAGAAATTTAGGATTTTTGTTCATATTCATTAATTTCAAGACACAACTTCGCTCCTGTGATGTCTTTTCTGGACAGACGTTATGTGGTGGGCAGCACTCCATTGGGTGTCCCATCATATGTGCATTCACTTTTTATATTTAAGTGAAACAGTGTTTTAGACATCCATCTCTATTAAAGAATGAAAATGCATAACAGGAAACAGTACAGAATATCTAAGATTCTGTCAGCCTGTCAGGTTTTGGCCATCTTTAAGATTTGACGTTCATCATTTTCTACCTTCTCATTGGAAAAGGAGAGGAGGAAGGAGAACAGAGAATGGATTTAGGGCCCCTTTTTTTCATATGTGAAAGCTGCTTTGGAAGGAAATGAGGAAAACCTGTTGAATACTTCCAGCAGTGCTTTTACTGCTGAAGGACAAAGCTGGGCAAGAAGATGCACAGTGAAAGAAGCAAAGAATTGCTGGTTTTCTCCTAAAATATGTATTTGCTGTATAACAAAAGTTAAGTAACAAACGTCTGAAAGTGGTCTCTGTTCGCTTTTCTTCCCAGCCTTCAGTGGTCAACTGCAGCTCATTTGAGTCATGAAACTAAGAGAAGACTTAGGTAATGCATTTTCTCAGAGAATTGATTGCATTCGTTACAGAATGGTTTTGCCTTGCATTAGTCTCCTCAGACTAAAGGTTCCTCTGGGGTTGTCTCTCATGTTCTTCTTATGAATGTCCAGCACAAAACAGAAAAAGGATGACAAAGAGACATTAGCAAGAAGTTCATATAATTGACCTACCCTAACTGACTTTTATTCATTCCAGCCCCTGTCTTTTATAATAGTTGATTCTTTAGGCGGTATAATTCATGCACTGACAGGTCATTAAAAAAGGCTGCAAGCAGAAAAACAAGCTTACAACTGTAAAGAAAAAAGAAACAGAGTACACTAAAGTAGGCCAGTTTCTATAACTTGACTGTTCTTGCAACTTTTTCTAGCTTCTCAGCTTGTAAATGACACCCATTTAAAACTTTCATAAATTCACACATCTTTTGGAAGGAACATGTAGAACTGAAAGAGCCTAAAGTATACCTTACAAAATACCTCTGAATTTGCATCTATTTATGTTTACTTTTCCCTTTGTAGATAGTTATGGACATTATACTATCATACTCAGGGAGGTCTGCAAATACTATGTAACAACACCATATATATGACAATATACTGTCCATCTGACATTGCACAATAGTAGCTAATTAAGGCTACTATACCACTCATGCAGTGGCAAAAACTAAAATTGGTTTTCTTTATCCAACATTTCAGTGTATTGCAGAGAAGCAGAGATTTCATTAGTGGTAAAAGGTAAGAAAAAGTCATCCTCCTTGGTTCTTTTTGGCTACCTGGCCATTTCAATACTTCTCTTCTTGATAGTTTATATTATTTGAGGCATTTGGATTACAGAAGGTGTCTACAGTAATGACTGTAAGTGTCTGGATAAAATTGTGTCAAAAAATTTCACTGTCATTTGGAAAGGTTCGGTCTATATCTGAGAGTACTTTGTATGCCTCCTGCATTATTCATTCAGGGACAGAACGGTGGATTGATGGGAGACTGGATGAGAATTTCTTCCCCAGCCCATCGTGGTTTGTTTCAACAGCTATGTTGTTAAATCCTTCCTTTCAGTCTCTTAATTTAGTGCTGTCCCATTTTTCCCTTGGCACTGACCTTTTCTAGCTGGGAACCTGATGCTGTCTACAAGCTGATGAATTATGGCTGTTCTGAGTGGAAGCAACCAGGAAAGACAGGCTGGTTTACTCACGTTCTTCTTCGAAATGTCCCATAACGGTAGTGAAAGAAAATATTCCCTACAACACATGCAATTTCTCTTAGTCATGCCTTGGGACGTGTGCCTTTCTTATTGATACTAGATTTCTTTAATCACAGATGCTGTACAGGAGATAAAAGATGTCTTTCTGTGTTGGTAAAGCAAGGAGTTATAGTTGGTGTTTAAACTGAAGCCTTAAAGCAGATTTTTACTGCAAATTTAAATCTTAAGGGAAGCTAGGTGCTGGGGATTAAGTGGAGCGGAGATTGTGCTCTTGGAGAAAGAATATCTCATTTCACTGGTACAAGAATTCTGGCTGCATTTCCTTTAAAGCCAAGGATGTACTCAAGCCAAAAAATACACTTTTCTGTGAAAGTTCAGAGCAGGACTGAAGCAGAAAGATAATTTCACACTCCTTTATATGTCTGTGGGGATGAAGGAGGATATTATACTTGATCATATGCTATAACATGTGATGGCTATCAGTGGGCTGCAGCCCATTCTAAACCCAGAGTTACAAATTTGGCTTATCACTAATATTTCTAAAATTTATTTTGCTTCTTTTATTCAGGTGAGGCAACACTTTTTTAGCAGTTCTTCTCTTCAATTTTTGTTGAAGGATTCTAGTTCTGGCGCACAAATGCCATAAAGTTCATTTTAAAAATTATTAACTATTTCCAGGCTGCTCCACCAAACCTTCTTTCAAATTTAAACAACCTTGATTCACTAACTCCTAATGATAGGGTCATGATTCAGATCTGCATGATGGACTTCACTTCAAACACATTAGATCACTTTTGGAGTTGAACTGTACAACCTTAAATAACATACATCAGAAAAGCTTATATCAAGGAAATTTTGTTCTATTTTAGCCATGTCCCACTGAGTTGATGACTCTGAATTGTAGGTGTCCATCAAAAGAACATAATAGCTGAGCACTGCTTGTAATATAATACTAACTTCTGTGTGGGTGGGGAGAGAGATATATGTAAGACTTCTGGCATGTATATAAGTAGTATTTTGGGATCATTCTTGAAGTTATTAACTAAAATATGCTTTTATCTGACATCATTGTTTAGTCTTGCAAATGGTAAGTTTATGGAAGTGATGAATATGTGCTCTGCCTTTGATACAAAATATTATTGCCTTTAATAAATTATAGTTTAATATGGCCATAGCTGCTAGTTGTAAGCAAAGCAACTTTTCTGTTATGAAACAAGGAAGTTTTTGTAATCCAAGCTGTTTTAAGTTCTGTTTCAATCTGGACAGAAAATGAAGCCAAATTCAGGCTGCAATCAATACCATCTTAAACACACAGAAATCTGTCGAAGCTATTTTTTGTTAGTTTGTCTTTATGTATGTTATGTGGCTTTTATTCATCACCTTGTTTTAGGTGCTCATGAATGCACATGAATAAAAAATTTCTACATTGTTAATATTGCCAGTCATATCCCTTCTAATTAGAATCCCAATTTAGTAACTGCTAATACTTGCAATAGCATTGATTTACATTTGCTTTTACCTTAATTTAGTCAAAAGTTGCATTTTGTTTCTTTACAAGCAGTGATATTCACATCTTCCAGTCTCTTAAAAAGTAAAAAATGAGACAATTATTGCAGCCAAAAGTTTTGCTTTTGCACACTGACATCCTTACTGCACTCTCACTGATTCTTTAACCAGCAAGAATGATCCCTGTTTTTTACCTGCATGACACCAAGTGCATTTTTTTTAAATTTTTTTTAAAGTCCATGTGTTTAGGAATCTTCCAGAGAACAGAAATAACACTAACTGAAGAGCCAATAATGGTATTCTCTGACTGTTTAGTCTATTAAGGAAGTTTTCTGTCAGAAGACTGTGGAAAGTATGTGAACGGACTTCTGAGCATGTGCTGCTTTCATGGGGCATCTGTAGGTTTGGCAGGTTCAGATATTACTGCTTTTTATTTTGAAGCTTTGTTACTAAAGTCACTGCATGGTTTGTAGTGGCAGCTAAAGCTTCATGTTCCTTGGTATCTTACTTGGCCAGTTTGCACATAGAAAATTCTGCCAACTTTGCTTGTTCTTGTTTTCATGTTTTAAAATTATATTTGTATTATGGGCTTTTAGGCCCAGATCAGCTAGATATCTTCTGAACATACAGGGAACATAGTATCAATTTCTCCTTAATCCATAAAGTACCTAACCATGTATTGCTGGGTTTTCGGCCATTTGAAAAGGAACTCTTGTACAAGATCATTTTGAACTGTAGCCTTTTGGCCAGATTAAGAGTTGGAAAAATTTGTTGCTATGGATGGGAAATCTTAAGTAACTATTTTTTATTCTCGCACACCAGCATTTGTCAAATAGGTATACTGTAAGAAGGTAGTCTAACTCACCTAATTCAATGTGCAGCAAGTCAGAGAAATATCAGTTTAGGTATTTTCCAGTTCTCATGTGCAGATGAAGCCTTCAGATCTTACAGGTCTTGCTGCATAAATATGTCTATGATGTGGCCTTTTGCCCTTCTACAGCACTGCAGCTGTTTTCTGGTATCTTATCATTTCACATCTTGATTACTCCAGCATCCTCCCCTCCCGCACTGAGAAATACAGTGCTACCCCCCTGTTCTCCATTCAGAAGTCTGCTATGAAGTTCATTTCCCAGCTTCATTATTTTAACTGTATTTCTCTTCTCTTTTGAGTGCCTTCTCCTCACTAAACACTGATTCTTCTCAGTTTTAAGGCCCTTCTTCATGAGTCATTTCCAACCTTTCTATCCACTATTAAAATGCCACTTCCTTCTTTTGATTCCTGTATTGCTAGCCTCTAACCCCAAAAGTACCTGTGTGCTGACTCTATGCTGCTTTTCTCACTCTGCAGAAGTTTCCCACAAGCCTCCACAAAGCTAGTGTTGTCCTTTCTTCAGTCTCTCCTTAAAAATCCTTTGTCATCATTCCTACAAAAAATGTTCAACAACCACCTACTAGCATGCTCAAATGTTTCGGTTTTGGGTTTTTTTTTTTTCTCCCCCCCTGTATCAATTGCTATTTGGAATGAAAGGTGTTCACATTGGGCAGAGTCCACTTGGTCTGTACTTCCAAAGTGCTGAGGTCCTGTTACATGACCTGGACTTCTAAGTGCAAATAATAAATAGTATCAGGTTATTTTTACAGTGGTTGATTAGACTGGCTTGTTCCTTGCCTGGCAACCTCTTTGAGTTTGTCTTGCGGTTATGTATTCTGCCTGGCACCAAGGAGAAGCTGTAGCTAGTTCAGCCTGCAGCTGCGCTTTTGCTGCCCGGTGTGTTGAACGAGTGCCGTTGTGCCCATCTCCAGGGGAATCCACTGCCTCCTTATTTGCTGCTGGCTACAATTCAAGAGGATGACTGCTAGCTATGTCACTTTTGTGAGCTGTAACTAGAATGATACCCTCCTTTCCTGTATTTCAGAATAAAACACAAATTTAAAGAGGCTTGAAGGTTGAGGAGCAGAAGGAGGAAACTTTTGTGGAAGCCCTTGTCCTTGAACTGCCTGTTTTGATGACCACAGTAAAGCCATGGTCTTACATCGTCCCTCATGGTGTGCAGCAGAAGGGTACTTTTTGTTCAGCCCCAACAGTTCATTATTGATTTACTTACTGAACAGAGATATAGTTTAAGATTGCAGATGTTCATATAATTTTTAAACAGTATCTAGAAGCTATATGGCTAGCTGTGTTGTCATGCTAGTTTTTACTTTGCAACTCTGTGGTTTGCAGCATAGGTGTCTTGTCCATAGCTGCATAATTATTTCTTCTGAGAGCCGTAGCAGAAAAACTTCATGCTTTGTGGGGATTATTTCAAGTGAAAAGACCGTGGCTACAAATGAATATGTGCAACTTCATTAAAGCTAGCTAAATTGAACAGACTACATTGTGAAAACCCAGCAATTAGAAGTTACGTTGATAACTCATTCAAAAATTTTCATTTACTTAATGACTTGTGGGATAGATAGTAAAGTTTGCTGTACTTTGATTTTGAACTATAGTCATTTGCTATGCCATATTATTGATTAGCATGGAGGTGCCTAGCTTCCTCATGTCAGACTTCAACCTCTGATTGACAAAAATAAATTACTTGGTAGGGAATTCATCTCAGTTGTCATCTGAATTGCTTTCCAACAATCCTTATATCTCCATGTTCACAACACAGGTAACCTGAGCTCCTTCATTCAGGCACTCCTAAGTTTGAGAGGTGGATAATGGCTCTTTTTTCTTTATTTCATTTGTGTTTTGTTCTTAAATGAAAGTAGATTCTGACACCACCACATGTCTCCATGAGCTAAGGCTCCACTATTATGATGTACTACTACAAAGTTGAGTATTGGCAACAGTGGTGGGGACCCCAAAACTGAGAACTCCCCCTTGACAGAACTTTTTGATTCCAAGAGTTTGAACCCACAACCTGTGTGTTGTGATACTTACTAATGCTACAGCAACCAGGAGAATTAAAACATCTCCAAATATGACTCACATCAAGCAAAAGCTTGATGGGAAGCTGGCAAAAATATCCAAGTGAAAATTCTTCTCAGCAAGGTGCAATTTAATACATCCTTCACTTCTCTAGGACCCAGGAAGCTGTATCAGATTGTAGTTTACAGCCAAAACCCACTCCTGGGGTTTTGGAAATTGGAAGTTGGTATATACTTCATTTTTCAAATGCTGCTTTGACAGGAGGAAACCACCTTTTATATAAGACTACAGGTTAAATCTGGGCACTGACCTTGGAAGAGAAATCCTGAGCACAAGTTCTTGTTTGCAAGTCATGTCTGGTTTTGCAATTTATTCATTCACTTCCTAATGCAAAGTGTAAAGACTGTCCTGGATCAAAACCCAAAAAGTCATTCTTGTAGGGAAGATCTAAATGATTCATGTCAGCCAGATGTAGATTCAGATTCCTTCAGGTTGGATACAGATAGGCAGGCAGCCTAGGGGAGTGCCCTCACCATTGAGTTTCTCTTATAAAATGCCCTTGTACTGTCTTTCCCTCCAGCAATGGACTTGAATAAAGTCATCTGTGGATGATTTTTTTTTAAAGTCAGTGCTGTTAGCACATTGGTAATTTTCTGAGAGTTTCTACTGGGTTGAGCCTTAGGTATACAGCTCTAGATTTGGCCTAGGCACATGCAGAAACAGTATTTTAGGAGTCGTGGCTGCTTTACTGGAGGAAATACAGGTGTTTAGAGCTTTTCAGCCAGCTGAGATGATGTCTGAGGTAAGGCTTTAGACGTTGCTTTTAACTTGGAAATATTTCAGTTTCCACCTGAGCCACAGGGAAGGTTCCCATTTCAGAAGTCTTTCTGAGTAATTCTTCAGAGGAACTGGTGGTTGCAGCCCAGCATAGTCATCGTCAGATGCCTAATTTTCATTCATGAATACTCTCCGCATGGGTGGAACTATTAGCCTGCTCTAATGTAAC
The DNA here is from genome assembly GCF_031877795.1 of Strix aluco. Classification (NCBI taxonomy): domain Eukaryota; kingdom Metazoa; phylum Chordata; class Aves; order Strigiformes; family Strigidae; genus Strix; species Strix aluco. The sequence goes on from NC_133932.1 coordinate 77,299,385, forward strand.
ATATATTTAAGTGACTTTTTGACTGAGAGTTTATCCCAGGCAGAATTGCATCCTAATATACTGGGTATCCAAAAGCTGTTACGCTACCCAGACATCTAGAGGATAGCTGTGATACTTTTGAGCAGAATACAGTATTCAGGTTTGGCTCCTACTCATATGCCCCAAAAAATAATTAACAATCTATTACCATGCTTTTCATAACTAAGAAATAGTAATGATGCCAGTTTGTCCAGTCTATCAGTCTGCATCCAGGAGTAGCCAAGTAATTTTGTTGACATCATCCATTTTTTTGACTTGGTAAATACCTCCCACTTCATATGCTGTGCGCTGTCAGAAACACTACTGTACATGCCAAAGAGATGAGAGAGAAAAGAGCCAGGTTTGATTCACAGGTGGGATATGATTTGAAGGAATCTTGTTTCAGTGTCCTAATGGATATTTGTGAAATCACACAAATAGCTTTTACAGGCAGCCAACCATCTCTAGTACGGAGGAGCATGGAATGACAAACAGCTTTTGTTTATAGCAAAAAGTGAGTATTGGCTAAGAAGTAGTGTTTATGGTAATTGAGCTTTACAAGGAAGTAAAACTTAGTGGGGAACACAGGGGGTAGCATTTGCAGTGAAGCAGGTAATAAGGAGAGCTGTGTAGGCATTTCCTGATTAGCATCTGCTGTTTCAACAGCGGAGAAACATGACTCACATGTAAATGCTTGTGCTAGGCTTTAACAGGCATTCCCTCTAGCATGCCACCCTGCCTTCTGGTTTTATTTTGAGTCTCCTTGAGCCCTACTGTGATTTGAAATCAGTGGAGGAGAAAGGAGACTAACACAAACAACAGATGTCTTAAAGTCTTGGAAAAGAGAGAGAAAAAGCCTTGTGGCAAAGGAGAAGGTACTGTTTGTCATTAGCTTTTGCTGCCTCTAGTACAGACTGTATTTGCATTTCTGCATGTGTATATATACGCAGTTGTGCACATAGGTGATAAAGAAGTGGTAGTGCAGAAAGATGGCCATTGCACACATCAGATAATACTTTTTGTATCCTGTAAATGAGTGTGACCTATAGACACTAAGAGTACTTGCTCACTCAGACAAAGCAACCTATTCTAGAGCAGGTTCACAAATTATTTCCCAGCTGCTGCAGTAACTGCTGCAGTAACTGTTTTTAGTTTGTTGCTGGATAAAATACACTAATTCTTTTTATTTGAGGTTAAAAGTTGCTCCATAATAGAAAAAGCAAATAGTATGCCTGGTGTCCATCAAGACAGCTTTGCTTACAGGGGGTAACTTAAGCCGTGGCAATACAAATACTGTGTACCCCATAACATTAGGAGAATTTGTTTGTGCACTAAGTGACATTTAGTGCAGATTCAGAAAAGCACTTCATCTGTGCTTTCTGGTATGGGGACGGTGTCTTTAAGGACTTTGATTTCCAGAAAGGAAATCTGTGACAGAAACAGCTGTGAAATTCTTACAGTATATAAGCAGCTGGGGATGGCATAGAGACCCTGAAAACACATTACCTGCAGAGTGTTGAATCAGTACTGCATGGGGCCAGGAGCAAAAGGAAATGGAAAGGAAAAAGAAAAATATACTGTGAATGGAGAAGTGAAAATATATGACTTTTTGAGATTTTTACTTCTTGGGAAAGATAAAGAAATATGAATTAAAAGGATTCAGGGCTGAGAACTTTGTGCTCAGAAAGCTTAGCAAGCCACCTCCCACCTTCCCACAACTACCTCCTCCTTTTATGAAGGGCCTATCTTCCACAGGTTTCAGCAGATGGGTCCAAAGACTGAAAATCACATTCACACAGAATCCTATTTTCTCATGGTATTTTATTTGCTTGCTAACTTGCTGGTGTTTTTTTCAAAGGATTTTGGTAAACTGTCTCAATATACACTCGCACTGTTTATTTTGTTACTCTTAATTGTGTTATTAAAAAAAAAATAAAATTAATTTGGCTACGGGGTTCCAGAAGTTTGTGCTTAGGTTAACCTTAGTAAAGAGTTTAGAACAACTGCTCTGTTACTGAGTATGACTTTTGGAAGCATTACCAGTATTGGGATGAACACCAAGGATGTCATTAGGAATTACATTTCTTTGTACAGAAATTTGTACATCAAAATAGTGTTTTCCTGGGGTGTTTAAGGCTGTGTCTATTCTAGGAAATTATATAAATTTTAATATGTTGGCAGCAGCAATTTTTAAGCATCAAATATTAGTTGTTATAAACCATAGAGGGAGTTTGTTACATTTAGTATGGTAAAACTGAACAACTGTTTTCTCATTAATGCTATTTTAGCATGGACTTTCTTATTCTTTACAAGAATATCCTATCAGAAAAATAAGTACAATAATAATTATTCCTGTATTTTAAATGGTGTTTTTATGCCTGTGTCACTTCCTCTGTACTTTGAAAATACACTGTCCCTGTTGCATGGATGGGAAAACAGAGGCATCTATGGGAGGTGTTATAACTTCACCTGGAAGTCATCTAGAGGAAGACAGATCTCCTGGTCTCAAAGCAGAACCTTATTATAAGTCATATATTAAACTTATCAAGAGGTTATTTGTAAGTTAACAAAACAGAAGCTGCACTTTAGAGATATCGTTTAACATTTACTTTTCCTCCCACAGGAACTTTTTACACCAGAGTGCAAATTCAAGGAGTCTGTTTTTGAAAATTATTATGTAATCTACTCATCCATGCTCTACAGACAACAGGAATCCGGGAGGGCCTGGTTCTTGGGGCTGAACAAAGAAGGGCAGGTCATGAAAGGAAACAGAGTGAAGAAAACAAAACCAGCAGCTCATTTTCTACCCAAGCCATTGGAAGGTGAGACTCAGTCCATCACTGGCAGATCCTCCTATAAATCTCACAAGAAGAAGAGGGAATGGTTTCTAAAACAGCTTTTGTGAATGTGCATGCCCCGCACAGGGGCCATTCCAAATGACAGTCCCCAGGATTCATGGAGCAGTTTTGTGCTTCAGCATAGTGATGCTAGAAAAGGCATATGTAAAAACATTTTTTCCAGGGATTAAGAGGTCATTTTACAAGAAAATAAATCTTTTGTGGAAGTGCCTTGTGCTGTTTTTAAAATATTCTCTCGGTAGAGACAAAAGCTGTTGTGAGTCTTGCAGTGAGAAAACAGTCCTTTCATTAAGCAGAATGAAATAATGGACATTGCAGGATAATTGGGAGTTATAAAGGGAATGGATGAAATGTCAGCATTTCAAAGTAAAAGCTTTCTAATACAAAACACAAAAATCTCTTTATAAAATAAATCATACTCTATTACTTAGCCAGTTGATGCAATGCACGTAACTTGTGTAACTTGGCCTTTAAACCAAGATAGAAGCAAATAAAAGTCATGCTAACCTTACACACTAAAATGATGTCACGCCTTCTCTGAAAAATACATTCATTTATATCCTGGAACTTTTGGGTTATCCTATGTATTCTGCAGGACTTTATAAGCCTATGCTGCTTTTTCTTCTTGTCTTCACGGCACTCCAAATTTCATTGATATTATTACTACACATAGCCTCAGTCATTCTGGAAATTATCTCACTATTCAACATCTGAAAACACATACCCGAGTAATGCTTTAGTTACCGGACTCATTTCTTTTAACATTTTAACTTAAAATTTTGATTAAAGGATCAGTTTGTTAAATATTTTAGAGTTCCATCATAAGGAAAGAATCTGAATAATCCTATGTTTTAACTTCACTTCATCCACTTTGTGGCTTCCCCCTCCCTGGAAATGTTCAAGGCCAGGTTGGACGGGGCTTTGAGCAACCTGGTCTAGTGGAACTTGTCCCTGCCCATGGCAGGGGGGTTGGAACTAGATGATCTTTAAAGGTCCCTTCCAACCCAAACCATTCTGTGATTCATATTTGAACTCAAGTTGATGCCTTCGTGCTTTCCTTGTCTTGCAAAAGCTTACAGTATTTTCATGAGCTCTCAACCATATTGATGCTTTATATATCAATCCCTTTAAATTAAATTATAAGAATTGTAGGGAGGCAAAGCCAGTGCATTTTTAAAAGCAATGTCAGTTCATATGGATTAGGAAAGAAGTTACTTTTTTCATTAATGTTTGGATGCTCAGACTCTATCAAAATAGCTTAGGCAAGGCTTAGAAATAACTTGCTTTACATTGCCCGTGAGAGTCATCAAATATGACAGCTCTGCTATATAATTCCTTATTTTATAGTTCCATCTCATGTTATTCGACTTAATATTTTTGTAGGCCACGGTGTTATTTCATCAAGCTCTTTAATTAATCAGCAAAGTGTCCTAAACACAGTTATGGGGGCACTCTGAAGACATAGATCATAACCAGCCTTGCATACACTAGAGAAGATGTTTAATTTCAGACTTTCAAAAGCCATAAAAGGATTTAGATTATGTCATTGGAAATGTTAGAACAAGTATTTGATTAGTTAATGATGCTATGGGGCTCTTCATATTTATTATGAAACTTCACACCATTGAAGATCAAGGTCAGTACTTTGATGCTTCTGCCTCCTACTCTAATTAGCCAAGTGATGAAGGGATTGTGCTCTCTATGGCAGCAACACAGCCAGTCCTGAAATCACAGTGTGATGATTAATTCTTTTGACTGGTTTGACATCTCTTTCAACGTCGCTCTGATATAAATAAATGCTACTGAAGTTAGGTATAAGTGGAAATATTACCTGATTCAGTGACATGGAAAATGAAATTGAATTATCCAAGAGCATTAATCATTAAGGCAGCTTAATGCTGGAACTGTGTAATTGAATACATGTATTTTCCTCAAAGGATTTAGTGGTTAGATAGGGACTAAAGCCCAGGGGCAAATTTTTAATTCCTGTAAGAATTCAGCCAATAGTTTAATCTGGGGTTTTCTGCACTTCTACATTCAGTGGAGATCAGTGGCTACTGCATATGTTTTTGGAAAGGAGGGAGAAAAAACCCCAAATCTCTTGTGTACTCTCTGCAGCACTGTCCTGGACATTTCTTAAGTACACACCTGACGAGATCATGGTCGAGCTCCTCAGATGTGGCAGACAGATGTACAAATAACTTTGTAGAGCTGGACTCAAGCCTGGTCTTGCAATGTGGACTAAAAAAGAACACTTAAGTCTAGACAACTGTATTGTATGATCCCATTTGTTAAACACCATCTGTCTTATCATATTTTACTTCTAAAAACTTGCAGAATATTTATTTAAGGGGTGTATATATATATATACACACATGTGTGTATATATATGTGTATTTTTGTGTGTCTGCCTCATGCAAAGACAGAACAGTAATTTTTCATTTCCAAGGCTTCTATAGTTGCCATTACATAAGCAAGCATACAGTTTCCTACTGTGTTTTTAAGTCAGACAGAGAAGTGATAAAATTGGAAGGTGAAGCAAAGCTATCAGTCATGCAAAACAAGTGTCTGTCAAAGTAAATAGTTTCCCTCACTTGCAAGAGGAACATGGATTATATTACAGTATCAGTTACTGTAGAAAATTAATCCTATTTGAGATGAGCTCTTAAATGAGATAGATACAGTCTTAAAAATGTCTCTCTTTTTCTCTTTTCTCCCCTCAGTTGCCATGTATCGAGAACCATCTTTGCATGATATTGGAGAAACAGTGCCAAAGGCTGGGGTAACTCCAAGTAAAAGCACAAGTGCATCTGCAATAATGAATGGCGGCAAACCAGTTACCAAGAGTAAGACAACATAGCCAGATCCTCACAGGTGTTGTGACTTACTGAGTCCCGAGTACAGTTGAGCAATTTATCCTTGCCAGACTTCCCCTCTGCAGTGTCTGTGGATCAGCTTGCGGCAAGTCACATGCTTGCCCGTTGCTGTTGCTGAACTGAGTTGTTGCAAGAGGATAAATCTCAACATGTAGCTCCACCCACAACAAGAAGACACCTGGATGAACCAGCTAAACTCAGACCATGGAATGCCCTACCAGATATTGGAATGCCTTTTTAATATCTTTTCTGTGACTGTGACACTTCATGTGAATGACATACTTCACAAGTACACTTGATACCTTGCCTGCTGACAATTGCCCATAATCCCTTTTTGAGTCCAGTTTCAGCAAAATCCATGTGTTTAAGTTCTATTTTGTAGCACACAAATAATCAAGTAATTTCTAGTTAGATGCTGTAAACCTGTGCTATTATGGATTTCTCTTCTTCCCTTTTTTATAAGGCTGCTCGCTCCACTGTCTGTGACCTTTTGCAGGGATTGTGTTTCTCTATAACTTAAGTGTTGCCGGTGGCTTAGTTTTGAAAGCAATCAGGGAATCAGGAAGCCTTCAAAAATCTATTAATACAAATTATATCTATAAAGAATAGGATTGTTGTCTCTGGCTTACAATATTGATTAAATGTGAATACTCTCTAGTAACAGATACTGTGCTTCTGAGGTTGGCATTATAGTGGAGGAAAGAGTGTCAAACACAGCCAACAGGAAGTTTTCTGAAATAAGTGTTTGGCATCCCCCTATAGTTTCTTTTTGTGTGTGTGTTTTATACATATCACAGGCTTACTGGTAATGGTAACATTTGCCTTGCCCAGCGAGCAAGACCCACTAATTTTTGGGAAAGTGGGTCCAAAGAATTTTGTAGGCCTTGTAGGCCTGAATTAAGGCTCATTTTTCATCTACTAAATCGTCATTGTTTGAAAAACAAGCACCACCAATTAAAAAAAACATAAATAAGACTAACCAGAATTGCGCTACCTAAATCCATTTCAAATATAATCCTTTCCTGTTTTTAAGGAACTGAACTTAATGCCATTGTTATTTTTGGCTGAATCCCACACCTACTTAGCAAAGCATGGGCAAGGATGTTGTCGTGTTCATTTTTGCAGCACCAATGCAAAGGGTAGTTACAAATTAAATATTTCTGGTGTTTAAAAAAAAAAAAAAAAGTTTTAAAACTGGACATATTACAAATCTTTTATTTTTAGTTTTCGCTAAGCATGCAAAGTCCAGTCCTATGTATCACTGATATCCCAGTACGTACCTCCACCCAGCTTCCTAGGAAAATATGCCCAACAAATTGCTAGATTGAAGGTGCCTTGCCTTGCTCTCTGTATACTGTACTTTCTCCTACATGAACTTAGAACAAATCAAAAACATTATAAAATTGAAGCCTTGGACCTTATTACCAGAAACAACATCAATCCTTTGAGTTTGTCATTTGTGAACGATTAAACCAATGTTGGGGGCGAGGAGGAAGATTTAGAGAATGCCACAGAGATGCCACTGAAGTGTTGCACACTTAATCACAGGCCTTCAGAAGACTAAAAATATGGGTATTCTCTGTATGCTTAAGGAGGTATTTGTTTCTCAAAAAGGGGCAACAAGGACCAAACTGTACCTCAGTCTGGAAAACTGTGTGGCAATGCTCTCTTGGCCTCTTGTACCTTGATATTTAAAGACAAAAAAAGGAAATCATCCGTTCCTTTTTTAGCATTGTATTTCTGGCAATTTCTTTTATCACATCTTTGTGCTGAAGTCCCTAACAGAGACTGCTGGTTATTTCAAACTCCCTGTCTGCTCAGCTGAACAACTGATTCAGTCTGAATGAACTCTTCATGCTAGTTTTCAAATGTATTCTGTTTTTATAAGCAAATTTTGTGCAGTCTTCAAGGAGACTACTCCAAAGCTGCTAAATTCTAGATAAACTTTTTTTTCATAGGCCAGACTTTCTGGTTTATATCTGTAATATGAGAACAGCAAGCTAACACTTGATGATGGGTCTTTCTAGGGAGGGAATGAGTTAAGCATGAAGCCCACTATCCATGTAGAGAAAAAAAAATACAAACCTACGCTAATACTGTGATAAAAATGCAAAGAAACTTTGACTTAGACTGTGCCCTTGCCTGCTAGCACTAAATATGTGTGTGTGGGGAAAACAACACTTTATTAAAAACTTCGGTGCACCCTTCTCATCCCATCTGGTCCAGTGGGATTTGTGCACCATCCCCGAGAAAACAAAACCAAACCAAAGCAGCTCACGTGGTGAGCTGGGGGTTTACAATTCATCTGGGGGACCCATGGGAGGCAGCAGCCTTGACGTTGTACTATCTGCCAGGTCCAGAGGAGGCCCCAGGCTTTCCTACAATTATAAGAGGAGCACTTCACAATATTTTGAGTGAGATAATACAGCTGAAGGCTAGATACTCTTTCCCTCTCACCTGAATTTCATCACAGTTCATGAGGAGGGAATACATGTGTTCATGTCCCATCCAGCCATCTTTTTACTCTCCCAGTATAAGAGCCTGGGGAGAGACAGGGCTGGAGACCTGACTGAGCCATGCAAGGAGGTTCTGGTTCATGGCCTGATGCTACATAAGTATTGTTTTCAACATTAAACTCTTGATCCTGAGCAATTATGATCTGCAAACCGGTTTGGGGGTCTATAATTAAGGCCAGATTTAAATTTTTGTAAGCAGTTAGTGCATACTGGAAATACAGCATTTTTTCTTATTTTTTTCTGGTTTTGTTTCTGTGGGCTAAATACGTATGTGTGTTTAATCCAATGAATAGATGTCCTAAAAAATATTTTTTCTACAATCTGTTTAAACATAGCAAAGGGGTCTTTGTGCTTTGTTTCATCCCTTTAGTTTTGTTGCTTGTCTCATCTGTTGCATGGGAAGAGGATAGAAAGGATGAACTGCATGTAGTAGGTGGTGTTTATCCAAGAACTGTTGGTCTGTATTACTAAATTTACATGCATATATGCAAAGAGTTTGTCTGCATTGTACAGTTTGTGTTTATTATTATTTGTTGTATACACAGATTCAACATGATGAATAAAACATTTATAAGAAGGCATACCAGAAAACAACAAAAAAGTTTATGTAAGAAGTAGACTGTGCAAAACATCATTGCACTCGCCACAGGATGGTGAAACTTCATGTAAATAGGTTGGCAAACTCAGTTCTCCCCTTTTACCATGCCAAAGAAAATTTTAGCTCCTTAATATAATACCTCTCTTGCTGTTCTCCAGGATGAGACCACCATTTTCTTCCCTCTAAAATTAATTTTGCTGTTAAGTGAAAGCTGTTTTCAACTGTCTGTTACTACTAAAGTACTGTATAGTAAACCTGATGGAATCCATTTGTATTTACAGATTGGGTTTTTTGTACTTACATGTCCAGCTGTCTGTGAATCTGCAGCGTTCCAGATCTTCTGCATGCTTGCTTTCTATTTTGTTCTTCTGGGTTTTATCTAATCACTGATAAAACAGCACAGCAATCCAACCTCATCTTACCATTTCATATGTTAACACTGCACATAGTCATTATCTCTTTCCTGTTTTTTTAATCTGTATTTCAGCTACAGTTCTATTTGGCAAAATCAGTCACACCTTAACACTTTTAGAAATCCAGTTTTAAGTAGATATGAACTACTTCAACAAAGCACCGTTTTGTTGTACTTAAAATTTTTATAAATACACAAGAATCCTTATGAGATTGCTCAAATGATAGAGCCTATAGAAAGGTGTCTATAGCTTTCAAGTGCTTTGTAGTTCACATAGCACAGCTTTTGCTTAATTTGCTGGAGTTTTTAGCCACTCTTAAATAATTTTTTAATATAGTCGTTTTCATTAACTTGTGTAGAGTCAGGTTGGTTCTTAACAAACTCCTCACCCCCAGATATAGAGTAAAGCAATTCACTTTGACTGTGGTCATATGGACATACCTGAAACAAAGAACTCTGACTTTTTATATATATATATAGGGAAACTTTTTCTCTTGGTTTAAAACCACTGTAAAGCAATGAGATATGAAAGCAGGCAGTTTGGTCCATGCATTGAAAGTGTGTCTTGCTGATCCATCTGTTTATTGGTATAAAGAAGAAATTATTCAGCTCCATTCAAATGGGAATGCAAGTGAAATTAGACTAAGGAGGTTATCTTTCTTTTAAATGACCCTTTAGATAAACTCATTCTGTGCAATGCATTTTAAAATGTCTATTAACCGGGGGGGGGGGGGGGGGGGGGGGGGATATGACTAATGCAATTGCTATGACTTATTTTTAAAAACGTAATAAAATTTTTCTTCTAATACCCAGTCACAGAAATATTAAACTTAGCTTTCTCCATCCCAGTATCATTTGGCTGTATCATTTAGCTACAAAGTGAGGTCATTCTGTAAAGAAGCAAGGGCAGTGCATCAGATCAGAAATGTTAGAGCGGGGACATGATTAAATGTTAATCTACGTTTCTAAAAGAGGGCATGGCCAGGGGAAAAAGAATCACAATTAGGTTAATAATTTACACATGCAAATCGATCCACAGCTGTTTTATAGGAAATATTACAGATATGTTATATACAATAGGCATAATCCTGCAAGTCTATTGTAGAAGCATTCGGCACACTTCTGGACTGTGTTCTTTCTCTCATAAGAAGAAAGCAAGGTTATAGTATCTTTTGTTTATAAGGTTTATAATTCTAACCAGTACAAAATCCCCATTTATCCAATTTGCTTTTGCAACCTGGAACTGCCTTTTGCCACAGGCCTGGAAGCAAGGTTTTACAGTCACTAGGTATGAAGAATCAAGCAGTATGTTTCACTCTCTTACACCTCTTCCTGCTTTTACAGTTTATATATCTGAAATTCCTGTCACAGGGAATGAGGTGTAAAATCACAATTTATTAATACAGCTATTATTTTTGCATATGTGGAATAACAGTCTTATTCCTTCTGATCTCATTTTTCTAGTGAGGAAATGAGCCACAAAACAGATCTGCTGGGAGTTACATCACCAGTTACCTCAGCATGACGAGCAGGGGGAATGTTCAAGCAACATTATAAGTAACAGAATAAAAATTGGAAATTAATTTACATATACGTTCTATTTTGAGTAGTCTTAGTTAATACTTTAAGGTTTATCACGATAGCACCATTTTGTTTGATAATTTACATTTTAAAGACCACTGACAGTAGTTGTCTTAGAATATTCTAATGTTTTTCCATAGATACCTTAACAAACAACTTGGATAGCACTTTTTGAAATGCTATGGCTATGTAATCCATACATAAACACCTAAAATGTTGGAGCTGATTTTTTAAAATTCTAACTAGAATTTCAAAATCATCTTACACTTTTTTAAGTTTATAAATTTAAAATGAAAGCAAATTACAAAGTAAAATGCATCAAATATGACATTGCAACCCTCTAAAGAATTGTTCTTTTGTTTATGAATGAGTACCTGAAATACCACAGCTGATCTTCAGTATATATAAATCTGCTTATCATGCCATGAAACAAGTCAAAAGCATCTACTGAACCTAGATAAGAGTTTTGATTATCTAGTATTTTCTTATTACAGTACTAAATACAAATGGAAGGAAGTCAAGGAAAACTTTGTATCTTTCATTGTTTACACTCTGATTCAGCAGATGAATGTATATGCGAAAAAACACTGATTATAAGATGATTCAGGTCAGCAGTATTCATAAATATAAATAAAACTGGCTATCTGTGCACTCCAGACACCAGGGTTGACAAAATGCATATGTGTTAAAATTTAAGAAGATATTCCTGTTAAGCTCTACAGAGTTTAAGGCTTATAAGTATAAATTATAACTATGATTTCAAGATTAATTTTACTTTGAAGATTCTTTATCCTGTATCAATACATTTTAGAACTCTGCCTGATATTTTTGTTATCTAAATAGAGAACAGCAGCTAGCAGCTTTGGGATGTACGTCTTGTTATTTATCTGCATAACTTCTATACTATAGAAGTTATGCACGGATGTTTGGTGATTATACTCCCTGAGAACATGGGTTTCACAAGCTTCATTTTTAGAAAGAAAGAATCCAGGTTAAGGAAAATATTGGGTAAGAGAAAAAGCAAGCTACATGGGAAGGGGGAATAATAAAAGTGATTAAATAAATTCATTCAAATTTTTTGCATTCTATTACATGTACTGTACCATTGTATTTTCCTATTTCAAAATCGTCCTTTCTAAATGAAAACTAGTTTCTAGACCAATAATGGAAATACTTTTTTTGGCTGATATATAGTTCCCTTATTTCTGAGTCATGTACCTCTTCAAAAATCAGGACCTTGGCACCTAAACCACAGTATTACAGTTTGGTATTAAAAAGAAATATTTTCCAGCCATTTAAGCAATTTCTCACTCAATCATGGTTTCACAAAATGTAAACACTTTTGAAACTAAAATGTATGTATCTTTTTTTTGCTCTAAAGAATTCAAGGGCTGCCAAATCTACATGTACAAAAAACCAAGAGACTCATATGTAAATAAGTTAGGGAAGTCCCAATAGTTGTGCATCATTCATAACTCAATGTGAATTTCACACTGAGCAGCATTTCACCATTGGAAAATAAAAATAAAATTTTTGTTCATACCACTGCTTTGTTTGTATTTACTGTATTAAAACTTTAATTACTTTGTTGCCATTTTCTGAACATCTTTAGCTGAGACCAGGCTACTGCATAGCACAGCTGATTTTTCAAGTCAGTTGACCTTCAGGCTCCCCATTTCTATAAAAGCAGTTAAATTCAATGAATACCGTGTGTGACAGTGCAATCTGTTCCAAACAGTGATTTCTAATAGCATACAGAATTGTCATCCTAAAAGTTATTAGTGTAACAAATTTTCATTTGCTTTACATTTAAGAGGACTAGCAACTGTACATATATAGAGAAGTATGAGAAAAGTACATATGAGTTGCAGGATACATATTCAGAACAGGTAATCATACATTTGTATCTTTATTAGTTTCATTCCTTATACTCCTATAGGTTATGCATTTGAAAGTATCAAAACACGTAGACTAGATAACCAACTTACTGACACATTAACCACAGAAACTAAGTTCTCTTGTGGACAAGGGTCTATTCAAACATTTTGGTTTTCAGGTAATTGGACCTCAGTTATACAAATACTATGCTTTAACCAAATGAGAAATCATTAGTATTTTTATAAGCTTTACAGCTTCTCTCAATTTATGAGCTGGTGCATAATCAGGATCATTACAAAGAAAAAAGGGCCAAACAATGTATTTGTCAAACACCAAAAAATGAATCAAATTAATTATTTGCCAAATATTCAAGTAGTGCTACTCTTCTACAGGAGTAATGTTGCATACTGATATGGAGAGCTGACAACCAAGTAAATAATGCTAAAAAAAAAAAGGCTTTCTTACACATTTTTTAAAGGTTGCTTAGGAAATAGGCATTATGGGTGTAATCTCAGTCCCACTGAATTTACCAAAAAACTCTGGAGAAGTTCCAGAGGGCCAGTATTTTATGACTTCATCTTTTAGAGCTGGGACTGTCCTGCTCCCAAGACATTTTAATTTTTTTTCTTTTGGTTTTGTCATGCTTTTCTTTAAGGAGCAGTCCCTCAAATGCATGTTCTAAAGTATTTACACCCATATATGTGTGTGTGCATGCACACCCACACCCATACACTGAGTACTTCTGAAATTAAATGTTCTAGCAGCCTAAAGAAAAACAACCAAAAAACCTCCTCAGTCTTTTATGTCCTTTGTTAAGGGTATTCTCTCCCCAACCAGATTTCACAAGCATTTCCATTCCATCCTTCCCAGCACTCACAGTTTCCACAGCTACAAACACCATTGCCTAGAAGAGAATGAATAAAGGGCAATTATCATAATTGAAATGTGCTACATTAAAATGTGTTTTATGGGAAGTAAAAAGCCATGCTAAAGTAGTTGCATTGTTCCTTTATTGTTCCCCTCACCCCTTTTTTTTTCTTTGGAAGGGAGCAATTACTGTTCCATTGCATTAAGAAGCCACCCCAAACCTACACTTCCAAAGCAGTAATAGCATTCTCTCAATAATTCCATCATCAGAACTGCAAATATTGTAATTATGCCACCATCATTTGTACCCAGGTGTTGAGGCTCAGTGTTCACACTGTACCTCCAGGTACAAGGAAAAACAAGATTACTTTTAACTATTATGCAGAAAGAAAAAGACATAAAAGAGTTACAAACAGAATAGCAATAAAAACATCGCTTTGAATATGAAAAACTTTAAACAAGTTCTCGGAAGTGCTATACAAATAAATAATATCTCAAACTCTCTATTAAATAGATAAAATATGTGTTGTCCCTATTTTGCAGTGAGGAAACATTAAGTGCTGAGACCCCTATTTTCATTTTACTTCAATATTTTTGACTTCTGGATGCTCAGCTTGAGACCTCTACAGCCTGGATGTCCAATGTAAGCTTCTCTTTCTACTGACTTTATGAAGATATGTGAATAACTGCTGCAGCTGAAGATAAGGCTCCTGTTGCCTCTATACTGGCTACTTGCCCCCAGAAAAGGACCCTTGCTAATAGGGCTAGCCAGTAGATACAATTTACTAGTGTCAGCCCTCCCACTCTTGCTCTAATCAGTTTGCAGATTTCCTCCACATCTAATAATTGCTCAGCAAAGACTTTCTAAAATTAAGATTTATAACAGGAAGCAGCCAGTGAGTTAATGTAGCAATTCCCATGTTGCTTCTTGTCACTAGATTTGTTATGAGGGTTTGTTGGCAGCCTGCCCATTTCTTTCCGCATCTGCCACCTGAACTCTCAGACAATGTTAAGGTGAAGCTGCTTTAATCACTAGACATCACATCATAAGAAAACCTGTCAGGTATTTCAGCCTCCCACTGAGAATCGTCTGATTGCCAGGTAGCTCTGTTAACCCACACAACTGTGCCTCTCACCTACCAAAGATTATCAGACAAGTGAACTTCATCTATGACTTAAATGTATTATACACATAGAAAGTCCAGTAAGAGAACAAAAGTTAAAGAAATCTCATGATCACAATGCTGACACTTATGTCCTTTTCCAAAAAGCAGTAACTTGTAGACTATTACAGTGAAAATTGTTGATGGATTTCATAGCTGGCTTACTTTTTTAAATTCATACTCCGGCTTTCAACTGTTGTTGTGAAACCTCAAGTTGATTATCACACTGCACAAAGAAACAATTATAGCAGGTTTAAATAACCAGTAAATGCACTTCCTCCATCACTGGAGAAAGAAGAAGCTGGGCTTTGTCTAACATAATTCCCATCAACACCGTTTGTTTCTTGGAGCAATTAAGTGATAGCCTGTACTGCACCTGTGCAAATGAGACCATCATGTTTGTCACAGTCTCTGTCATCGCATTCACAGAAATCGCCTGAAATGTACCATTCCTGTGGTGAACAGATGCACTTTCCACAGTGGCAGGAACCTGAAATCACAAAAATTATTACCCACAGTCAAAGAGCACTGGCATTTTCAGACTAGAAAATAACATCCCCAGACACACACGTGCACACATACACACGTGCACGTACTCACAAAATTGCTGCCTAAGTAGCTATTGCATAAAAGAAAATGATCAAGCTAAAAGCTTTTTGAATAAAAGGATTCTTTTGGGGTGAGCTATAATATGGTGGGACGTTACTACTAATGCTTTGATTCTGCTATTTCACTTAATCAAGACTCACATTTTGAAACTTTCCTTTGGTTTCAGAGACCTACAA
The DNA here is from genome assembly GCF_031877795.1 of Strix aluco. Lineage (NCBI taxonomy): Eukaryota > Metazoa > Chordata > Aves > Strigiformes > Strigidae > Strix > Strix aluco. Next base: position 77,314,937 of record NC_133932.1, read on the forward strand.
TCAGGGCTACTCTTCCCAGTAGCTGTTCTTTTTTTTTGACTCTAAAAGCTCAGATTGTCCCTGATAGACTGTTACTGAAATCGTAGGCAGGAAGAAAATGACCCTCCTCATCTAAAGCCTTTAGGGATGAGTCCACAAAAGAACAGAGGTACCTAAGATTAACATTTAGACCCCCAAAATCCTCATCACCACAAATGAAGCTGCTCCACCTCCCATGAATTACTAAATATTTGCTCTAGGTCAGAAATAGTTTGTGCACATAACAGCAGCTCAGCAGTTTGCTCATTCCTGCAGAGTACTGCAGTGCCCTTTGTTGGGATTAGCCACTCTCCTCCTCCTCAGGGATGGCATGTCGCACCCCCACAGGCAAAGGAGCAACTTTATGGTGACATTCAGGTGATGCCATAACCCACCGAGCACCAAAAACCTCCCTTTAAGGGAATATTCAGAGACATCCCTACCTTCAGGAGAAGGTTCATGGCTCTGAATCCTGGAAGGGAGAGTTGACCCCAGGCTATCATGTGTCAGGAAGCCTGAGACTGGTGTGAGAGAGGCTCTTCTGCAACTAGAAATACCACTGGCAGATGGTAATTCCTCCTGGCTGATCCCAACACCCAGCTGAAGAGAGTTGGCTTTCACAGAGCCGATCCTCAGCTGCCTGACCCTATACAGAGTTCAGACCCTTAACACCAAGGTGGGGCGCTTAGTAACTGCTGAGCAAAAATCGTTTTTTAGCCCTCAGAACTGGTTACAGCACAACTCAATACAAAAATCTCAGAACCCAAATAAATGGTAACAAAGAATTCACACATAGTTTTCAATTAAGGGAGCAGCAGTTTAAAAAAAGAAAAAAAAAAAAGTCACCAAAGAAGCTGTTGACCTTTGACAGAACTTGTTTATAAATGAGTTAGATGCTGTTGAAAATCCCACCTTCTTGCACTATTTCCACAATGATTACAGTACAAAGTCACCAATGTGTTTAATGCAGTATTAAAGAAAAATATATAGAAGAAAGCTTGGTTATGTCAGAACATAACCTACAGAGAATTCATGGGTTACTTAACAGGGCCTGAGCCAAAGTGTATAAAATGATGCTTTTCCATCTCTCCATTCCTTTCAGTGACTTCTGAATAAAATCCATAGTAAACATCTAAATATACATTTTTTTAAAAAATGTGGATCTGTCAATACCACCCAATTTTCCCTAGGTTCTTCCCATAAATACTGAAGTGTCCCTGATCACTGAAACTTAATTCTTTGAAACTTCAGAACAGCCTCAGCAGAGTACCTATTTTTTTAAATTAAAAATAAAAGTTACTTAGTGTGCATGGCAAGCTGACAAAAATTAACTCATTGCCTAATTTTAAAGAAATGCTGTTTTAACTTGTAACATATGGAACACGTAAATATATACAGGAAGAGCTAGTGATTGAAACATTTGGGGAGGGGAGTATTTGGTTAAGCATCTACCTTTTCCATGAGTTCTGAGTATTGTTTACGGAGTCATGGGCACAGAAAATACATTCCCTACAAGGATAAAAAATGCCACTGTATAAAGAGGCAGTGGAGGATAGCATACATATTGTATGGTTGCTGTATAAGAGATACACTAAGACATACTTGATAGCAATTTAAACTGAATGTCTCTGTTTATACAAACTACAAGGTACTGACAGCTGAAAATAATGATGAATAGTAAGCGAATTTTAGTGAAATTAAAGCAGTTAATAAGAGCGTGACACTGTAGGAAACCTGAAGTGATTCTGCATAAGCAAGCACTGATGCTGCTACTGATGGATGCCCACGATGTTTAAAGCTATTTTTCAGAGGATACAGCAAATTTAACACCAAGTCAACAAAGGTAGATCAGGCTCCATCATGTAAATTGTTAAGGAGAATGAATGTATCAAGTCTTTTCCCTGAACAGAACATGCTGCTCTGGGAGGCTCCTCAGTTTAATTAAAATGAGTCTAATGAGTTGCGGGGTGTTCCCTGGGATCCCGGCCAGTTCCTCTTGGATGGGATTTGGCTCATTACCTAGCCCGGGTCCTGCACCGTTACAGTAGCCATCTGCAGCCCTACATTTACTGCCAGGGAGGCAGCAGTGCGGTGGGTGTTGCTGTTTTCCTTGGGAAGAGCTTTTACTACAGGTGGCATAGTCAGTGAGCCAAGATTTTGAAAACAGCCTAGGAATGTGGATGTCCTGTCCAACTTCACTTATATTAACAGAGTCTAATTTTCTGAAAGTGTTCAGCAGTTATGTGCTGAAAACCAGGACTCCTTAGAGTCTATTAAATCCGACATACAGAAACTCAAGCTCCCTCAATCCATTACAGGGCTTGCATATCTTGACTAGGTTTGCACCAAAGATGGAATAAACACCATTACTGCACGGGTTCGAAATTCCCTTATGTTTGACTAGTAATGGTTACTTATTGCTCAATGTAATGGAACAAAAAGAACAGTTTGTCATTTTGGCCTCTGGATAGTGCCGGTCACAGTAGCTATGAACATTTTAAAGTATGGGTACTCAGAAAGACATGATTTCCAGATACATATTTAACATCAAGAGCAGCTTTGCCTATAAAAACCCAAACAAATAAACAGACAAACAAAAAAAGCTAAGCACAGAAACAAAAGTTACAAGTAAATTGACTGTATTTGCCTGTGATCCCCATCCTGCTCGGAGAAGAGATGGGAGACAGTGGTGTCCTTGGATGTTCACTGGCCACACACTTCTGGAAGTTATCTTACATAAGTATTTCTCTGCTTGGACAAGCACGTACATATGACCAGCTGTTCCCACAATAAAGCTGCTATAGCATCTAATTTGACACAGCTTTATTATGTTGACTGTCCTCAGGGCAACCTTCCATCACATTGGAAGCTTACATGTGCTTGATGGCTGAAGAAACTTTAAAAAGCCATCCCACCAGTGTTGCTGAATATGGACTTAAGGTCAGGTTTGTATTCCCATAGAAAGTAAATGGTGTTCAACAGTGCACTACTACATTAGAAAATCTGGGCCTTTGGAGCTGCCATTCATGCAGCCAGGTTTAAAAGCACTACCTGCCTGCAGCAAGTTACAACCTAGAGCAACTTTCAGGATGCTCCAGCCTACACCAGTGACCAGATCCCAAACCACCCCCTGGGCAGCATAGCCAGCAGATGGAAAAAAATCCTCAGTGTCTCTGCAAATTCCTGCCAGATTGCTCCCAAAGCCTCAGAGTAAATTGTAGCCTTGCTATACATGCTCAAAGCTAATTGTTCTCAGAGTAAGACCCACAGGCTGGAATAAATAGCTCTCAGCCATCCTAACAAAAAGGTAGCAGATAATACAAATATTTTAAAATTCAATGTCATTTTTCATGTTTATATTTATTTAGAATCTTATATAGTGCATTTTATTGATTTTAAGCATATTCACTCACCTTCATGGTTTATATAAAAAATTACAAGGAGACCAAGACTAAAAGAAGAAAAGTTAACTTCTGCAGTAAAACAGAGTTACTTAATTTCTCCAGTAACTCAGCATCCTCTTACACATACACTAATTTAAAGATAGCCACATCTTCTGGAAACAATAGCAGTTCGTCTTCCTCATTTTCTATGACATTGCAACAACTGGGGAAAAAAAATAAAATAAAATGGTGCAGTGGAGGAGAATTCTGGTAAGTGATAATACAGATGGAAGAAGGCCAGGCTGGAAACCCCTTTTAAAATTTCCTTTGCACTGAAATGAAAGTTACCAAAGGGACAACTGAAAATCTGTCTGATATAGAAGGGTCCTAACTGTTTTTTCCAGCTAGCAGCTTTCTTCCCTGTCTCTGCAAGGGATACAGGAACAGAGGAAATGGCACATTCAGTCTGGAGTGAGTGCATTCTAGACTCCAGCCAGTTCTACCACCCGTTTTTTGCCTATTCTCTTTCAGATATGTTATATACAAAACTAGACAGTTTGCACTACGGGGGAGCTAAAAAGCCCTCTTTCCGGTAATGCAATTTCCTAGCCTGAAAGACTGCAAGGTAAGAACCTCAGAGAACAATTTCAGATAATTATCAAGATTTTATAAATTTTATTCCTCCCTGTGGCCTTTTTTTATGGCTGGACTGAAGCTGATGCAATCACCTGAATAAAATTTAGTAAATGAGAGAGTTTGTGCGATTCTGTTGTGGGGGCTGCAGATGTCTTACCTTTCCTCTGCTGCTGTGTTGGGGAGAGGGATGATTAAGTATACCAAATGTTTCTGTTAAACACTCATCTCCACTTACTGTTGCCTCAGATACTACATTTGCCATCTTGCCCATTTCAGTGTTACTGCAGGTAGTGCCCCTCTCCCTCAAACTGGATGGAGCACTAACGGCTGGTGTATAATGCACGGCTGTTCAATGCAGACCATCAGATAAACGCATACAGGAAATTATATGCTATTAACAAATTGCATAGGAGAGTAATGCTCCTAAACATGTGTGGTGGGTGTTTGACAAAATGGATGTAAGTGCATTACGGAGCCAAATATAACATCCTTTTAATAATAGGTGCCTTTGAAAGAAAGGGTTACTAAACAACAACCCTCTGCCATGCACATTAGTCTTCCTGAACATGATCATTTTCCTCTGGTGGGGCACTGACATGGGGTAGCTCAGATGCCAGTTCTTACCCTTCCCCGAGCATAATATGCCATCCGCTGACTCGCAGAGACTTCTGCTCTCCTCCTCCGTCATGTTGCACTTCCTTGAATGCTGGCACAACTTTCCAAACCACCCGTCCTGGCAAATGCATCGGCCACATGAGCAAATACCATGGCCTGTAACAACACCAAGGTTGGTTATGAGCAAATCAAGCAGAAAGCAGTGACTACGGTCACAACTGAGATCATCTTCAGACCTCTGCAGTGTGAAGTGTATCCTATGGGATAGACAGACGGAGAGATGGACAGCAACAGCTTCCTGGCAGGGTGGCATTCTTCAGTTCTCTCATTCTTGTGTTAAACAGCGTGCCCTAGTGATGGGCAGAAAAGCATAGGCATGACTCCCCTCATCAGCTCAACTTTATAGGATGTTCCCTAGTCCACAGTGTACTGAGGACAGACACAACCCCTTTCCTCCCATGTCTTTAATCCTGCAGCCCAGTGCTGAAGTCTCACCTGCATATGCCATACTGTCACCTGAAGAAGCAGACCCCAGCACAGGGCTGAGAGCAGCACAGCACACAGCAGAACAGGCAAGAGAGAGAACAGTAGTGGGCAAGAACAGCCCACTACTGCTGCTTATCTGCTGCAGTGTATGGAGCTGCTGACGTGCAAAGCCTGGACTCAACATACTCTGCAATTACTGCAGATTAACTCATATAGTACAGGATGAAGATAAATCCCCCAGGTCTCATGCACTTGCTAAAATAGGTTGTATGGAAACCCAGCTGGCAGCCTGCAAAGAGTTCCTCTCATCACCCCAACAACATTCTGTTTCTCTTCTGCATCTCTTCTCCAGACATAGCTATCCCAGCTCAGCAGTTTAAAAGGTTTGGGACTTTCACTCCTCATATTTCCTGTAGTGAAATGCTGAGGGAGGAGCAGGAAGGAGGAACAGACCAAAGCATTCTCCAGAGCACATGCTTGTATGACCCCAAGGCAGGACTTTGAAGAAGAATGGGCAGGCTACCGTGGTGGGTTCTTTTCCATAGAGACACATAGATTTTAATTCCCAGATCAAGACAAGAAGCCTGAATGAGCAGGAAGATGGACGGGCAGAAGAATGATGCAGTTGTAAGGACATAGCAATCAAAAGACGATTAATAATAAGGAGGAAAAATAGAGGAAAATGAAAGGACAGAGAGAAAAGAGGAATAAGAAATAACAAAACAGAGGGCAAATGAAGAAGAATACACTGAAATGTTAGGGAAAGAAGGACAGGGAACGACAAGCGAGAGAAAGGTCAAAGAAATTGTAGAATGTGGGTCAATGATAGAGCCTAGAAGATATAATTGATGTTTTAAAAAAGGAATAAAAAAAAGATGAAATTAATTTTTGAGAATTATTTGTACAAAAATAATGAAAAAGGAAAATATGTTGAATAGTAAACTGAGTAGAAAATCTGGCCAGGAAGAAGGGAAAAGTGACAGCAAATGCAGAGAAGAATACAGAAATGGAAAATAGAAAAAAGAAGAAATATCTCCCAGCCAGAATTTCACTTTTCAACCTTGAATAATATTTCTGCAGCAGAGAAGAACGTTCCTCAGCTAATCAGTTTACTGGGGTTAAAAGAAGCAAATTATACATACCAGTGACTTTTGTCCTATCCTACCTGCTATGTAGGGCAAGACAGTGGAAACAAGGGGACTGAGATAATCTGGGAGCATGGGCTGGGAAGAAGGGCACAAGTAGTAGGAGTGTCTGGCAAAGCACTGAGTTGTAGGATGCAGAGAAGGAAACCAGCAACTTTGTTCTTCTGATTTTTGGACTCCTCATGGGGCAACAGTGCAACTTAACATTGTAAACCGGTGGTAGCACTGGTAGAAGCCCAAAGGAGAGATGAATCTTGTAGTTTGCTATAAGTGGAATTTCTTAATGTTTTACTGATGGCCAAATACTTTACTAATTTAAATTAGAAAATATTGGAAGCTCCAAAGTCTTGGAGATGTCAATTACAGTGATCTAAATGTTCAGAATAATTTTCATACTCCAGATTGTGTATTGATCTTTGGGTTTTTTGTCTTATTACCTATACAACTTTAAATGTTCAGTAACAATGACACAGTCTTATTATGACAGTATTCCTACCCACTTCTGCAAGTGACATTCAGCAATTACAAATTCACGTATATGTATTTAACATATGTCAAATATTACAAAATGATAACTAGCAACAATAGAAGCTTGATGCTACTTTAGCTTCTGTGTTACACTGGGAAACAAGAACAGCTATACCACAAACCAGAATAGAAGAGGTAGAAAACAAGGATATATAATTTCCCATATGCTCCTTCCAGGTGGACAGCATGCAGTTGTCTACATTAAGTTACTCCAGCTAAGCTTCTGTCAGAGTGTTTTTATCTGCCTTAACTTATTTTTAATTAGCAACATATAGATTAGATTTTAGAATAGCTCAACCACTCAAGAGCAGAATATACAACTGGATGTCAGTGTTGGAAAATTATTTGTGGAGATACAAATACTTGTACTCGTTTTAGCAGCAAATAATAAGAAATCCATGCTGATTTCACTGAGAAAATAGTTTTGTATCATTTTTCTTGTATAGTCATTTTGATTTACAGAATGCAGAGATGATCATGTCTGTAAAGCCTTTACACAAGTCAAATGAAAAGTTAATGAATAATCTATACATTTACAGCAGAGTTTTCAGTCTACTACATAAAATTTTGACATGCGTTTTTCTGAGCTGGCCATTCCTCTCCTCCTTTTTGCCATATAAATCCTCAAGATACAAGGATTATTTTGTCTCAAGTAATCCATTTTGCCAAAATAATATTTACTCCTAGCTGACATCACTTTGGGCAGCTGCAGCTCTTTGGATGCCTCATCCATCAGCGTGGTGAGTATGCAAGTGCTTAGCCCAGTGCTTGTTAACTCTGAGCTATCTTCTGTGTGTGCTAACCTGTGAAAAACTGCTTTACACGGTTTATTTGTGTGTGTCCTCCTTGTAGAGGCTCTTTGCCTTTGTCTGAAGATGTCCAAACCAGCTGACCAAAAGGAAGGCCCAAAACGTTATAAGCCACAGCTTTCGGTTGAATGTAATATTCAAATTACATTCAAAGTGTCCGAGTTTCATTCCAATGAATCCCAGACTCTCAAAATTACGAGCAAAAGCAAAAAGAAAAAGGTGCTGCTCTTGCTCATAAGTCCTTTTAGATCAGAACAAAATTCCCTCCATAGAGGAGAATAAAATTCAAGAATTCAGCAACCATAGAGCAAAGGGGAAAAGAAAAGTCTCTAATTGAAGGAGTCCAGCCCAACTGAATTAGCTAACATGATGAAATACTGATTTAACTGTTCAGATTAAGCAGATCTACTGGAAAGTGTTGGTCTGTCATCAATTCAGATTTAACATAAAATACTTAAAATCACAAACAAATTGCATATTGCAATGGTTGCGAGACTACAGATCTTAATTCATAAAAATCTATGCTAATGAGCATTTAAATATATAACAGTATGTCTTAAACATTAATCTCCAGTCAGAAAGAAAGACTGTGATGGGTGAGAGGCAAAGGAGAGAAAAAGATGATGTTAAAGATACTGTCACTTTGGTTAGAATTAACAATAAATCAAATAACTACAGGATTTAAATGTGAAATATGAATGCAGCAACAAAGAAAGCTGTGACGCATTACTAGCAGAGGTCCATTATAACCCAAATCAAGCCAAATCAGACTGGACACCAGGATGAATTATTTCATACCATGCCTGGAAATAAAACTCTGTGGTTGTGGAAAACTTCAGTTTAGGACTAACCATGTAACTGTTACCAGAGTTCCCAAAAAACTTGCATGATAATTTTCTGATACAAAAGGCACAACTACATGGGAATGTCAGCATGATGAAAAATGTGAAGTAATCATTGCAGAGAAAGCTGGTTCTTATTTATAGATTAACTTTATAACCAGATGATGTTCATGAAGGGCAAACTGAGGTCAGCCCTAAACAAAATTTGGCACCTCAGGAGAACAAGTTTTTCAAACTTATCATATCATATCGTATATCATATTTATTATATTTATTGTATTATGTCTATTATATATTTATTAGGTTTATATTTAATAACATCAATATTAACCAGAAAAGGAGGAAACAAATTTTCAGCTATAAAAATATTAATTCAACTGTCCTGTATGAAGAATTTTTCTTATAGCCCAACAACAATTTTCCACAGTAAGACAGAAGTCCACCCAGGTCTAATGGTGGAGAGACGATATGAGTTAGGAATGAAAAAGCTGTACAGCCAAAGAAAGATAGATGAAGTAGATAGCAACCAATATAAATGAGAAATTTAGCTGTGAATAAAATGGACATAATCAGGAAAAAAAAATCTATAACTGGATGAGAAATAAGGAGTTTTAAAAGTGTACTAGGAATATGAAAAATCTTAACATAATGCAGGATCCCTGATTTAGAACAAGACAGTAAACGAAACAAATATTTCTCTCTGTATTTAAATAGAAACAGGATTTTCTATTTTTTTATTACAGGACTATGATAAAGAACTCTCTATTATATTATTAACATAAGAGAATATTAAACAACATCTATTTGGGAGAAATATTTCTAAGTGAGCAGGCTTCATAAACCTGCCCAAATATGCTAAAAGAGTGGGTAAAAACATTATTGAATCACTGATTCTTATTTTTATTGAATACCAGGAGAATGCCATGAGACTGGAACAGTTGCAACAACTGCAGTTAGAGAAACTTAATATAAATGTGAAGCAAAATACTGATCGTCTATTATATTTTCGTAATAGGTTTCTTAGTATTGTCCAAGTCTAATAAAGGTGGACTGTGGCTCAGTTTCAGCAACACAACAGGCAGGCAGTTCAGTAAAACTTTCAGGTGAAACACTGCAATGAAAAGGGATAATACCGTCCTCATATGCATATACCAGGAGAAGGTGAGTAAGAACAGAAGTGAGTAGAAACATTTAGAGCATTGATGAGATGGACATTAAAGTCCTGCAACTCACTGTGATATCCACAGTTGAAGAGATTTTGAAAAACTTGGAAGAGTCCCAAAAAGTTCCAAAGAAAGAATTCAAAGGGCAGAGAAAATGGTTTGTTGAAAGACCTTCAAAGATCTATATCTGATTAGCCTATTGAAAAAAAAAAAAAAAAAAAAAAAAAAAAAAAAAAGGAGAAAAAAAAAAAGCTAAGAAGTTTTTTAGCAGGATCTGAACTACCTCCTTTGAAGGTACTAGAATGGGGATTCTCAAACTACCAGAGAAAGACAAAGCAAGAACCAGAGAGAAAAGCTGATACTGACAAATTCATTTGAGAAATTTCAAGTGATGTCGGCAGGGACTGCACATGTCTTAGATTCTTCAGAGCACGGCCTTCTCAGAGACAGGCTTTAGTTGCACACAGTACGCAGACATCAACATAGGGGAAGCATGGGTATAGTGTAGTGGCTCTTTGTAGCCTAATATATGAGGTTAAACATATAAGCCCCTTTTGGATTTGCAAATTAATATCTATTAATTAACTTAAATGTTGATGCATTAGCAATCCCTTTACTGCTCATTTCAACAGAAAGATTCAATTAAAATGTTTTTTACAAACCTAAATCATATGTTATGCTAACTGAAAAGCCAAACAAACTACATTCTCTGTGCTTCTATGTAAAGTGTCAACTTTCCATTCACCTGCACAAATGTCTGGGTGACCAAGACAGAAATCTGTAGTGCATTTAAAAGGAAAAGTTAGAAAAGTGAAAGTAGCTAAGTAAAACCAATTAATTTAATACAGAATATACCATGCACATGAAAAGCTATACTGGCTACATTAGTCATCCTTGTATCTAATTCAATACCTACTGATCCTTTTGAATTTATCTGTTGCTGCCCCTGGATGTGCCTCAGAGCTAGGATGAAGTAGTTAAGTGCAAGGACACAGGCATTGAATCATTAACTCTCCACCTAGTGTTGTCAAAATAAAACCCTAAATCATACTAGCTTTATGCCAGGTAGACTCTTGACTTCTTCACTACCTAATACAGTAATTTTCACTTTTTTTAGCACCAATTTTAACCAGTAAGCATGTGTTTGAACTTCTTTTTCCCAGAAGAATCAATTGCATTTTTCAATAACAAATACCATAATAAAAATTCTCTATTAAATAGTATAAAAATGTCTAGTGAATTCTGTAACAATTATTACGTATGTTCCTCAGCCAAAAGAACATGGTCCCTGCTCTGAAGACTTTTCAGTAGAAAAGATGAAAAACCTGTTGGGTCGGAAATAAACTATTATTTTAACATAACAGGAACCATAGAGAAATTACAGGTTCAATTCAGATGTCAATGTCCATTTGACATGCCCTAAGATATCAAGGACATCCTCATGATGGCGGCAACTATGCAGGCATCCCTGTGTCCTTGTGGACCAAGCTGGGGTCAGGCAAGAGTAGCCTTGGGCATCAGAAATCATATAAGGTGCCTAACCGGAGGCAACTGAAGACTTTGAAATTATGTCCCATGTAGTCTGAGAAGCCACAGTAAGAGTCAGTATTTGCATTCCTATTGCTGAATTTTCTGACCAGTCAGTGCCAAAAGCTGTCTTCGGCTGGGAGGTAGGCTGGTATTATTTCTCTCTCCTAATTTGCATTTTAGGTATATCAGAGAGTTCCATAAATGTCCTATATACTTCTATTTCTGTAAAGCAACATTAGTGCAAGGAATGAGGAGATTGTCTGACAGCAACTGAACCATAATATTAATACTTAACTTTGCTTAATGAAGCATATCATTAATCATAACTCTCTCATTTTTATTGTTATGGTCTTATTGGTCCTCATAAGAACATCCTATCTGAAAATATCATGTTTCTGCTTCACTGAACAGATGACAAAAATAAATGTCATTCATGATTTCTGCAGTATGGACCTAGAACTTTCATAAAAAAGAATTCACAGTTTCTGTTCTATATATTTATCATATGATAACACATAGTTATATTCAAAAAAAGAAAGAAAGGCAGTATTCCTCTGAATCAAATTACTTAGTCTGGCTGGATAGTAATGAAAATTTTACAATCAAAGGAGCATGGCAATTAGGGGCAAGTTATACCAGCCTTCTGAGAGGCAGCATTTCCATTGTACATCCTGGTGATGACTATGTGATCCTAGAATCCTTCACAAGTTGTAAGAATGTGATGTGGAAGCTTCTGTGTCTGTTGTAAAAGCTTAAAACGTCGGAAAGTTGAGAATTGTGGCTTTAAGTATATATATGCCTTATAAACCACAGCTTTTCCCTTGTTCACTGCCAATACATAGAGGCTTATATTGAAAATCTTAAGACTGGTGTGAATGACGTATGAGTGGAAATGTGTAGGTAAGCACCGGAAGAAACACCAGAATGACGTTAAAAACATGACCTATATTGATAACCAACAACACATTCACAGCAGTAAAACTGAGGAAGGTATTATTTTGTCAAAATCGGGTCTGCACTCTCATAAAACAATGGTATGGTGACTTTCATGACGACCTGTCAGCAGAAGACTCTGTGCTTAAGAACAAAGGATGTCAACGCAGACACAGCACATAACTTGTGTCGTTCCTTTCCCTGTGAACCCAACAAGAACACCATTGTCCTATTAATGTAAAAAATGAGGAAGCACAGACAACAGGCACCAGACTTGCCTGAAACTTACAGAGATGTAAGTAAGAAAATCATGAGGCAAAAGGATCATCCTAACTGTGGGGTCCTAAATGATATAAAAAGTGTGTCTAAAAACCAGTTTGTTGTCAGTCAAGATGAAATAAAAAGACCTACTGAGAACTTGGTGGAAGGTGTCTCTTGTCCATCTTCAGTGTCACTCAGAAGCGGTCCTGACCGAACTACGAAATTACAGACACTTTGATCCTTGTATGTGGGTGTGAGAATGTAAGTGAATAAAATCAGTGATAGAATGTGTCTGAGTCGTGAAAATTAATTTACTTGGGGATTTTACAAAAAAAATATTAACTTCCCCACCCATAAAGTCTCATGTAGAGTTTTTGCTGTACTGGTTTCCTACAGTTAGAGGGAGATTGGTATGAAGGCAGACCAGAGTAAGGAGGGAAATATTAATTACCTCAGCATTTCCTCCAAGAATAAATCAGCTCCTCCAGCTTTTACAAGCACTTATACTACAACCAGAATCTCGAAGTAATAAGAACTAATGCCTTTTACCAAAAGGCATTGGTATAAACAAACAAAAAAGATAGTTGCATTTACTCTTTGATGTGACATGACATTACACAAATGAATTCCCTACAGTGTTAGGATTATATATTGATGTGCTGTGGTGAAAACAAATAGTTAAAAAGTCACCAAGGCAAATTTACTCGCTTGAAAATAAACAAATCAGACTTCTCAAAGTATTCTATTGTCACCAGTCAAAGTACTGGCTTACTGGGATGACCAGGGCTTAGTTCTTTCTTAGTGTTGAGGACAGTGCAAACATCCATGACTAAATATTAAAAGGTCTCATCAAAGCTGATTATCTAATCGGTGGTCCACTATATGAAGCACAGACTGAAAGACTGACATAAAACATAATGGGAGCATCCCTAGAAATATGTAATGGCCTTGCTATGAGTTACCTGTTATGAGTTTCATCCTTTGCTAGTGGTCCTAATGACGAACTTGTGTGGAGCTTCAACCAATTTTTTACTATTTTTATGTTGGGGTTTTTTTATTGTAGTTTTTAAGCAGCATAATCCTGCACCAACCAGTAGCATGCAGAGGACCCAAATGGACTTCCCTTTTATTCCTTCAATGGTTGCTACTTTGCTGTGACAAGAACTCACAGCTAGGGCCAATAATGGTCCAGAGAACAAATCAAAATGAATGGAGTTAAGAGAGTTATCAAATCAATTTCAAATTGATTTTTACTGTTGTTCTGAATTTTTGTTGCCTGCCTGTCCTCAATCCTGCAAGAGAACAGAACATAATGGACAACAGTCAATCCAGTGAGGTGGAGCAGCCAGTGATGACATCACTGAAAAACACGACTGGACACAGTAAGGGAACAAATAACACTTGAAAGCTCAGGACATATCTGCAACTAGCAGCACAGCTATAACCTCAGAGGACAGAGAAAAGTATCTCTCACCAGGATACAGAATAAGTAAATATCAGGCCTGGTGTACATCATTGGCATAGCCATGCCAAGAAAGAACTTGTGCTGGCAAACCTGTGATTCTCCAGTCATGCATGTGCACCAGGAACACTTAACTTGAACATGAAAGACTCAAAGAACCAAGTAAAGACAAAGAAAACATGATGTTAAATATTGCTGTGGATCAACACTGCAATACACCTGGGCAAATCTTACATCATTGAAAAAAACTGAACTGTAGGGAATAGGCCTTTAGATAGAATATATCTATCTCAAAAAGGGCGCATGAGACGCCTCCTCCAGCCGTAGCATATTAAGTCTCTGTGCAGAGGAACAGACAAAGGAAAAGGAATACAAAGGAAGGACCTGTCAAGCAGGTCAAAGGAGGTGAGTCTCCTCATCTTCTCCACTCTCATGAGACCCCACCTGGAGTACTGCCTCCAGTTCTGGGGTCCTCAGTACAAGACAGACATGGACCTGCTAGAGTGGGTCCATAGAAGGGCCACAAAAATGGTCAGAGGGCTGGAACACCTTTCCTGTAAAGAAAGGCTGAGAGAGTTGGGATTGTTCAGCCTGGAGAAGAGAAAGCTCTGGGGAGACGTTATTGCAGCCTTTCAATATAATAAAGGGGGCTTATAAGAAAGGCAGAGAGAGACTTTTCACCAAGGCCTGTAGTGATAGAAAAAGGAGCAATGGTTTTAAACTGAAAGAGGGTAGGTTTAGCCTGGACATAAGGAGGACATTTTTTATGATGAGGGTGGTGAGACACTGGAACAGGTTGCCCAGAGAGGTTGTGGATGCCCCCTCCCTGGAAGTGTTCAAGGCCAGGTTGGACGAGGCTTTGAGCAACTTGGTCTAGTGGAAGGTGTCCCTGACCATGGCAGGGGGGTTGGAACTAGATGATCTTTAAAGGTCCCTTCCAACCCAAACCATTCTATGATTTTATGATTCTATGAATCCATTTCTAATAGCAGAGTGCTGTAGAATGTATGCCAAGTTCTCCTGCAACCTCTGTCTTTGTGGAGACGTAATGTCTCTATCCCTGGTACTGCAATGATGGACAGCTGAATTTTTAAGTGAATGACTCACTACAGTCATGCAGAAACATGGTAATAGGGTCTCACTCAGTTGTACCCTAATTTATCATATCTTTTGCCTCATGTCTTTCTACTGTCACATGGACAGCTGGTCTGGAAAGCAGGCTATTAATCAGTCTCCGCTGGTCAGAGGAGGCCAGTAACAATTCTTATTCAAATCCTTTAGGTTGTCATTCACATTTCTTATTTCAGCATGTATTTAATCTGAAAACACTGGTCTTCCTTCCTTGTGCTTACAGGCACTCAGTGCTCACTGTCAGACCCTGCACATTCACGGAGTCCATTTTACAATTATGTGAAGCCAACATTACTAGCAAGGGCTTGTGTCCTGACAGTGATTGCCTAGGTAGCAGCAGTGGTAGAAAAATAATAACGAAAAGAGAGGAAGGAAAGAGGAAGGAATAAGCAGTTCAGCAAGAGGTGTCAAGAGGTTCAGGTTGAGATAGAAGCGTGGACAAGCCCAAGAGGAAGAGAGAGACATGTATGTGTATTAGTGCAAAATTAATAAGTGAAGTTCTGTGAGCAGGCAAGTTGCAAAAAAGAGAGAAAATAAGGTTACAATTGGTAGAATCTCCTAAAAAGGGAGATATGTGAAATATTGTGTATCAAAGGAAACATTCAAAATCTTATCAGGATAGAAAGTGATAGCCAAGCAAAACATCTGATAGTTACTAAAGAGTAGGGATGAAACTATCAGTAATATCAGAGGCTATTGAGGATCTGGAACGGATAACAATGACAAAAATTCCTACAATTGGTCAGAAACTGGGAGAAGAGACATTTCAATGAAAACGTTGTTGGAAGCCACAGTGAAAGATGAAGTCACAGAAAATTTGTAAGTAAATGGCTCATATTATGAGTTTGAAGGTGAGGGGAATTCACTCGCTAAATGGTGAGTGAACAGAAAGATGCAATTGATGGGGACTCTCTGAAGATAAACGTTCCTGTACTTAGTAGTTATACCTAAATAGGTGCTGCCTTAAGTTATTGGGGGGGGAGCCTCTTGAGGTGGGTGGATCAGAAGTACAGATGGACACTGGATGGTCAAAGAAAATAAGGTTTCATGATCTGCCAGTGGTAAAAAAAGAAGGAAAAAAAAAGGGGAAAGAGAGGGAGAGAGAGGGGAAATGAGGGAAGGAGCCACTTCAGAGCTCCAGCAGCCAAGAGAAGGAAAAGTGGTGTATGGAAGAGAACTGCATGATTAGTAAGACATCTATGTTAATTTGAATCTCAGCACACTTCACATGGAAGAGCCAGACAAGTGCCAACAAAGAAACAGTTCTGTGGCATGAGAACAGAAACAGAGGAAAGGGAAAACAGTTCTTGGCTGTAAAAGAACAAAAACGGATGGAATCATGCAATAGTAATAACATAGGAAACCACTTCAAGGAGTAAACTAGAACCAAATCTAGAATAATCTAAAAATATCTCAAATTATATTTAGAATAGACAGAACAAGAAATAAAATAACAAGAATATGAAAAAATAATCTGCCAATTACTTACCACTGGAATCCCAACAGATCTACTATAGAAATCCAATAGTTTTTAGAGGACAGTATTAGTAGTAGCATGACTTCTAACTGGGAAGACTAAAACTCTACAGACTAGCTTCACCTCACCAAGCTCTAACAGCTGTGAATGAGCAAAGATGCTCTAGTCTCCCTTGCACTTCAATGGTCAGCTCAGATTTTAGTGGATTTAATCATCACCTTATGCCATGCTTCCTCCTCTTTTACTTACAAGAAAGCCCAGGACAACAGGATTTCTGATTTGGCACTTATTCTGTGATTTTGGGGAAAGAATTAAGAATGAGCTCAACTCCCAGGGTGGGCCTTATGAAGTCCTGTCAACAGATGCTGTGCAGTGCAATTTCAAATAGGGCAGAGTCACTTGAATTTTCCCATATAATTCCTTTCACCTGCAGGGAATCATTAGTAACTAAACTAGCAGTTTGAATAAAAGTGGAAAAGTTGAGCTTGAGACTACATAAGTTCATGAGCTGAGTTTCCTTTCTATTTATTGTTTCAAAATTAGGAAAATAAGCTTAAAGCATATGGTTTTAAAATCAACTAATTAATTCCTGCCATTCTCTGGACAAAGCTATTTAGACTAAAGGAGAGAGTTTATTTGGGTAATAGTGTGACCTAGAGTGCCTCCTGCACAGTAAAAACTTGGACACAGGCTCAGGTGTTGAGGTGATTATTCATTTAAATGTGAGGTGCTCTAGCCAGCAACAAAAATTAAAATTATCACTGTATCCTTCCTAATAAGGTAGAATGGAATTTTGTCTATAATTTCCAAAATGTGAAATATAATTAGCAATATTAACATTAAAGCATTGTCATCAAATTATGTAAAACATGAATGACATAAACAGAAGACATATTTTTAACCATGGAAGATGAATTTTGGTTCCCAACTACTTAATTTATAACAAATATGACCCAGTTTTTTAGTGCTTTTATCTGCTTTTATGTGCTTTATACAAAATTAAATTTCAAATTATTCTTTAGCTACACATTCATATTATTGAAGTACACTAAATATTATAAACTATTATTATGGCTGGTTAGGCATTCAAACTAGAATTTTCCATATATGCCTACATTCTGCATGGCAGACACCTTGAAGAAATATTCCCTGTAATTAGAATTTTTATGGACACAAGGATTATGAAGAAATATGCTTTTTTCTTACATAGATATAAGGAATATAATAAAATGTGTCATTGTTCATACAAACTACTTTGTTAATATTAATAATCAAAGAGTCATTTTAAATATAAAGCTAATAAGATCTAGAAAGAGGGTATTCAGGACAGATACTACTCACCTGTTTTTAAAATACCATATGGTATGCATGCATTACATATCTAAAACTAACTTGAAATACTGCTTAACACCAACATACATTACTGAAAAAACCAAAAAAGTGAGGTTTTCACTGTCAATATTAAAATGAATCATCTGCATGTAAAATTACTATGACAATGTATCTCAAGCATTTTAGATTCTTTTATAATTTTACTACTTCTTTAGAAAACAGACATATCAGTGTCAGCAAATATGAAATATTCAAAAGTACTGCAAGCTATTATTACCTTTAGGTAAAATACAACATTCTCAGTAAAACATCAACTGTACTAAACACAAAGCAAAATTACCTAATTTTTCAGGTTTTCTTTTAAGTGTTCATATTCTTTAACGAACACTGATGGAATTTGGGGTATACTACAGCACTTACATTTATGCTATTAGGTGTATTTAATCTACTTCACTGTTAGTGTTTCTGAAGTTTTAAAATAAATATCCACTAACATATCCAATATTTATAGAGCTTGTTTCTTACAAGAATCTATAATATATTATAATTAATCAATTATGTCATCAGTCTGTAGCGACATTATGTTATAAAATCAGGGGGAACAGAAAGTTATAAGCTGTCAAGATATTATATTATATTATATTATATTATATTATATTATATTATATTATATTATATTATATTATATTATATTATATTATATTATATTATATTATATTATATTATATTATATTATATTATATTATATATTAACATATACCCCCACAGACATTGCCGTCCATATTTTCACACTGTCGATCATCGCATTCACAGTTTTTGCCATGAACTCTGTTGTCTCCTGGAGGGAAACAAGTGCATTGGCCACATTCACATCTCCCTGTAAGAATAAACAATAATTAGAGACATGATTTCAGTAAAGTAAAATAGATGAAATAAAAAATAAAACTTATTCTACAGCCTACCCCCCAAAGACAAACTACCAGCCACTGTATTAATTAAAGTATGCACAAAAACACTATTAAAAAGAACCAACACAGAACTGTCCCTCCTCCATGGCAACCAGAGCGAAGTGTATCACTGTTATATCTTGGTGGAAACAGCAACAATAAGCAATCATTGGCATTGTATGTTTTTCATATCTCAACTTTGCATAACAGAGCTATGGCACATGCTTAACTGCATGATTAACCTCTATAATTAATCTAAAATATTTAACACATACCTCAGAAACTCCAAAATGAATGTGATTAGAATTAAATAGTCTGTGCACAGGGCTATCTAAGATACTTTCTATTCATGTACAGACGTCTTCAAATACTCTGTCAGGCATTTGGAAAGCAAAAATCCCTATAATTTCTCTAGCCTAGACCCGAGGAAATAGAAATCAAAAGCACAACCTCTGTCAGTCATCCTTTCCATCAGCCTGTTCACAGGAGAACACCCCAGAGCTAAGATCAAGGACAGCCTTACATTGCACACATATGAGATAAACTCAGTTCAGGGTAACACTGGTTTTGTTATTTCCTAACTTGTAAGAGTTTGCCTCCACATTTTTTAAATTGTTTTAATGACACTACTGTGAGAATGCTCTAAATATGACACAAACCATTGATCAAGGTAATACATTTGATGGGCTTGGGAAAGGATATTGTGTGTAAAAAAAAGGGCCACCAGATACATGGATTAGGACACAGAAAAGCCTGTTCCTCTTGATCTAATTTAATCACAGCATCAGTGAGGCTCAACCTGGTCCTGGATACTGCTCTACTGACTGCAGAACCCCAATTTACAGTAGGAGAAAGCAAAAAAATTCGCCAAGTTCATTATGTAACCAAACAGTTCAGCATGTGCAACATTTTTTCACCATTTGATGAAATATTTTGCTGAATGGGAAAGGACTGTTAAGGAGAACCTTAGTGGGGCTTTTCTAACTAGGTTTGTGACAATAAAACCTTTTAGGTCAACATACTGCCAGATCATTCTTAATCTTTTTTTTTTTTTTTTTTAATTTCTAACCTAAATCTGTTACATTTGTTTTTCAAAAAAAAACCCAGTCTAATTAAGTTGGAGTAGGGGAAATCTTATTACTGATGGAAAAAATTTATAGCTGCCATACTCTTCATCTTCCCAAGCATCAATGTACATTGCACATGACATTCTGTACGTCAGGAATCAATCTAGAAGGACATTTTATGATCAACTTAAAGTGCAAGTATCTTAAAGAAGACATGCTGATAGAGAGAATTAACAGCAAATACTTCATGATACCTTTATAATACACAGTGTTAAAACTATGTCGCATTGGCAATTACATGAGGCTATTGGTTCCAGAAAGAAACTTAGAGGAAGCGCATCTACCACCTCACGAAATATAGTTGTATTTGGTAATCAGGTCAACATTTAAGATATCATTGTCTACAGAATGATTGATGTCATCTGCCTGCATTCTCTAAACTATAATTATTTGCCAAGGACAGCTATATTAGAAACTGGAAAAAAAATCATTCCTTAGTACTTAAATATACAGAGATTTTTAATTAGTCCAACTTGTAACTATTTAGGGCTTTCACAGTCTCTTTTTATGCATCCACCTTAAACAACCTGGCTACTTTTACAAAATTGTCACATCACAGTGTCCCAAAGCACAGTCACCCGTAGACAGATAGGTACCCGATGAACAGGACCCATCTGTTGTGAAGACTCTCTAAAATAAACAAAAGAACCATCTTTAACAGTGGTATTCTGGCCAGCTAATGCTATAATAAGGAAGATGCCTGAAGGACAATGAAATCAGTTTAAGCAAGTTGCTTTGAAGAGAGGAGTCAGCAGAGATGGAAAATCCTCCAGAGAGACGAGCAAAGGAAGGTTCTGTAATGAGGCTCCTGCATGTTCTGTAATTAAGCACTGCCTTCTGTAATGCTTAATTTAATAAGTCAGAATGACCTGAGAGCCTAGTGGCTGGGCACTTGCACTGGAATGGGAACAGGTTCCTCTCAGTTCCTGCTGCAATTAGTATTTATTCATTTTAGTTAATGTGCAACAGTTTCACCAGGGGAAAAAAAAAAAAGAAAAAGAAAAAAAAAAAAGGGAGGAATATCCCATCCCTAGGCAGATAGGGTATATTTTTGTCATGTAAGAGATACAAGCTCAGGTTGTCTACTCAAAATCAAGCACAAAGGCGATTTAGGCGCTTCTCAATCTTCTCAGCTAATGAATAAAACACCAACACATACATTCAAAAAGCCCAAATTCCTTGTTGATATCTGTGCCTCATATTTTATTTTGGTGTTAAGTTCAGGGTACGATTTAGATCATCTGACTGTGGACCTCAGCAGAACTGAAAGTGTCTTGAAAATGGATAGAAACCTCAGTCAGTAAGTGCTCTGGAAAAGGATTTCTCTGAGCTGTTTCTTTACTTTTAAATATGCAAAGATACAGTTGTAGTAGTTTAGTACACTGCTGCTGAAATTGATACTCATATTATTAGTTCATCATTCCTTTTCTTTTACAAATGTGACAAAATCAGCACCATGAATATGAGAAGTGAATTTAGTGGTGGCACTAAATAATTGCAACTTCGTACTGACTTTAAAAGTATATTTTACCCCCAAAAGTACTGAGATTTGGGTTAGATTATGTAAAGTGGGCTCAATCTGTGGAGATAATTTAACAGTGAATTAAAGTCCTATTGCTTCTGAACAGCTAATTACATAGGATGTAGTAAATGTAAACGTCAAAGGCTCAGTTTATCACCATATAGATAAACACAAAAAATAATAGCATTCTGCAGCAGTAAATGTCAGATTGCTTTTCTGGGAAAAACAGGATAAGATATTTGCAGGGTAAACTTGCTTCAGCCATACTACCACTTTGCCAGATGTATCTGCTACTGAAATAACAGAAGCCACACCTTATTCTGTGACCTTCTTCTCTTAGTTATTGTGCTAAAATACTTACCATACAAATTCAGTCATTCAAAAGTAAGTTGAAGCTCACATTATACTGAAAAGGGATCAGCACTTTACTAAACATACTCTTTCTTTGTCTAGAATAATAGGTTTACCATAGCAACCTGATTATAGAGAGAAAGCTACTGCCAAACACATCCTAAATTCTCTTTAAATTCCAGGGCATAGAGAAACAATTAAACACAGGAGGACTATAATATTCTGCACTTTTCTCAACTGTCTGTGCAAGAGCTACACTTTATAAGTAAAAAGAAACAAGTTCACCTCAGACATTTTATAGCAAGTGGCTTCCTCTCCTCCTTGCTAAACAGGGAGAGTAAATTTCATTGTCTAATGACTTCAGAAGAAGGAAGCTTTATGATGGAGGTTGCATTAGCTATTAGCATTGAAAAGCTTAACCTACTTATCGCAATGCAAGATTCCAGAAACAGAATAATTATACAAGACATTTATTTGTCTACAGTCTTAATATTTCCTTGCACTCTTTCCTCCCATTGAAGTCAATAGGAGTATTAACTTATTACTGATAATTGTTATTACTTGAAGACTGAAAAAAGATCAGCTTAGGCTGGGTTTTCTTGTTTTTAAAGGGAATTAAAGTATCTCATTAAAACACATAAGTTTGTTAGATAACTGACTAGAATTCTAAAAATCTGTGCCTTAAGCATTTAGCTTTTGAGTTTATTCAGCACTTACTATACCATTTTTTTATTCCTCTTGTCCAACATTTATGAAAGCATAACTAAAGTAAACAGTTCCCTGCACTTATATTAAACCTGCTCCCATGCAAATCGCTGTGACCATTAGCTGCATGGATTCAAGCTGACTGAAAGTCTCTTTCATACAGGTAATTTTCATTTTAAAACACTCTGGTAGAAGTATATAATTTGTGTAATAAAACATTTTTTCCCTGCTATTACCAGCAAAAATATCAGGAAGAAACAGTAATAGCTTTCAATGTAAAAATAAACACTGAATATAATAAGAGGTACTTCATTGTCTTTTCCTGTCTGTAACTCTACAACATATTCTTCTGTGCATGGTGCTGAATTTTTATCTTCTAAATGAAAACAAATAAAGTAAGTAATTTCTTAACTGTTTATTTTTGTTTGTTTTTTTAATCTGTAAGGAATACAGCACCAAATTGCACTGACTTTGTGGTAAAAGCAAACCAGGTTCATTGGTACTTCTGACAGACAGTGTTCCAGGCTAGTGATAAATAGAAGGGAATATGCCTTTAGGAAGGACTTTTCTGCCCCATGGCTGTCCCAGGCTTAACATTTGAAAGCATTACCTATCAGAAATTGCAATTTCTTTGTTATCAAGCAAATCAGGCAACCTGAGCACATACAGTAAAGCTGCTGTGTCTTTCTGACAGCAGAACCCATTTCATGCTGGATGGGAACAGATGATCTAAAATGATGTTCAGAAATGGTAAATCAGGGAAGTGGGATGGGAAGATTTGTACTGAAGATCACAAAGTTTCAGGGGACATAGTGGGTGGGGGGAAGCAGATGTGACTTAAGGAAGTAATAGATAGGATGTAGCAGCTTCAGGTAAGGAAAATGAAAATTCACTGAGTGGTGGAGGGAAGAAAGACCAGTAAAGGAAATAAATAGTACCACAAAATGGGCAAACAAAATGCAGCACTTGCCAAAAATAGGGTGGACAATCACATCATGCCTTGCTCAGTCTGAGGCGTTAAGAGCAGTGCAATCCAGCTGAGCTTGATCAATGTGGAGAAATTTATAGACTCAAACAGAAAACAACTAAAGACTTCTCAGTGGGCACACATAGGGTTTTTTTGTGCCTGTCCTATTCCCAAAATGTCCTGGAATGACTTCCCACACCTAGAATGGCTTCTCATTTAAAAAAGAAAAAAAAAAAAAAAAAAGTCAAAATATTGTACTGACTAGACAAGAAGTAATTCTGCCTTATACATGAAGTGATTCCCAGCTTTTAAAATGCTGGTTATTCTTAGACCTGGTTGGTTGGATGGTTTAAGAGGTGCCAGAAAAACTTGGAAGCATTTTTAATATGTGCAAAAGTATCCTTGGAACCTCTTTAAACACTTGAATATGTAGCTGATCTCACACAAACTGAAAATCTCGGGATTAGTTTCTTACAAGGATTTTGGGCAAGCAAGAGCAATGTTCTACTTGTAATATATGAACAATGTCATCTGCAACCTCTAGTTAAGTTGGGAGAAAAAAATAAGTTTTCCCCTTCTAAAAAAGCTTTATGAACTTAGTACAGTTCTGTTTGTCTCCAATGCTCCAACATGTCTGAAG
Source organism: Strix aluco (assembly GCF_031877795.1). Classification (NCBI taxonomy): domain Eukaryota; kingdom Metazoa; phylum Chordata; class Aves; order Strigiformes; family Strigidae; genus Strix; species Strix aluco. Next base: position 77,338,947 of record NC_133932.1, read on the forward strand.
TTTTGTGACAAAACAGCTAGATAGGCCAGCATAACTGGTGCTACCTCTTTAGCAAAAGGAGTTCAACATCTACATGAACAAATCCATTCTGCTGGAGCTTTCTGCACTGTAGTGCTATTTTACCATCTCAGAAAAATGAAGACTATGCAAGCACTTAAAAGCAGTTTGTCCTCTGTACAGAGTGCTCAGCTGTCACTGCAGAGTGAGGAAGGTGCACTGTGCTGCTCATCACAACCTGACGACCTTTATCACAGGTAGCAATGTCAGTTCATTCCTGGTGAGCGGCACAGTGACACGAACAGAGGTGTACATGAGATGTATCCATAGTGTGGCATCCTGGCTCTGCTGTGCTCTGCACCTCATGAGCCTTTGCAGGAAAGACAGAAAGCCAACAGACCAGGAGAGGACATCTTGTACAGCAATTTCCTCACATTTGAACCATTAGATGGGCATATTGATGGTTTTGTATTTTAACTGAAGCTACAAGAACCACAAAGGATTTCTTTTCTTAGTGTGCACAGGATTGCTCTATTAGACTGTTGGGGGTTTGGGATAGAGGGCTTGGTTTTGTGGAGATCTTCTGGTGAAAATTGGGTGTTCCACACCAGGTTCAAGCAACAAGCACTTTTTTTTCTGCAGTATATTGTGAAAAATAAAATTGTGCATTTATTTCTTCATACAGAAGAAAAATGGGCTGCAACTATTACAAGAACAACTAATTGTTTGGATTTGGGTTGGGAACTAACTTTCTATTTCTAAATCAATACACAGAAAACAAACATGCCTTAAGTCTACTCATAAAAAGAGATTATTTGCAGCATGACTGACCCAAGACCTCAGCTAAACATATAAAACACATAAAAGCCCCAGAGAAGAGCTTAGCTGAATCATACAGACATAAAATGAAATGAAAATTGCTTTAATAAATCTAATTTCCAAACTTCAGATTTTTGAACTACTTTTTTTCAATAATTTTGTACACTGAAGCAAACTTTTATCATCAAGCTCTGAGATTTTTATTTAAATAGCACCAACAGTAGCTAAAGCATGTAATTGGGTTAAATATCTCTGTTTTCCTTAGTCTTACTAGGCACCTCTCAACTGCAATAACTGCATCAGCTACTACATTAGTACTATCAGCGAGGCTGAAGTAACTGCAAACAACTAACCATTATCATATAAATATATCACACAGAAGACTTGCATCCATAACTGCTAACTTTTTGTTCCAGGTTGCATCATCTCACCTTAGGCCCATATGTGGCTTCAAAGGCCAGGATACTTTCAATAATTGCTTATGTTGATACACCTGGTTTTATTTTAATTTCCATATCGTGCTTGGAAAACATACTCCAAATCTGTGTTAAGTGCTCAGTGACACTGGGCCATCCAGTGCTACATGGAACATCATGGTCCCAAGTGAAAGGGCTGGGAATGGGTTGAAAGGCTCACATGGTGTGTGCAATGCAGGGAGTGTCACAGTGGCTCTAGGGACTTTGCTGTGTACAGCTTCTCTTACCCTTTTCCTTTAGGAGAAAGTACCTAAAGTCCCATGTCTGCTCATAACTTACACTGTCTTGCAGTGGCTGTTGGTATAAAAATTTGGCCTAAGGAAAACAGCAGAAATTCACAAATTAAGAAATTCTTTTGTTAAAGCTGCCCGAGACTTTCCACTATCATGTGTATGTTTTTTGAAGTTGTTCATTAGTAGAGAGTAACAAGCTGTCCTTCATATAATAATGTGTGTGTGTTTTTCCTCAGACAGAAAATGTATGCTTCTTTTAATTGTTTAAAAGTTGAATTGCTTTATAATGTAAAAGACTATTAAAAAAGTTTTTTCTTATTAACTTAGTTTTTCCTTAAGGGAGGAAAAAAAAAAAAACCAAACCACAACACAGAAAACAAATATCCCTAAAACAAAAACCCTGGAGAAATAAAAGATATGTTACCCAAACAACAGAACTCTCACAACACTGGAAGCAACTGAATACCCAGGATTGTAAAAGCAAGCGTTATGCAAGAGCAATTGCAAATGGCTGAGACTTGCCCTCCGCTTTAGTACACACAGCATGTATGACTGGAAGCCTAATTGCACAGTTGGCATATGGCATCTGAAGTAAATGCTCTTCCTTTGTGACAGCCTAATAGTGAAATACTTCTTTAGATAAATCCACTCAACAGCACCACTTTACAGATTTAGCATCAGATAGTCTTTTACAGCTCTTGCTGATCAGCACTAGTGATTTGTACCTTCTTTTCCATGTTGCTTTTCTTTTCCTCTTTTTTTTTTTTCTCCTCCCTCTCTTTAAACATTTAGGTAAGAAGCATTACTGTGTTGCTAGTTTCCTTTTCAGATTGTTAACTTGTTGACATCTGCTATCATCATCAAGCCGGCATGTCTCCTCCATCTGCCTCCTCTCAGAAGCAGTGCTTTGAGGATACACTCCTTGAAGGCTGCTATTGTGTCTCTGCACAGCCAACACAGAATTTCTAGAGGAGTTCTAGAAGAGGAGATGTCGAGAACACCCCTGCCCCCTTTGCAAGAGCAAGATTGTAGCTGTATGCCTCACTTTTCCTGGTGACATCTTCATCAGGTCTCCCATTGGGGGCATGCCCTTGACAATTCACTCACTATATTAAGGGGACAAGTAGGACTACGAAGGCAATTACTTCTCTGTTCAAAAGAAATGTGATAGTCAATGTCACCCCACAAAGGAGATATGTGTGAAGAAGACAAGAAAGAAGGTGGCAAAATGCTTTCTAAAGAATGTGTAGTTAAGGCAGAGAACAGTGGAAATGGAAGAGGAGGAGGAGGAATCCGCTGGGAGAAGAGAGAAAAACGAGACAGCATGGCAAATATCACTCCAAAGATGTAAAATCCCTAGAATTCAGCAAGTCATCATCTGATTTATTTCTACCCTTCCTCCCCTCCTTTCTCACCCCAATAAAAATAGTTCCTCTTTCTTCCATCAGCCTCTTTCTTTTCTGCTTTTCTCTCTACTCTTTTTTCTCTTTCCACTTTGTCCAGTGGCCCCTCCCCTCCTTTAAAATGCTGGGTACTGAACATTTTGTACTTCTACAGATCACCTCATCTTTCAGATCACCCCATGTTACCTTCTCTAGCTTGCACTGAGCTCTGTCTTTTCATCTCTTTTTCATTATTTCCCTCCAAAATGCTTTCAATAACTCAAACTATCAAGAAGAACTCCTGTAAAGAGATGCCAATAAATCAAGTAAAGGATACGTGGCATTCTACTAAAACTAACATCTTCTCCATAGAACATGAAAAATGAAGTATTGTGTTTGATTTAAAGGACCTGACTAGAGAATGCTTTTCCTTCACCTTGACAGGTATCAGGAAAAATAAGTCTCATTTCCCTTTCAGACTGTCCAACTGTCTGAAGCTTACCATAAGCTGCTGTAAAATATTTTCTAGCAAAATCCAAACATAATAAAGAGGCAAAATCCAACAGCACAAGATATATGAAACACAAAGACATTGTTCAAGAAGCTGTGATGGCTTTTGAGCCATTTACAGCTTTATACATTTGACTGCCTTATCACCCAGAGGATTGACTGCTTACCCCTTTTTTACATGATCTGCCATGTAATGAGTCATAGCACTAATTCCACAGAGATATTTAATTTGCAGATTAATTTACTAGAAAATGTCAACTGCTTTGTGGAAGTTTAATCACCAAAATGTTAACCTCGTTCACTTCCTGCTGATGCCTGTTGTTTATTAGGTAGTAAATTTCAAGATATTTTAGGGTTGTAATACAAGCCTATCTATTAAAACGTTTAAACTCCTAGAGACTCTGCTCTTTGAAGCTTTAGCCAAGATTAAAGAGCTTTATAATGACAAAACAACAATATGAAAAGATTCAACTGCATAGCAACCATCAATATTATTTGCAGATAACAGACTGCTAAATTCAGAAACCATGGCAACAAATGACATCACACTGTATCTACCTTATTGATTAGCTTTCACCCCAAGATTTTTTCCAGAAATGAAAGACATTACCTAGCAACTGCATCATCTACTGAGTTGTTCCAAGTTAAAATGCTCTTACCTTCACTTGTAAGCAAATTTTTCCTTTTTGTTGCCAACTGGCCAGATTGTGCACTAGCCTCTCGTTACAAGGCTCTCTATTTAATCTGTTGTAAAGACACTGCCTTATGGCTCCTAAAATCTTTGCCCCAAATGTAATTGCATCTGTGAAATAATGCTCCTTCCCAGCACCCAGAAAGGTTGGCTCTGAGGAAAAGTATGTAATGTCTAAAGAGGGAATTAAAGGCATGATCGTAACAGCTTTTAAAATGCAAACTTTATTTTTAGAAAACGATACAATCCTTCATTTTCTCACTCTCTGATTTCAAGTATTAGTAGTAAGTTCTTTGTTGCAGGTAACCCTGAGTATACTGATTTCAGGAAGAGTGCATAGCAATAATAAAACAGTGAGCCAGGAGTTATCAAAGGAGACCAGCCAGACACATTATGTATCACCCTACAGTGTACTTGTTTAAACTTCTTGAAAGTAATACCGTCTTTGCTCATCTTGATAGGGCACCATGAGCAGGCAAGGATACTGTCTGTTAAGACTGATTTAGAGAGAACAGGTATAACTATGAGCTTCGCATATTTATACTCAGCCTCCTTTTTGGAGGACGTGAACAAAACCCAGCAATTAAAGACAGTTAGCAGTTTTCAAGCCAGTCAAAACAAATGCAACAAGTAATTAAAGCCTACCAGTGAGGTCACACTATTCCTGTAATATCTGCCACAGAAAAGATGGATTTGTGATCAGTCTCCAAACCTTCCTGACAAACACAACAATATTTTGAAACACTAAAATTAAGGTATTCTATTTTAATTAGTTAACTCAAGCCACTGTTATGAAGAGCCTAATACTGAAACAACTGTTTATACATTAATATTGTTGCTAGTTCTGAGAGCAAGAAATCAGGTTTATAGTGTGCACTAGGCACAAAATTTCTAGAAGGATCACCACTAAATAAAACATATGCTCCTGACAAGATTTCTGCTTTAACTGGAACTGACCTTCATTTTGACAATCAGTCACAAGCAACAGATTTACCTGTGTGCTTAAGTCAGAACTACAAAACACAGCAGTCTCACCGTGCAGCTGCCTGCCCCTTCTCTACCACCTGCTTTCAGCCCTGACCTGCATTGCCACCAGCTACTCTGTGTCTGCTCTCAGTGGGACAGCCCACTGAAAATGCTGACAGCCAGGAAATGTGTCTGGAAGAGCCTCAACCCTTGGTCAGTGTCACCCACTGGCCAGGAGAAGAGGAAACGTCACTGATGAGCAAAAGAGGTGCCTGAAACTGAATGGAAACTAGGGACCAGGAAAGTATTTTTCACATCACTTCAGGGACTTCTATACTACCACACAACATGAACTTCTGGGAGTGCCAGGGAAGGTTTATATAACTCACAATTCTTCCTATAATTCTTCTCTCAAAAGAGGGAGAGAAAGAGAAGAAAGAATCCAACATTCCCCAGAAAGCATTAAAAGCTCTCCAGCAGATGGAGAATTCAAACCATATGACCAGTCATTAGTCCCTTCAAAATTTCAGTCAATATGATTTTGAGGAAAAATGGTCACATAAAGTGTCAGTAATATGCTTGATATTAAATACTGTGTATCTTTTGTTTTAAGGATATGGCTATTCTTCTTTGTCTTTAAAAGTCACTGTTTAAAAAGTGAGAATTTTATCAACATTAATATATGGAAAAATTTAAGATTAAAATAAAAATAACAAAATGTCAATTTTTTATAGCATCGGAAACATTCTGAAGTCAAATGAAGCAAAAATAGAAAAGCTAAGGTCTATTATATAAATCAGAGAGTAAGAGGATCTTTTACAACTGATTAAAAATGTTAAGACTGTAAAGCCTGATAAGTAGTGTAGGGAATTCTATGCTAAATTGAAAACATCTATCCTCTTCTGTTTTGGAAATAAGTATAGATATTACACAAAGTATTGCTTTGTCAATCTCCTCAGTCATCATGTAAGAACACAAGGACAACGCAGATAGTGCTTTCTACAGACCAATTGCTTTATTAAATATTTAAAAATTCATCAGAAATAAGATTGCTGGCTAAAAAAGCAATCCCTTCAAGGAAAAAGCAATATTCACTGCAACAGTTTCTAAAAAAATATCTGCTAAGTAAAAGAACAAGAGAAACCTAGACCTAGCCAGTGAACTGAGTGGTTCTGAGTAGAGAAAGAATGCATCAAATCCATCTGCTGTAGCAATTTGTGTGCCTTTTCTCCCCCAAAATACTTCGTCTAAGCAGGTCCACTAAATTGTAAACTAAAACTGCCTATTCCCCACCAATGAATATATGAAGAACATGGTGTTTCCAGAGATAGCAGTCATTATTACAGAAATCCAAAGATTTAGGAGAAGTTTTTTGCAACTTCAGAGCAAGGTTACTCCAGTGGAAAGGAAAGAAAGAACTCAACCCTTCAGATAAACCAGGCTTGTGGAATAAACCCTACAAAAGTCAATTTCAGTACTTTTTTAGCCTTAAGAAAAGGTCACTGATAAAATAGCCAGTGACAAAGTCAGCAAAGCAGAAACACAGTGGAGATCTCATGTGAATTTAAAGGTGGGAGAGGTTGCTGGGAGCTTTTTCTTTCTTTTTTTGTGCTTTTGCATTTAAAGGTAGGAGTAGGAAAAGTTATCTAAATGATTGCTAAGGCAGCAAAAGATGGGACATGGAGAGAAGACCATTACAATGACTAGTTACATTTTGGTAAGCACACTCTGGAATATGTACATGTAAGAAATGTAATCTAACAGGTTTCACCAACGAAAAGATCCCAAGACTAAAGCCACAGCTGAGGATGAAGGCAAAATTTGGATGGGGAATGAAAAGGCAAGAGAGAAGAGGGAAGGCCGGATGTACTGAAAACTTGCAAATCTGGCAAACAAGAAGATTTTGACAGCAGATTCCTAGATGAGGAGAATGGGAAGCATCTGGCCATGAAGTCAGGATACGAAAGCAAAACCAGTAACAGAGAAGAATCAAAATCACAGGATAAGTTCAGAGTGCTCCAAGCACCCTGAAAAATGAAGAAAAGAAGATGTGAATGGAAGGAAAGAAGAGCAAAGACACCTGCAAATCACAGAATCATTTAGGTTGGAAAAGACCCTTAAGATCATCAAGTCCAACCATTAACCTGCCAAGTCCACAACTAAACCATGTCCCTAAGTGCCAAGTCTACATGTCTTTTAAATACCTCCAGGGATGGTGACTCAACCACTTCCCTGGGCAGCCTGTTCCAATGCTTGACAATCTTTTAGGTGAAGATTTTTTTCCTAATACCCAATCTAAACCTCCCCTGGCACAACTTGAGGCCATTTCCTCTTGTCCTATCACTTGTTACTTGGGAGAAGAGACTGACACCCACCTCACTGCAACCTCCTTTCAGGTAGTTGTAGAGAGCAATAAGGTCTTCCTTTATCACTGAGGAACATACAAGGGAGGCAGGTAACTATCAGAGCTCACAGAAGAGTAAGTAGGTGATGGTGTGAAAACAGGAAGTGAGGTCATCTGCCAAATGAAAGAACAAAGGAAGAAGGAAAACCTGTGACTGACACTCAGCAAAATAAGGCAGATTAATCTCAAAAATACAAGGGTATGCAAAAGGGGTGAGGATGAGTATCTCTGAGGAAGATTCTCCAGCAAGTGGAAACCCAGGGGTCCTCAGGAAATTGTGTCCAATTTGCAGAAAAGAAGTGGCATTAAAAGAGACAACCACTAGCTCAATCAGTGGTGTGAAGAGAGAAAAAAGCTGTATTATCTTCTAAAAGCAAAATAACATCTGTCCAAGTCAAAATTACTTTATCTATGGGAAGAGCCAACACATTTTTCCATAATAATAAATAATCAGACCCCATTTCCAAAGGAAGACAGCTCTGATTAATCAAGATATTCACCTTGCTGAACTATGAAGCAATGTATCATTTTACAGACTGCTGAGTCTACAGAAACACTATTTCCTGCACCACCATGGTTCAGAACTTTGCCAGCTGATTTTTATTGTCTAAGAACAATTTTTCTGTCACTGTTATGGCCACATTTTCTCTTACATAGCGGCACCAAACCACCTCTGAACTGCCATAGGTTGTAAGGATTGAATGGTGGCCATAACATGTGGGAAGCATGGTGGCACAGTTAGAGATCTTGTGCCGACCTGGAGAAAAACAGTGTTCCCCCTTGGCTGTTCAGTCAAGCTAGATCTTTCTTTCAGTAAAAACAACCATCCCTCTATGCTTACTTGTTATAATTAGAGAGGGCATCAGGGATCATGGTGCATGGTTGCACCTTCTGAGTTTCACCATGGATCTGAATTTAGGCAAATCATTAGCAATACACCTTCTCGTATACAAGAATGAAGTGGGATTACAGCAGCCAAGAGCAGAGCACTAGCAACCAGTGTATTAAAAGCAGTCAGCGTGCAAAGTAGTGTTATGAAAAAAAAAAACAACACCACAGAATCACAGAATCACAGAATCATTCAGGTTGGAAAAGACCCTTGGGATCATCGAGTCCAACCATCAGCCCTACTCTACAAAGTTCTCCCCTACACCATATCCCCCAACATCTCATCTAAACGACCCTTAAACACATACAGAGATGGTGACTCCACCACCTCCCTGGGCAGCCTATTCCACTATCTGATCACAACCTATGCCTTGCAAGAAGGGGAAATCTTCAAAGAGCTTCTCCAGATGGAGAAAGACAACATGGGGGGAACTGCCCCTTACAGCTGCAAAATACCCTTTACCAGCTGACAGAAGCTCTTGTGCTGCTGTGAAAGTCAGGCACTCCTGGCCCTTGGCTCCTGCTGCACTCAAAGGAGCCACAAGAGCTGGCAGGTCTTGGTTTGCATGAGAGGTGATGGCTTGCAGATGCTTGGTGCTTGTAAGTCCACCAGCTCTGATGTTCACAAAGGTATTGCCATGCTTGGGGCAGAAGGCACTCCTGAGTCCTGCTGAGCCCTGAGCTCCAGGGCATCTTTTGACAGCAGCAGGATCCAGTCCTGGTGGAAGGCGGCTGTTCCCAGAGTCGAACTCTGCTGTTGAGCTTAGACCTGTATATCCACAACAAGCACTGGAAATGAACCAGGCAGCTTTGCAGCAAGTGTAAAGTAGCATTTGTTGTTCATGGCTTTCAAGAAAGAGATTAAACTGGTATGAGGAAGCAGACAGCAGGCAAATCCCAGTGGTGAGAAACATTATTCCAGATCTAGGATGCCATCTCTGATTTTAGCATGGCATGAACTAATGCTAAAGTCTTGTTTGCTCATACAGATTTTTGCAGACTATCAAAAATTCTTCCCAACCCTTTTCCAGGAAATGTCAGAGTTCTGTTTAGCAAAACAATAAAAAAAAATAAAACCAATTACTGCTAACCAGATTGAACACAATGAGTTTGGCAAGATCTGTCATACCTGATTTCAGCTGTAAATCAGGCCTAGATGGAACATTTCACCCATATTATAAACATCTTATTAAAGAAACAAATTAGGTCTGGTATTACCAGTTTAAATTTGTCAAAATTGCTTTAAACACAGCATGTATGTGGGATTTACTTTTATTGCTGTTTTAGAGAAAAGTTCCTCAAATTACTCAGACAAATAAAAGCAATAGTTTAATGCGATGCTTAAAAAGCAATTAATTCTGTAGATCTATTTTTTAAGCTAATAAAGGTTTTGTTTTGTCTTGCTTTGTTTTTAACAGCAAGCAATAATGAATTAAACAGCATTTCATTGAAAAAAAAGTGGATTGGCTCCTCTTTGCTAATATTGTCGTAAGAATTATATTTAAGCCTCCTCTCAGTAGTTCCACGAAACTGAAAAACTGGTGCGTTATTAAATTCCTGTGCCGCAAAATGTAAGGTCCCAGCAACTGCTTGGATTTTAACCCTTCTCCCCAGGAGCCTGAGTTATGGCAGAGCACTGGCAGCAGCAAATGAAAGGCTGCCACAGAAGAATTAGTAATTTTGCTGCTATTTTCATTTCCCCCTCCTGGAGTGGGGAGGCTAGTGAGGCTTGGTGCTGAGGAAGTGGGAAGAGATAAGGAAAATAATCAGTAGAACTCATTATTTTTCTGTGAGAAAAAGTGGGAGGCATAAGTTATAGGGGGCGGTAATTGTAGATCAGACAAGGGCAGAAACTGATACTCAGTTGTGAGAGGAAAAAGAGCAGTGGAGACATCAGCTGAAAATAAGCAGCAACCACATGTACTATAACATCAGTAGCATGCAAAACATGTCAAAACTCTTGCAGAGCACACACGCACACACTCACAGAAATAAAGCATTTATTTTAAAAAGTCAGTCCCTCTTTGCTTCCTTCCCAAGAGCAGCAGTCCTGCTCCACCTTGCACAGCAATAGTTTGGCTTTCAGAAGTTACGACAGGAAAAGGGGTCAGCAGGCAGAGCAGCAGTGGGCGGCTGCCAAAGCAGGCTGTGTTACAGCAGCAGTGGGCAGCCTGGGATTGTCGCTCTCAGGATCAGGAGCCTGAGCACAGGCAGATCACAATGACGGAATTTAATATTTTCCTTGAAGCCTTCATTACCAGCACTGCTACTTAAATGAATGACTCATTCATCTATCCTGTCTCAAAGATCACAACAGGAAACATTATACCCAGCTCGATCTGTTTCTCCACTACTTTATTTATAGCTCCAATTAATGAAAAAGAAATATATTTTCCCAAGAAGTTTCACTACACAAGTGAAAACTATCTACAAACCAAATAGTTCATGCAGTGTAAAAAATACATATAAAACAATACACACAACCCCCTTCTCACTTCTAGTATCTATCTGAAAGACAAGCTAGGCTTACCCTAAAAAAGCCACCACTGCTATGCAGAGGTTCAGTGTTCAGAAGACCAATAAAATCAGCATCAAAACCAAACTAACTCGACTCCAAATGTCAAGAGACATGCCAAGTGCAACATTTTGATAGGACAAGGGGTAATGGTCTTCAACGAAAGGAAGGTAGATTCAGACTAGATACAAGGAAAACATTTTTTACAATGAGGATGGTGAAACACTGGAACAGGTTGCCCAAAGAGGTGGTAGATGCCCCCTCCCTGGAAACATTCAAGGTCAGGTGTGACAGGGCTCTGAGTAACATGATCTAGTTGAAGATGTCCCTGCTCGTTGCAGGGGATTTGGACTAGATGACTTTTAACTGTCCCTTCCAACCCAAACCATTCTATGATTCCATGTCTCTGATTCTATATTGCAAATGCAATTGTTTTCATGGGCATTTTTCCCCCAAAAGACCTTTATCTGAAAAACTGTAGTACAGACTGACAGAGGTATCTTCTATACACAAAACCCATGCAAGACCACACACATGCAAATGTTTCTTAAAGGCAAAAAGTAACAAATGCTGAGCTTTCACAGCAAGTTGTACCAAACCCACGTGATCACACGGATTATCATGACACTGAAGATCAATATAATTCTAAGGAAAATAACCTCACCACCACACCAAAATGTCAGATTAAAATAACTTCCAAATGGAGGAAAGTTTGGAATGGCAGGTACATGCACGCAGATCTGCAACAGCATGAAAGGCACAAGTCTGTGAGACACTACTGAGCAGGACGTGACAAAGTCAAACAGTGCAATTCTGTGTTTCATGTCATTTTCAACAAGTACATCCAAAAAACAAATACAGAACAAGCCCCTGGTTGCTTCTACACTAAAGGGTAAGAAATTACATATCAGCTTTTGCCCCATCCTTCTGCTTCCGCTAGGAAGGAGATAAAACCTTTAACGATTGATCTGTACAGTCTTTCCAAACAAAGCTGGATCCAAAACTGTTATCAGCATGAATACAGATGCTTAGCAGAATTTAACAACTCAAGCATGCAGCTATGCTAATGTGGTTTCACCTCTGGAGCTAGATCTTGTATGGCTAACATACTATGAAACACAACCTCAGGACTTTCTGTAGAAGACCCTCTGGACAAACTCTTAGCAATGCTGAAGAGTTTTGAGCTGATCCATGGCCTGTGTTCCTAATGAAATTATATATTTGCCTGAAGAATCTTACTAACTCTAAGACTGCTGCATCTACCCTACTAAGCCCTTGATTAGATGTGATCCATGGTAACTACAGAGATGTGGCTGAAGCTCAGGCTGTGTGGAAGCTCGTATATTTGTCTTCTGCAGATAGATAGTTTTAATGAAAATAAACTCAATTTTAAGAATGCATGTGGCTCCAAATATCTCTGTAAAGAGACCCACTAGTTAGCACATAGTCTGGAGTAAACTGTAAACTAGCCAACTAGGGATGTATTCTTGCAGAACCTGAAACCCAGAAGGAGCAGCTCTCTGAACTACGCCCTTTAGTTCTCCTCTTGCCATCAATGCTCTCTTCCCAGGGAAGCCCAGGCAGTCACAGGGATTGCCTGCTGCAAGGGAATGGGTTATTGAGTAGTTAAGTGTTGAGTGACCCTCCAATTCTCATGTACTTGTTACACAAGGAAAAAAGGGAATACAGCACAACATAAATTAACACCAATACCTGCACAGATATATAAACCAGAGAAATAGACACACTGAGGAGCGTGTTAGCTTTTCCTTTTCATTAGAAAATTCTATTATGTGAACGACGTTACTCTCTGGTGATAGCCTAGTACCATGAAATCACACCATCTCAAATTAGCAAATGTCTAGTACTGCTGTGTCCTACTCCTAAGGGAGTGTAATACATTATCTTTAATTGAAATTAATTCATTTGTATTGATGGGAAAATGAAACTGTTGCCATGAAGCAATGCCACAAGATTCAACAGACTTACACGTCCTTGTCAGAAAGTCTTTTCAGCTAATGTGAGTAACAATGTAATCAATGGAGATCACAGAATAGTTCAGGTGGGAAGGCACCCCTGGAGACCATCTAGTCCAACCCCTCTGTTCAGCACAGGGTGACCTACAGCAGGCTGCCCAGGACTGTGTCCAGCTGGGTTTTGAATGACTCCATGGATGAAGACAACACAAAATCTCTAGGCAACATCTTACAGTGTGTGGCCACCCTCACAGTAAAAAATGTTTTTAAATCTTAATCATTTTCCTCCTCTGACCTACTATGGCACCAGGATATTCATGGATTTCCATTACCCAGAAAAATCACAGAATTTTAAGATAAATTATTACAATACCTCCCCTGTAGGAGGAGAAGGGGGGAAAAAAGGTGGTTGATCAGTTAGAGATCATTGAGATTTTTGGGGAAAAACAAATCTAAGTTTCCCAAAAGCTTGTGATGGAAATGCACAGTATACATTTGCACTCAACACTTCCTGATTCATCAAAAATATATGACACAATCTGGGAAATGGAATATTTTATAGCACCCAACATGTCCACCCTGCACTCCTTTGAAAATGAAGTTATGTATTTGTTTGCAAAGGCCATATACTATTTTTGACTAATAGATATGCTTTTTCCAAATACCTAAATTGGGACCAAAATCAATATGGCAACACATTTTACTGACTTCTAAGTAACACAAAAATTAAATCTTGAAAGTGTGCTTTTGCCAGCTACCTTTAAAACAGTGATAGATTTCAAATTTCTAGAAAGGACATACTTCAAGTAACTCACTTTTCTTACCCAGCTGGACACAGGGTCCTCAGAAAGAACCTCAAGAGTTAGAAGTAAAGTGACATTCATTAAAGCAGAAGGAAATACTATGCTTTTCAGTCTTAGACTATCAAAACTGGGCTCCACACTTATTGTAAATGTATTTCCTAGGGAAGACGAATGTTCATATGACATCCCATCAGCAACAAGTCAATTTTTAAAATAAAACTATGACAGGGTTAATCCTCCCGAATGTTCTATAAAGAAATGTCAACTTATTTTTCTGTTTTCTTTGATTAAAGAATCAAATAGCATGTAAAAAAAAATTATTCAGTGTTCTTATCTTTGAGTCAGTCAGTAGCACTGACTATAATACCTGATGGTTTCTCTTAAGCTTTAGCACAAGACCTACAGTAAGATCTCAAATCCAGATTAGGCACAAAGGTATTTTGTATCCAAAATAAAACCAAAAGAAAAATGTGACCTACACTGCAGTGAGAGATTCTCAGAAGCAGGCCTGCAATTGGAAAACAAAACTTACAGAGCATGAAGACTGCCACAAACACTACATTCTCTGCTGGGAGGACAAGCTGTAGTTCTTTTTCAATGTCTCCTAACATAAATCATCTTTTCACCTCCTCAAAGCAAATCACTGTTCCTTTGGGAAAGGGTGGGGAAGATAGCAAGTCTCAAGTGGTAGCACTCTTCCTTGATAAGCAACTGAAAGGCACTTGGATATGGTGGGGATGTTGTGTAAGAGCATACATAGGTTAGAATGAGTTCCAAACACCACAAAAGGTTACTCAAAGACATTCAAGAGGACAAACAGCCTTTTGGTGCTTAACAAAGCAAGGCAGCAAGCCTGAAAAGCAGATCATCAACTTGAATGCAAAGCTAAGCCAAGATTTTAATAAGGGAATTCTAATAGAAGATGGTCATAAACAGGGCAGCCTGCAAGGAAAATACGTTTAACTAAAACAAATCACATGGACTGAAGACAGTTGTGAAACAACCTCAAGCTGTTGAGATTTCCAGAGTTTTAGAAATAGACTGCTCTATATCTTTTAAACAATGCATTTTTCTGTGCTTTGTTGAGAGTAACTCTGATGTATAACAAAGTTCTCAGAATAGCATCATTTCAAGACTACAACTATGAAGAAACATAAAAAGTCAGTATAAGTCTATGAGGGATATCTGTTTTGTACCAAGACAGGTTCAAAGCACATCAATGCATACCTTCTCAAAAAATAAACTAAACTAAATTAAATTAAACTAAACTAAACAAAATACATTTTTAAAAAATTAAAATAATGACATATATTCTAGGAGGCACTAACACAATTTCTGGCAAAACAAGTGTGACAGTAGGATAAAGCCTCAAAAGTACAAAAGCTTGGCAATTCCAAATTACACAACCCAGGTCCCCTTACCTGGGCCCCTTTCATATAGGAGGATATATTATGGCTAAACACAGAACAAATTATGCAACACTGCCAAGTGACATTGTTACTGTGTTCATTAACTTACATACATGTATGCAGATAACTGTAACTGCTTTGTTCTTACCATATGCAATATACAGAAAATGCTAAAATTACTAGAAATGGAATATTTATGATCTTAAACCACAGCAGCCCTACTCTCGGAGTTTATCATGAGACTCTGCAGGTTAAAAACAATAGCCATCTCTCAATCTGCACTAAATTCATTTCATATCCAGTCCACGTTATCTGAAAAAAAAGGGCTGTGGGAAGCTTCGTATCCAAATGTCACTTGAATGAAAAGAATTGCTCAGTATGCCTCCATTTTTTAATCCACAAAAGATTATTCAAGAGCATGGGTTAACTCCTGCCAAGAGTTGTTTCTGTGTTACAGTGTGTAGATGAAAGGGCAATAGAAGCTTTTCTCTCCCTCTCTCTTTCAAACAAATCCTTACAGTGAATTTTTCCTGTATAATACCAGGATGAATTATAAGTGCTAGCATCAAACAAGCAATAATAGTCTAAGAATGAGTGTAGGGGCTTCCAAAATACAGCCAGTTGAATTACTTGGAGTTAATAGTATGAGTCACCAACAGCCATGGACAAATAAAGGGGCTACCTCAGCACTGTTTGATGTACTGTGATGAGCACACTGATTCATTAAGTGAAACAAGAAGGCAATAAAGAGGGGAGAAGGATGTACTAGAAGCCCACCATTCGTGCTGCATGGTCTGGGCAAGGCAACTCACTGGCTCCATCTTCTTTCCAGGAAGCAGGTAATATATCAAAGTGTAGAAAATTATAGGGTCATGGCCTTGCAGCATGCTAAGAAACACAACTGATTCACTGAGAGATGGATCTCATTACACCACCTGTAATAGGCATCAATTAGGCATTGCCCAAACCTATTAACAAACCCAAGGAACAGCTGTATCTCCTGCTGCTCACTTCTGTTCTTCCTTAGGGACTTTTCATAATATAGATATTCTAGCCTGAAATTTAGATAAGGGATAGAGGAGGAAGGACAGGAAATTATCTGTTGTTATTCAAACCTCAGGATTTTTGCCCTTGAGCTTTATCTTTTCTTCAAATCGAAGTATTTCTGTGCACTGTCTTTCATGAAGTTATGGTCTTCCTGATATCTGACTCAATAATTAATGTGTAAAGTTATTGCTTGCATGCATAATCTTCCTCTCTCATGAATATGTGAAGGAGGAAAGATTATAAGTTGTCAAATGCTTCCAGAGCCTCTCTCCATGACAGAATGATAGATCCCAATGCTGTATTTAAAACACAGCTGAATAGATAAAAATAGTGTTTAACTTTTATAGTCATTATGAACCACAGTAATTTATTGAACCCTTCAATCAGCTGAGGAAACAAAAGACTGGGAATGGGTGAATGACTCATTTCTTTTCATGCCGTGTGCACTGATGCTCCAGTAACTTGATGATCTGAAGGCTAAATAAGACTGCACAAATGTATCATAGAAATGAAGCAAACAAAACACATCATAAACAAAAACAAATCAGTGGAAAGCACTGAGGGAAACTCCAACCAGTGGTTGGCTCTTAATTAGCTGTATCTGCAGGATGTGTCTGAAATAGTTGGGAAGACAAATGTAGATTTCACAGTGATTCAGAAACACAAAAAGTAGTTTCAATAGGAACAAGAAGTAAATAGGCTCAGATATTTCTGCTCCCAACAACTTGACTATAGAATACATGCACATGTTTTACCCCCTCTTCTTCTCTTTTCCCAGAAGTTAGGACCTATCCATGGAAGAAATTGGGATGCTACGTTAACATTAGGCAGTTTGACTGTAATCTCATAATGTATATTAATGGAAGGCATCATCTATTTATATTTACAGATGACACTGAAAATAGTTTTCTGCTACACTGTTTATAAGCTGGAAGCTAAGGTACCACATGTCATGGAATATCCATTAAGGTGATAGTTTGAATAAATCTGCCAAAACACCCAAACAGATCCTGATGTAACACAGACAAAACAGAACAATGTAGGAATTGCTTAACTGAGGCAAAGCAATAGTATATGTGCTTCTCTATCCCTTCACTGACCATGAAAAGCTTTGGAAGATTCAGATTTCATATACCAAACTTCACGTTACAAAGCTCAGCTCCTTTCCTTGAATACCTCACAGGAAGGCAGAGATCCCTTCAACATTGCCTATGGATGCACAACCAGACATCATAACCTATAAAGAGTCCGATGAGAAAAGGATTATAGCATTCATGAATTACGGCCATTCTTGCTTGACTCAGAGTACAGAGAAGCCCATTTCTTTTCAGGTATTAAAGGGGTAAATTCTTAGGACGGCAAAATGAAAGAAAAAAAAAAAAGAAACAAAAAAACCCCACTCCTTGCCTTGTTCCGTTCTCAAAATATTTTTCCCCACCACAGGAAATCAAACAACAATCAGATCATTTCAGTAGCTTAAAATGAAGGTCAAAAATTTGAAAGAGGTGTACGCAGTTCTCACTGACTCCTAAGA